>NC_134483.1:362534020-362841520 GCF_040206685.1 Ascaphus truei
GGCTCCTTTGTATGATGCAATGTAGATAGTCGTTGGTGTGATCCATACACCTTCAAGGCGAGCAGACACATCCGTGTGTGCTTCAGGATCATGCATCTCTGCTTCTGGATCATAGATAATACATGAAACAGGATTAGCAAATGTCATGCGTGTGTAAGGCATATCCCCATGGGTAGCAAAATCTGACAATTTGGTCAGTTGTTCAACTAATCTGTCTGGCATTGTTAACCCTCAAACTTTGAGTCTGCCAGTGTCATGCTGAAAGAGAGAAAGATCATAATTATTGGGGGAGAGATGTGGAGAACTTACAATAATCCCCCCCATGTCATCAATAGTTATGTCAATTTGCATTTTGGCCATTAAATCACGTCCCAATAAATTTACTGGACATTGTGGAATAACCCTAAATGGGTGCTTCCATTGTTTGTCAGACCTAGGATTTAATTGAACTGACAAAATAGGAGTGTTGTAACATTTGGTTAGAGTACCCTCAATACCCATAGAGGACTCATCTGCTTGCGTCATTGGGCCCTTGTAGGAATGTTTATTAAGACAAGAGCGCGTTGCACGTGTCTACAAGAAAATCAGTTAATCTGCCATTGACATACAATGATAATAATGGTATATCTAACCAACCATTAGACACAGAAGCTTGTGGGCAGACGAGGGTTTCTGTCCTCTGTCATCCCTATTGGCTATAAGGCATCTCTTGGTTCCACGCAACATTATATTGAGGGCTGGAAACATTTTGGCCCTGATAATTGTGATTCTGATGTTGCCTCTGAGTATTCTGCTGATGATGTCTGCTGCTATTTTGCTGGTATTCTGCATGGCTCTGCTGGCCATAGCCCTGATGCTGCCTGTTATTTCCTTGACTCTGATACTCCTGCTGCTGATTTTGTTGTGGGTTGTTACCCTGAGAAGGGGCCCAACATTCATTTCTCCAGTGTCCTGGTTTCCCACAATTAAAACAAACGCCTGGTTTGCGCTGGTTATTTCCTTGCTGTCCCATACCCCTTCCTTTATTCTGTCCTCCCCTGCCTCTGTAATTATTTCCTCTAACATTCTGCACTGAGCCATCATGAGCATGCATGATAGTGGCAGGCGGGGGAGGGGGTGGCGTTAAAGGTGTACGATCTGGGAAAGCACCTGCACCATCCTTAATGGCCAGGTCACCTACAATTTTCTCAGGTGTCATTGTTTGCCAACCAGTCACTGTCCTGTAACAATCTGCCTATGTGTCGCATAGACCGTTAAGTAAAGATTGTACGTACAAAATTTTCATCTCATCATCTGTTGCCTTAGGGTATTGCATACCTGCTGTATTCACCCATTCATTCTTAAATCTTCGGCAAAAATCAGTAACTTACTCATCCTCTTTTTGATTAATGGTCATTATGAGACCTATATTCTTCCTTGATCTGCCCTGATCAAAAAAATATTGCTGCAACAGATCCCACATTTTGGAAACAACACCGGGATTATTCCAGACAAACTCACCCTCTGCAGGTGCAGACTCTTCAGAACTCAATCTACTGAAGCTGCTCCCTTTACCGGGTGCATCATACTTTTTACTCAAGTATTTGTCAGCCTTTGACCAATCAATGTCAATGTGTCCTGTCAAACAATCCAAGCAAAATCTAATATCCCCTCCTGTAAACTGATAACCTTGACTTCTCTTCTTTAGGTATTTAATTGCACCAATTGGATTTTTAAAAGGATCCGGGCAGCCTGTAGCCCATGATTCCATTAATGTGGTGTCTACAGAGTGTATCAAAATATCATTTCCTAAAGTCATAAACGGCAATGCTAAATCAACCTCTGCTTCAGCACAATCCTGTGTGTCAGCCTGTTCCCTCATCAGTAATGCCTGTCGTGTTCTAGTTGATATTGGTGGATCCTGTCTTGGAGAATTATACCTTCTGATTTCCTCAGAGAGTTTTATTGAATCAGCTAAAGTGTCAGCTAACAATGCTTCATATTCTCTTTTCTTAGCAGTGCGAATAGCATCCTTTCTAGTAGTTGTAGTGTTTTTAGGTGTGAGAACGGATGATTGCGGTGTTGCAAGGACAGGATTGGTATTATGTGCGGGTGTTAATGTTACTGCAAATGAATCAGTCAAGACGTCTTTAAACTCCTTAAATTCCTCAGTCAGTACCCGTACAGAAGCACAAAACTCCTTAACTCTATCATTGCTAGCTTCTGCAGATGACTCAGACGTCACTGAAGCTGCTGAAGCAGTGGTTTCTTTAAGTTTCCTTAAAGGCAATTGGCTAGGGGGTGATGGCATGTCGGAATGAGATGATTCCGAACTAGAATCTTCCTCTTCACTTTCCCTGGAGACAGGGGGTGAAACAGGAGATGAAACTCTTGTGGGGCTTACGGCAGTGGGAAGCTGTCTGTTTGGGCTTCCTTTAAAGGACAACGTATGAGGCACAGGCTCAGAGAGGTGTACCACCTCTGATTCTGTAGTATTTCTCAACTCAGTAAATGTGGGTTGAGAAGACTGGGGGCAAATGTCATTACTCTCCTCCCTACGTAAGGGTGCAGGAGGTTTGTGGTGAGTACCTGCAGCATAGTGTGATAAAGCTGCCAACATGGTAGGATCCAAACTTGGATATAGTGGCACAGGTGTGATAGGGGTATACGGGGGTACTTGTAGCATCACACAAAGCGGCGGCGATGGGGGTAGAATATCTGGAGGTAAAAACTCCTGTGGGGGTGCATTAGGGGCTTGGGAATACACCATTGTAAGGTTATTAGGTGGTGCTGGCCATATTGGTTCTTCAGATTTTGGGTTATTAGTTTGTTTTGCCTCATCAATGTGAGGTGCAACTTTTACCCAAATGCGGCCACATAATGCCAAATAATGCATGTCCCACTCAGGATCCGGCTGAAACCATAGCCATTCAGGATCTCCACCCAAACATAAGCCTTTTATCATTGTCATATGGAATGGGGCAAAACTACCTTACCTCGGGAAAGGGTTTGAAGATTGCATTCTCTCAGACCAGCCAGCTATATTATCTACAAACGGAATTGTGTAAAAATCTGACGTACATGCACTTACAAATTCTTTAGGTGTTTCTATGTCAGGGTCATATTCTCCATTAATGATAAGTGTCACAGTCGGTTTCTGCCTAGACGTCTTACAAGCTATGTCAACAGATCTCTTGCTATTTTTACAATCATTCATTTCCTTAGGGCAACTTTTGCTGTTTGAGCATCCCATCATTTAGACAATACAATTCTTACTTGACTAAAAATAACCAACAATTAAGCAAGCACAGCACTGTAAAATATATAAGCAATACGGATTAATCTTATGCATTTATATATATATTATATATATCTTATCTTATATATCTTATGCAGTTATATATCTAATATATCTTATCTTATATATATATATATATAAAACATGCACATGCATAATAATACAGTAATCCAGTAATCCCTTAAAAATCCCTTAAAATCCTCCTCCCCCCTTAAAAAAAAAATAATAATACACTTTTCCACAGACACTTTAAGAGTATTTCAAGTAGATAAACACATATATCGCTTATTCCTTTCTCTCAGCAGGGGCTATAACCCTTTGTATATAACTCAGCCAAGGATTACCTAATCCCGACTCACATGAGTCTCTTACTCATGTGTCTCTATATTTTTTCTTAACCTTGAATCATTCAGTGCAGAGGTATCTCTAAACACTTTTAAACCTTAAAACCTTTTGGGCTCTTTGTGCAAGGAGACACAGACGGATAATATACAGATAAAAAGTATCTTGTACTTACCCAGACTGTAGCTTCCTGTCCCACTTCTGACACCATCTGAAAATATCCTATTCTATACGGCGCTGCGTGAGAATACGTCCCTGGCACTTGAATCGATTCACCTCCGGAGGCTTTACCCACTCTTAAAACACTGCTTCTGGAAAAGACACAAAATGGCGGACGTGCTCGGAGGAGGCAGTAATTGAGTCAGACAACCAGTGAAGCTTTGTCAAAAACTGTTCTCCTGTTTATTAAAGATTTTGAGTCAGGTTGTATAGCCATTTTGAGCATAGAAAAAACACATATATGAGTAACTCACTTCCCCTTTAATTCATAGTCTGTTTATCTCAGAAAATGACAGCTAGACGGTTTACGATTTGGGAAGTGGTCTGAGTACAGATTTTGGAGGCAGTTGAAGGAAATGTCATTCTTCGGAACATTATATTGTGTAAGACATTCGTAAAATTCAGGCTCAGCATGGCTGGCTACATTTCCTGTTTCTGCAGAGCGAAATAAGTCTGAACAAACAGAGTTCAGTTATCAGTAAGTGGGTAAAAGGTCACTTTCTAACATCTGATTTGAAAGCACAATTACATATGGCATTTAGTTAGTTCCTGGGATTTAAAATGTTATTACACAATGGTTATAGAGAAATGGTTATAAAATGGAGTCCCCCCTTGATTTACACATTATATGTGAGTGCTCTCTATGGGACTTCCTTTTCTCTTTCTTTGTGTGATTATTATGCTCTGTCCCTGAGCGCTGATCGGCATCTCTTATTATAGGGGAATTTACTACCAATCCTACTGATACCAAGTGATTATATGTGTATGCGGTATCTGTTTTGTTTGTTTGTGTCTATCTATTATCTACTGCTTGTCAGTTCTTGATACCGTCTCCATCTTTTGCTAACATCATTATGGATTGTGAAAGTGAGCAGAAACGTTTGGCTAATGCAGACACTATTTTTTCTATGACAGAGGATACTAGTTCAGATATTGTAATTACCACTCCTAAAGGGAAAGAGAGTGTTAAAATCTTAAGTTACTTCTACAGAAGTGAGTCAGAACTTTGTGGAATAAAACTGCTCTGGAACGTTATGTCCAGAATAAATTTATTCCAAGAGGCTTGAGTTTACATACCTTTCCATCTTAGGAATTTTCTGAACCTAACTCAAAGCTTAATGGGAAAATGTACTTAGTTACTGTTCTATTGACCATGAATATATTGATTGAAAATGATGAATGTTTTCTAGCTGAGGTTACAAAACAAATTGATCAAACCCAGAAAAATCTTGATGCACTGGATGCACCATTAGTTACCAAGATTGAATCTGAAATTATAAAATACAAAGAAGACATTGTTAATATAAAAAAAAGAAGTTTGCACAGGATCTGGCAGATTTTAAAGCAAAAAAATGTATAAATGGAACAGAGGCAAAAAAAATAACAATAAAAAGTTAATGCAACTTATGATGTTTATGCAAATCATTCCTCAAGAGCAACAACATCAGATGTAGACTCATAAGATTATGAGTCCGGATATCACTACAGATCTGATGCAGAGGACCAATTTGTTAGGCAGAGGCTCTGCACAATGTGGCCGAGGAGAAGGACGCGGCGGGAAAAAACGTCAACTCAGTTGATGCGCTTACAGGGGGAACACACAAAGCTCCCGGCGGTAACAGGACAATTAACTGTTATAAATGTATCTGATGTCGTTCTTTCTCAGGATCAAACTAAACTCCTCCAATGCAGACTTTCCTTTTCACTCACTCATAAACTAGACACGTTTGAGTGGGTAAAAAACTATAATCTTTTTTGCAGAAAATTATTATTTAAGATCAGAGGAACACTCCAATGGGATTTGTAACACTCAGGACTGGAATAGTGCCAAACTTACGCTCATTCGGGATATGAAGTCTATCTCTGATGGTGAAAATAAGAACCAACATGTGAATTAAGGGAGCTTTTCATATTAAGCCTAAGTCTACATTCTGCCTTCCTCTGCCGACCTGCTCTTCAGTAGAGATCTTTTCCAACATAGTATCAACAGATATACAGAATTTACAAATGTATTCAAGACCGGGTACCCTATCGAAAGCAGAGGGGGTGGTATTGACTTAACTTCATAAACTCTCTACAGTAGAGATAAAACCAGCAGACAAGTGAGGTAATATAGTTATTTGACCCAAAACTATGTATGAGAGAGAGGTTTTCAAACAATTAAAGGTCCTCACATTTATCTTGAACTCTCTAAAGATCCCACTGCACTTACAGTCAGCATTTTCAGATGGAATCATTACAGAACATATATGGATGGACTTAATTATAAATGCCCAGTCAGCTCGACATTTTACTTACTCCCTAAAGTACACAAAAATATTTTTCACCCACCAGGCCATCTGATTGTGTCGGGAATCGTTGGGGTTTGTGAACCAGTCTGCCATTTTCTCGACATTTTTTTAAGACCTATAGTAGAGACTTTACCATCATATCTTAAAGATACATTGTGTGCTTTGGCCAGGGTGGATTCAGTTACAGTAGACTCAGAAACCTTAATAGCTATGTGTGATGTTGAATCGATTACACAAGTATTCACCATGACCATAGTCAGAGGGCTACTAGTTACTTTTTAAAGATTTAGAACCTGTCATTGCAACTTATTGAGGTGCTGATGACATTGCTAGCATTTATACTCTCTCACAGCTACTTCGTATTCAAAACAACATTTTACCTACGGAGGAGGGGAACAGCAATCGGGGCGACTTGTGTGCTCTTGTATGTGAGTCTCTTTCTGGGATGGTGGGAACGGGAGATTTTCTTCTCAGAGAGCAACTCTGACAGTACTAGTCAGGTTATGTTGTGGTTGAGGTACATCGACGATATCCTCAAACTGTGGCAGGGTTCTGACGCAGATTATGCGAGTTTCTTTGCTGTCCTCAAACACAAAGAACTTAATATCAAATTAACGTTTAAATGGAGCCGAGATAGTATTGATTTTTTGGATTTAAAGATTGCCATTGATCATTCCGGCAGCATTGTTTCAGACATCTTCCGTAAGGAGACATCCACTAATGCTATTCTCCATGCTGGGAGTTTCCACCCATTCCATCAGATTTCAGGGATACCTAATAATGAATTAATGCAGTTAAAGTGTAAATGATCAACTCAAGAAATCTTTAATACAAGGGCCACTGAAATGAAAGAGAGATTTTACAACAGAGGCTATACTAAATCATGCGTTGATAACGGTTATCAGTGTTTTGTTAAGTGGAGTGGAGGCCACTTTGGCCTCTTAACCCCTAAACCTAAGAAACAAGATGGTGATTGCAAAATATTCTTTGTGGGAACGTATAACCATCAATGGTCCTAATTAAGGAGCATCCTCCAAAAACACTGGGGGGTGCTGATGATGGATACAGGTCTTAAAAAGTGCTAGGAGACAGGGCAATCATGACAAGAAGGAGATCACTGAATCTCCATCACAAATGAGTGCACAGCCACTAGGCTCCACATCTTAACCCCTCTTTTTTGACATCATTTAATAATAAGGTTTCTTCAGATGCAATAATTTCTTGGCTTGTTGACATATGATCCAGAGTGACACTTTTGTCAATAGTGCAGGCACCACCAATTACAGAATATATTCCTTTATGAATTGAACAACTAAGGGAGTAGTCTATTATCTCACCTGCCCTTGTAGACTCATATATGTAGGTCTGACTACAAAGGAGGTGAGATTCAGCATTCTGGAACATTACAGAAACATTAAAAATGCACAGAATGATCAAGATGCTTTAAAAATATATATATCTGTTGTGAGACATTTTCTGCAAAAACATAACTCAGACCATACACTCTTGATGGCATGCGCTATAGATAAAGTCTCCCTAGGTATCCGAGGGGGTAACATGGAAAGGGCACTTTTGCAAAGGGAAACAAGCTGGATTATCCAACTGGGGACTATGATACCCTCTGGTCTTAATGATTACCTTGGGTTTGCCATGTTCTTGTAAGCATGTTTATTCTGTCTTATTTTGTACAGTGCCATAGAGACTGTTTTATTTTTCCTTCACTATTTTTATTTTGACTTTAGATATTGGGAATACTATCTGGAATTAATAATTTATATAGTCTGTTTATTTATTTATCATATGATACAGATTATATCATGTGTTTTTTTCACATTACTCATGTATTGTTTCTTTCATTTTTATTTTCACTTTTGGGGAGAAGCCATACAACCTCACCATGTGCTGATGCAGCAAAATATCAGTAGCAGATTGTCAGCTAAAGTCCTGCGGCACCAAAATGATATTTTCATCTAGTATATGCACAGAAATACTTCGAGCAAGACATACAGCACAAGATATCAGTTTGAACAGCTTCTGGAAGATGTGTCATATTAGTCAGCTGTTTTCGGCTCTGTTCCGGGGAATTTGATGACTCATTGCATGTACACACCTACAAGTGATGAAGCATGTTATTCCATGCATGTGCAGTAGTGCTTCATGAAGGGAGACCCTGGGTTTCAGCTGGACTATGACACATGATATGTGTTTAGCTGTCTTATGGCTCCGATCGTATCCTGTAATCAAGCACCTGCTTCAAAAACGCCCCTATCATCTTTTGCATGCCAAACTAAGCTTGCATTTATATATAAATAGTTGCCATTATGTGATTAACTTTTCACTCCACGAAAAAGCCTTTGGGCAAAACATATGTAGAGTGAACGTACTACTGGGACCTTGCGGTTTTCCCACTGTTCATAAGTTCTGCATTATCAGCTGTAGAGAGTAAGTACACCAACTATTGTTGCTGGACTATCATTAATATTTCACTCAGGACTACTGTATATTTGCCCTTTGTGGGTTGTATATTTATAGGATTTTGCATCAAAGGATATTTTTCTAAGCTATATTTGGGACATATCTGTCTGCTTGCTGGTAGTGCTTGGAACACCAGTTACACTTTTTAGCATTTTTTAAGCTGTGAAAGTTTTTTGTTCTACTTTGTTCTCACAACCAGATTTGATCTTTGTATGAGTGAATTGTGTAACAAGTGGTCTTATAGTCTGTGTTGAGATACATATATCTGTTCCATTGTTGCAAAGGAGAATATTAGTCTGAGTAATTCAGATTTAGGGGCCTATGCAGAGAACTGCGAGAATGGCCATTCGCCAGACTTAAAACTCTCCATGTTTTTGGCGGATTCCCCTCGCAGTATGCAGGAAGGTGCGCATATCTGGGAGAGGAATCCGGCAGAGAGATGGCGAGCCCTGGCGAGAAGGGCTCCGCTGGCGAGATTTGTCAGCAGAGAGCAAGATCCGCGTCTATCTGCACAAATCTTGCCGGCAAATAAAAAAAATTTACATAACAAATCTTTTACTATTGTAGATGTGCAGGGGATCTCCGGAGATGAATAGCGTTGGTTTTATGTCTGGGGACCCCCTGCTTCCTGAGATACAGGCCCTGTTATGAGGTTAGCCCGATCACGTGACGCGGGACATTTCCATTCATAGGAGATACTGGCACCCCAAAAAGATGCCTGTATCTTGGGAAGCAGGGGTCCCCGTAAATAAAACCAACACGGTTCATGTCCGGAGACCCTCTGCACATGTACACTATTAATAAAAATACAGTAATGCTGCTTCATTACCTTAGCGGCTATCCGTTAAGGCAATGAAGGGGTTAAGTGACAGTAGCATGTTTATTGGGGACAATTGCCCCCAATAAACATTGCAAAACACAACACAATCAGCCTCTGTGCCCCCAACAACCCCTAAACCCCCTTATATACATAACCCATAGTTATTTTTTTAGGCACAGGAATGGTACTATAAGCTGGCGGTGGCCCTCCGGTGTCTCCGCAGGGTTCCCCGCTTGCCTGCAGTATCAAGTCTGTGCCCCAAAAAAATTATATAAAAACAAAAATACTTCAACATAAATAGACTCCCACCCCCGTGAGGCATAAGCACCATCACCCTTACACACCGGGAGGCCTACCCTCCGTCCCTTGGGGACAAAACCCCCTACCCCCAATACCCACATTCAAAACAATACACACACCCGCAATAAACATAACAATTATTAAAAAGCTATACATAACCCACCCACAACAGATTGCAAATATATTTATTCTCCATATGCAGAAATGTGCGAATTCTGCTATGTTTAACATGAATGCGTGTGGCGAGTTTAAATTGGCGAGATGCGCGCTGTAGAAATGTGTTAAAAAAAATTCGCGCCTTTTTTTTCCCTTTGCTATGGCCGCGAGCGGCAGCTTCTTGCCAACTTTTTCTGGCGAGGCAAAAAGGAGACAATCGCGCCATTTTATTGGCGCGAACAGCCGCTAGATGCCGTTCGCGCCTCTCTGCATACGGATATTTTTAAAACTGGCGAGATGGAGGTTCTCGCCAGCCGCGAGGCGAGTTTTATAAATAGAAAAAAAAAATTGGCGCGTTTTTCGTAACTCGCCATTTTCTGCTGTTTTCTGCGCGATTTTCTCCAAAAAATGGCGAGTTTTGAAATAGCGCTGCTCTCTGCATAGGCCCCTAAGGGTTCTAACTCAACATATTATGTTTCACCTAACAAATCAAACAAATCCACCTCTTTTTTAGAACAGAGAGAAAAGGAAAAGAGATATCCACTTTGTGAGAAACAGAATCAACAACAACCCCGAAGAAAACGAGATTCAGGGGAGTCAGAGGAGGAGCAAAGAAGCAAGGACAGAAGAAAATGAAGATGATGGTAGACACACCACACAAACACGGTATTTACAATATTTCATCACAGTCACTCACTCCACATCACCTATCTTTATTAGCTAAAGGCTTATCCTATGCACCTAATAGTTTACCTAATAGGTTTGACCTGTTTGTAGACTTGAACAGATACAGTACATCCGCAAGTTAACTCTGATGCGACACTACACCCAAAAAGGGGATGAAAATTTAGAATTTGAGTTTAATACACAAGAAAAAGAATGCATAAATGCCCTGACTTCTTTTTTGGTGGAATCAGACAAATTAGGCAATAGTCCAAATAACACACAAATCTCAAATGTTTCTGATAGATTAATGGGTCCATCCTTAAAAAGAACAATACTTGGCAATCAGGATCTAGATGGGAACTCACTAATGGACCTTACAATACATGAGGAAGAACCAAATATATTGTTAGATTCCAATTTATGCCCAATTGAAATAGATCATGATATTTTATTGAAATATAAACCATCTCCATTTGTCCCGAAATCGACATACTTCCCTTACCAATCAAAGGGTAATTTCATTGAAACATTTTATACAGTAGTCCTTAGGGACTTAGAACAGTTGTGTCTTAACAATGTAGAACTGAAATATAAAAATCTTACAAAAGATGAAAATCAAGCTTTGTTAAATATAAAAAATAACAGTGATCTAATTGTCCGCCAAGCAGATAAAGGGGGGGGGGGGCGATTGTCCTACAGGATCGAGCAGACTATCTATGTGAAGCCCATCGCCTCCTTCTTGACACTACATCTTATCAGATCCTAATTGGAGACCCCTCTGAGGGTTATCAGTTGGAATTCCGGAATCTCCTCCAGGATGCATTCACTGAAGGATTATTTCTAAATTAGAACACAAGTTTTTGTATATTAAACACCCTAGAACGCCCATTTTTTATCACATTCCCAAATTGCACAAAGACACTTTGAAACCACCAGGGAGGCCAATTGTATCAGGGATTGGCTCGATGACGTCCAACGTGTCCCAGTATGTGGATTACTATTTGCAGCCTTATGTCATTAAATTACTCTCATACATACGGGACACATTGCATGTCATTGACTCCATCTCTGGTATCAAATGGAAGGATACCTTTCACTGGGTTACTTGTGACGTATCTTCACTTTACACTTGTATTGAGCACATAAAAGGTATCCAGGCAATTAGTCACTTTTTAGAATTAGATTCTAATTTGCACTCCCCACAAAGGTTGTTTCTTTTAGCATGTATTAAATTTATTTTGAATCACAATTATTTTTTATTTGGAAACACATTTTATTTGCAAATCTGTGGAACGGCCATGGGAGCCAAATTTGCTCCTAGTTATGCTAACCTCTATATGGGACTGTGGGAGAGTACCCATGTGTGGGGAAATGCTGTACTGGGGGCGGGTTTGGTGTTCTATGGCCGTTTCATAGATGATATCCTTATTATTTGGGATGGTGAGAGGGGAATCCTGGAGGGGATTCTGGAGTCCTTCAACGATAACAAGATGGGGTTGAAATTTACATATAACATACACCCTGACACTATAGTATTTTTAGATCTGGAGCTATTTGTGGGTCTTCACAATGAAATTCATACAAGAAAACACTTTAAAACTGTGGCTGCGAACAGCTACCTACAATATGGTAGCAACCATTATAAAAAATGGTTAGACAATGTACCTAAAAGTCAGTTCTACAGGTTAAGACGCAACTGTTCAATGGACACAGATTTCTATATCCAGGGTAAGAATCTTTCAGGAAAGCTCCAGGAAAAAGGCTATGACATGGCAATTGTAAATAAATCATTTTTAGATGCTAGTCTTCTGGACCGTGCTTCGTGATTGGAAAAATCTAAAATAAAAACAACGTGTAAAAATGAGTCTAAATTTAAAGGCTCTGTACCTAAATTTATCACGCAATATAATCAGTCCGCTAAACAAATTAAAAGAGTTTTTAATGACCATTGGAACATTCTGGTCAGCGATCCAGAAATTGGTCACCTTTTGCCAAAACATGCTCCTGTGATCTTTAGGAAAGCAAGGAGTATCAAAACAATTATTGCTCCAAGCAAATTAAAAACATCAAAAGTAGTTAACAAACTAAGAGTGGATGGTTTCATTCCCATCAGGGTAAAGGGAAACTTTGGATGTGGGAGAGGCAGGTGTCTAACGTGCAAACACGTGATTAAAACTAATAATTTTTTTCTAACGGCATCTCACATGATATAGCAGAATACATTAACTGTCTTAGCGAATATGTTATCTATCTGATATCATGTGATTGCGGCCTACAGTATGAGGGCCGCACATCAAGAGCTCTAAGCACGAGGTTTTTAGAGCATCGAAGAAATATAATAAATGGATGCCAAACACACAACCTCTCCCGCCATCTTAAAGATCCAAGGTCCCTACGAGTTATGGGCATTGAGTATATCCCCCCTACATATATGGGTGGAGATCGCTTCAAAAGATTGTGTATGAGGGAGACTTACTGGATGTATATTTTAGATACATTGCACCCAAAGGGACATAATGACCATATTGACATAAGCAACATAGTGTGATCACTCAGGGTGGGTGATCCTTCGGAGGTCTGGTTTGAGTGCTTTATAGCATTCCCTCTGAACTATGGGGACATGTCAGGTCTATAAATATTCTTTCCCTTACTGTCTTTTTTAGTGGTTGTTATTAACCAACCCTATTGTAGGTTGCTCTATCTATGTTTTACATTATATTGCGGATGTGTCTGTTCTAGTCTGAAACTGGTCTTATTCTATTTAGTCACAGTACTTATACTACTGTAACAGTTAGTGTTACAACATTCATTCACATCAATATACACATACATTCACATCTAATAGATCACATTATATTATCACATCCCATAATTATATATTTTATTCATTCATATATAAGTAGACACACTATTATCACAGAGGTATAGGATTATGTTTTTATTCACATTAATATACACCGAATATTCACACCTATTAGCATTATCACATTTAGGCACACTAATACATTTTTTAATAATTATATTCATTTTCACATATTAAGAGGTATAGATATATGTACTTTCATATTGAGGATTCTTCTGTCCTTGCTCAGTAACAACCTTTGCTGCACCATTGACTCCAACTGTTATCCATGTTATTGGTTAATCATCAATGGAATAACAACAGGTATACACATTTAAATTTGTTGGGTGAAACCTCTAACCCGGTTTATATATATTTTTTAGCATCACAAGTGCAGACTAATGATGTAAAGGGTTTAATGGGTAGTTATTCTCTATGTATATTAGTACTCTCCAATTCTTGAGACTTTTTATTTGAAATTAGGAAAATAATGTTACTATGAACTTGCTATTAATATCATCATTATCAAAATTAAAAATTAAAAACGTAATTTAGATTACTATCAAATACTGCTCAAATAGTGTTACCAAATAAAGTTTAATATATCTAACATTATTCTGTACACATTTCAATTACTTGAACTATCTTATGATCACATTCTTTTTAAAATATAGTGCGGTCCTCATAACAAGTCCATTGGGATCTGCACAGCATTAATGATTGAGACAATGGACTGGTTTAACCCTTGTAATTTTTGTAATGGACGTTTATTATTAACCGTTTAATTGTTTTATTGGTGTATGCAAATTCCCTTGCTATAAATACTGTGGGGCCACAACCAATGGGTAACCCCTGATGAAGTCATCATAGATGACGAAACGCGTAGGGCGTGGCTAAGGCAGAGGAGACACTTTCCCACGGAGACCTTCGTTACGGGCTGAGACAAACGCAGGCTGTGAGAGGCAAAGCTAAACAGAAGTCCGGATCCTCCGTTTCCCCCGGTGGTGCAGCAACCAGAAGCAGGCAGCTGAAGGTCCTGGTTCCCGGAGGGACTTCCTTTTGCGGGGCACCCGACCGGGTGGACGTCACTTCCGGTAGAAGGAGACCATGCGGCTAGCGTGCAGGAGAGGACACATTTGCTGAGTCGGACGGCATTACTGGCTTATGAGGGCCTATCTCATAACTGCTTGATTACCGTGTACACTTGTGAGTGGGCATTTGTCTGTTTTTATTGTTCCATAAACTGAATTGTTATACTTTAATGCACTAGGTGTGCGCCTGTTTTTTCTTTTCTTTTTTTCTCTCTCTCTCTCTCTCTATATATATATATATATATATATATATATATATATATATATATATATATATATATATATATATATATATATATATATATATATATATATATATCAAATACATGTATGATTAATCAATCTATAAATTTCAATAAAACATACAATTGAACAATGTGTACATGATGCAAATAATATTTCCATCATGAACACAATAGCAATCAATTGTCCAAAACAAATACACCATTGAAAGCAAACATTCAATATAAAGAAAGCATGTACAGTACCGACACACTTTATTCTCGCTCGGCTAGTCCCGCGAATTCGGGTATACCCGGATGTATTCAGGTTTCTGATAGTTTTCTGGCGGAGTGCATTGCGTTATTTTCCCGGCAGGGATTTAAGCATTTTATTCCGGCTGGCTGAAATACTGCAATGCCGTGTAAATACACATGGGGGCGCTTGCGAGCTGTTCTCTTTGAAGCCGTCCCCTATAATGAATTGTAATGCAGTATATATACTGTATATATATATACTGTATAACAACAACCCCTATAAGCCCGAACATACAGTACTGTACACATACAGTACTGTATATGCACATACATAAATGATACTACTGTATGGGCGGCGGGGGCGAGATGTGTTTGCAGCAGAGAGAGATCCGCTGCTCTCTCTCTGCGCAAACATCCGCACATTAAAAATTATTTTAAATACATTTTTATTGATAGTGTAGATGTGCAGGGGGTCTCCGGAGCTGAACCGCGTTGGTTTCAGGTCTGGGGACCCCCTGCTCCCCGAGATACTGCCCCCTTTAGGAGGTGCCGGTATCCCTCTGCTTGGTTTAAAGGGCCTGACCATGTGATCGCGGCCTGTAAACCAAGCAGAGCAGAGGGATACCGGCACCCCCTAAAGGGGCCTGTATCTCGGGGAGCAGGGGGTCCCCAGACCTGAAACCAGTGCGGTTCTGCTCTGGAGACCCTCTGCACATGTACTGCACCGACACACTTTATTCGAGCAAATGCCCAGTTTGTACCTGGCAGATACCTGGAATCCGCCGCTGCTCACCTCTTGCATGCTGCGTTGCGTTTGCCTTCCCAGCCACGGTTCATGCCTGGCTGACGGGGGCCTGATCTGTTAAATGATAATGGTCAGGATTTACTAGGCTGCAATGCTTCTCATGTCCACCAGATGGCATAAACTCATGACTTGTAAAGCGCCTAATCAGTAATGTGTGGGCTTGCAGTTGTTTCGTTTAAAAAAGATACTGTACCACAGTGTGCCATTGTACAGTAACTTGGCCTTGGCCTTGAGACTGAAGGAAGAGTTGCAAAAATGTATCAATTTAGGCTTTACATATTAAATAAAGACAAAGACCTGTTTCGGTTACCAGTACACTATTCTCCAGAGACTCACCATGAGTGTTCAAGTGCAGCAGCCCGTGTTCCAAAAACCTTACAGAAGTTATGCTTATTTGATATGGGCCGCTATTAATGCAACAGAGGATAAGATGGCAACAGTTGTTCAAATTTATCAGTATTCATTTGTGGAAGCGTGCAATAAGGAAAAGGTTATGTAGTGACCCCTGTTTTCACCGTATTGAGCCCCAATTTGTTGGAGGGTATTGGTGTGTGTCACAGGGTTTTTCCCGTATCTATGATCATGGAGGCAGCAAAAGGCGAAGGGCCGTGTTAAAACCAACTAAGAAGCGACAGTCCCTGCCAAGCAATGCGCCAGCACCAGCACCAGCACCGGCTTCCAATGACGGTCCCACTGTCAGTGACAACCCTGAGACAGAGTCGGATTTCGCGGCCAGTTTTGATGAAGCTTGCATGTACCTAAGCGATTTCCCGCCTCACCTGCTGACTACAGGTGGGCTAGTCCCGCTGCAAACTATCGACGTGGATGATGAAGATAGCTGGACTGGCAGTGGACCGGCGCCGGCGCAAGCTGAATGGGAAATAGTATGGTGAGTACTGTATTGTTGCCGTATTATTTTGGTGGGGCTGGCTGGGTACTTCTTTAGGGGGCTGACCATTACTGTACATTAAAACTTTTCATTTTGTTTTTCCTCAGAAAAGAAAACGGCTAATGGGGGGATTTCGATGGATAATATTGTGCTGTATGCTGATGTTTTCCGGCCGAACAGTATACTGTGTAATAAACCCGAATAAATAAAACTATGCATTTATTCTACAGTACATGTTCAGTAAATTACTGCACATACTGGGGGCGTGATGTGTTTGCAGCAGAGAGAGATCCGCTTCCGCTGCTCTCTCTGCGCAAACATCGGCACATTAAAACTTATTTTAAATACATTTTTATTGATAGTGTAGATGTGCAGGGGGTCTCCGGAGCTGAATCGTGTTGGTTTTAGGTCTGGGGACCCCCTGCCCCCCGAGATACAGCCCCCTTTAGGGGGTGCCGGTATCCCTCTGCTTTTCAAGGCCCCGATCACGTGACCGCAGCCTGTAAAACCAAACCTAAAGGGGCCTGTATCTCGGGGGGCAGGGGGTCCACAGACCTGAAACCTGTGCGCTTCTGCTCTGGAGACCCTCTGCACATGTACAGTATCAATAAAACACATACAATATACAGTATAAATAAACACTCGTTCTTTACCTTAGCGGCTATGTGCTATGGTAAAGAAGCAGCATTTCTGTATTTTAATAATATTGTACAGTGAGCAGGGGGTTCCCTGAGCCAGAAATTAATGCTCAGGGACCCCCCCTGCTCCTGCTCAATATTATTAAAAATACAGAAATGCTGCGTCATTACCATAGCGGATAGCCGCTAAGGCAATGAAGGGGTTAACCCACCGTGCCCGCTTTATTGTGTGTAGTGGGGATACAGCCCCCTTTAGGGGGTGCCGGTATCCCTCTGCGTTTAAAGGCCCCGATCACGTGACCACAGCCTGTTAAACCAAGCAGAGGGATACCGGCACCCCCTAAAGGGGCCTGTATCTCGGGGGGCAGGGGGTCCCCAGACCTGAAACCTGTGCGCTTCAGCTCCGGAGACCCTCTGCACATCTACAGTACACTATCAATAAAAATGTATTTATTTATATTCATTTATTTATTTATTTATTTAGATTTATTTATTAATTCTGCTGCTGCTGCAAGTCCTAAACTCACACCAAGGGCCAAACACCACCCTCACCCCCCAATAAAAAAAATTCACGCACAGCAGCCCCACAATTAATAAATAAATCTAAATAAATAAATAAATACATGAAGAGAAATAAATATATACTCTACAGTATATACTGTATATATACTGGATATATATACAGTATATATATATATATATAATAACAATCCCTATACATATACAGTATACATATATATATATATATACAGTATACATATATATATATATATACTGTATACATATAAAACATATATATATATATATATATATATATATATATATATATATATATGCAAATATAGCTGTATGCTCATCTGCATGTCTTAGGCAGGTCTGCAACCCCGCCTTTCCCCATTATCACCCAGCATACAGCACTTCCACTGCAGCAAGGGATTCTGGGAAATGACATGCAAATGAGCACACAGTGTCACTTTTTGCCTCAATAACCATTTTTAACATGGTTCCCTATAGGCTTAAGCTTGCTGCATGGTCACAGCTTTGAGCACAGCCAGGGTTAAGGTGCATACCCAGAAAACCACCCACAGACAGCTGTTTCGACCTTGATGGGTCTCATCAGTGTGGGGTTGATTTTACTGGAAATGCAAGAGAGGCTTATGGGATAGGCCAAACCATACTACTGAGTTAAGTTATGGTGAGTAAAAAAAGTGACAAAAACCCTCCACAGGAAAGCAAATATGCAAATATAGCTGTATGCTCATCTGCATGTCTTAGGCAGGTCTGCAACCCCGCCTTTCCCCATTATCACCCAGCATACAGCACTTCCACTGCAGCAAGGGATTCTGGGAAATGACATGCAAATGAGCACACAGTGTCACTTTTTGCCTCAATAACCATTTTTAACATGGTTCCCTATAGGCTTAAGCTTGCTGCATGGTCACAGCTTTGAGCACAGCCAGGGTTAAGGTGCATACCCAGAAAACCACCCACAGACAGCTGTTTCGACCTTGATGGGTCTCATCAGTGTGGGGTTGATTTTACTGGGAATGCAATATATATATGCAGTATACAGTATACAGTATATACACACAGATGATGAACCAATATACAAATACATGTAGAATGGTTATCAAAATCATACTGTCCTACAAATAACGCTTCTCTATACAGACAATAATAATAATAATCCATTTAATAATCCTAACTGATTTTACAATATAAAACATAACATTCCAATCCACACAGTACATTGCATTTACAGTACATTGTATACTGTAAATGATGCATAGCATAAAATCTATGCACCATATACATTCTGCAAATGAATGTTAACAATATACTGTAATTGCAAGCTACTCTAACAGTAAATACAAACACTTCCAAACAAGTAAACTATTTTAACCAATCAAGTAAACAAAAATCATTATATACTGTAAGTACCAACCAGAAAACACAATTTAAAACCAAAGCTAACCCTTACAATACCAAGGATTACATCTATCTAATTGTAAAAAACCTTATACATTATACACAGCATTGTTTAAAGCCCCCTCCCCCCTAATGTTTCTGTTAAACAGATTACACTGAAGGGAGAGAGATATAAAGGCCTAAAGCCCCTTCCCCCCTAATGTTTCTGTTAAACAGATTACACTGAAGGGAGAGAGATATAAAGGCCTAAAGCCTTACCAGTAAATCTCCCTCCCTGCATTGATGTCGTGCAGTGTATGTAAATGTGGGGAGGGGGGGGGACCCAATGTGCATACTGTGAGGTCTAACCACCCTCACCCCCTACCCACATACAACTGTACCGTTACCTCCCCCCCCCAATCTGGCCATGGCCCCTCCGCTTCTGCAAAACAGACACAAAAATTAAAACATACAAAGTAATGTCCCCTAACCCCTTAATCACCATAGCGGTTATTAACCGCTACAGTCATGAAGGGGTTAACCCACCCTCACCCACCACTCGGGATGCCTACATACCCTCCCACACTAACCCCCCCCCCGTGAGGCCTAACCACCCAGTCAGTACCCACAAGGGAGGCCTACCCACATACCGTTGATGGAAACACCCCACCCCCAGTCCCCACAATAAAAACAGTACAATGACCACAATAAACAGCATTATATTTATTAAATACATTACCCACCCCCTGTGCCCCCCCATAAATACAAGATTTATTCTTTTACATTCAGGGTCCATAACGCAGCCCCACGCTAGTCCCCGGTGGGCTGGCAGGGCACCTGGACAGACCTACAGTTTACCAGCAGCATTCCACAGGTTCTGGAGGCCTGCTGGTGGATCCTGCCAGCACCATGGCGCTCAGGTGGTCTCCTTGGGTCACCGTGAGCCACAATTGGGTCCCCACGGTAGGCCCAAGGATGTCTGGGAGCCCTGGGTCAAACCCACAGGTGTCTGCGGGGCCTCGGGTGGTTCCGTTGGGGGTCTGGGGAACTCACGGGTGCTCACTACGGGTCCGCGGTGCCCCCACAGAAGTGGGACCACACATCATCATCCCCGCACCTACGGGTCGGTGGTGCCCCCACAGAAGTGGGACCACACATCGTCATCCCCGCAGACTACGGGTCCGCGGTGCCCCCACAGAAGTGGGACCACACATCATCATCCCCGCATGTGTCAGCCGTGGAACCACCAGCCTGATACCCTTGGGATACCCGAGAATACCCGAGGTTGTCTCCAGAGGTCCCACGCAAAACCACGGAAGTAACCCTGAATGTTATAAAAATAAACCTGGCATACAGTATACATTCAATACATACACCCTCCCCCCCAACACCTACAGTACAATAATGTGCAAAATAACTATTATCCAGATATGGATAATAGATTAATTGCCCATTATTAAAAATATTAACTAGCATATACAAATAAATAAAGTACTACTGACCTCATCAATACGAAGTGTCCGGCGCCAGCGCCTTCCTTCCATCTCTTGCCCACACAAGACATAGCCAATACCAAGCCAATACATTGCAAGTACATTCAGATATCAATTAACCCCTTAAACACCTTATCGGATAATAACCACAAAGGTAATTAAGGGGTTAAGCCACACAGGCACGATACCCACCCTTCACACATGAATTTGTACTGTGGCTTCATCATGCAACTATATATATATACTGTATAGATATACATACAGAGAGACAGAGAGAAAGAGAGAGAGAGATATATATACAGTATATATATATATATATATATATATATATATATATATATATATACACACGTTATATACCTGTACACACCCATGATAAACCAATATACAGTACAAATAAATGTAGAAGGGTTATCAAAAGCCTTCTGCCCTACAACCAAACACTTCTCCATACAGACACTACATTAAAATCAATTTCCTTTAAAAATCCTAACTGATCTCACAATCTACTGTATATGATCACAAACCAATGAAAAAACTCACATTGCATAAAATCTATGCACCATATACATTCTGCAAATTAATCAAACGTAAACAAAAATCAATTAGCAATCATTATTTACATCCCTAAACAATTCACACTCAATCACGAACAATGAAACCATTAACAGATTCACACCTAGAGCAGAACAATTAAGCCTTTGAAAAAATATAAGTACCGACAAAAATACAACCAAGGCTATCTATCCCTGACCTTCCTCAAACACACAATACAATACCAAGGAATACATCTACTGTATCTAATTTTAAAATACTTTAAATTCACAAAGAAATTAAAAACACATCTAATCCAGCTTTTAAAACATCATAATTTCTTACCCTGAATGTATACTGTACAGTATATCTCTCTAGACATATACAGTATACTGTACATACATACATACAGTGGCAAGAAATGATATACCACAAAAAAAAAAAAATACACATGTTAAAAAACCTTTTGAAAAAATTAACAAGTTAAATAAAATACATTTCTTTACTGTAGTTCACTTACCATTACTTGCCCCCACCGATTCCCGTTGCGCAGCTTACTCACGAACCAATCCACGATCAGGAACCCATAAAATAATAAACCATTCAAAATAATAAACATTAATCTAAAAATCCAAATCAATCCACGGGTCTTCTACTTGTAATCCATCTTCATCTGTATTCTTCTTTCTTCTATCTCCTTCCGGGCGGGGCAGGGCGTGGTCTTCTTTCCATCATCGGCCACGCCCTTGTCTTTTTTCTTCTCCGGAGGTCCTTCCTCCGCGGCGTCTGGCTGCAAAATGAGACGACATAGGCTTTTAAAGGCCTATGACGTCACATTTTGCGTCATGGTTCCCACGGTCCTGATTGGACTGTGAAAACCATGTGTTTTGGCCGACAAAAAAAATAAATGATGACGTCACTTAAAGGGAATGAAAGCACAGCCAATCAGAATGGTTTTGCTTCAATTGCCTTTAAGATGACGTCATGAAAAGGCACATGGCCGTGCACACATGGTATGGTAGCCAATCAGAGCGTGGGAACTTTATCCCTACTCTGATTGGCTCTGGTATACCATGTGTCAGGGGCTTGGGGGAGAAAGGATGTGACGTCAATGAAAACCTGTCACGTGGTACGGTAGCCAATTAGAGTAGGGATCGGGGCGCTCTCCCTACCGCTGCCGGGTCCGCCGGGTCCCCCGGAACTCCCTGCCGCCGTCCCCCACATCGCGGGACACCAGGGCTCCCTCGGGGAGCCCTGGACACACGTGCAGGGGGCGCAGGCACCCGAAGATGCGTGACCGCGCGTCTGTGACGCGCGGCACGCCGAGGGGCGGCCACTAGCAAGCCGGGAAATCTCCCGGCTTGCGGATCTGGCCGATGCGCAATAAAGCGTGTTGGTAGTGTATGTGTGGTCAATTTATATTTTTTGTGCAGCAGTATACACTTTTGGTATATTGCAATTCATCTTACAACGGAATATACAGTATATGATGTGTATTTATTATGATATAACAGTATACCGTATTTATATAGTATATTTATTATATTACAACAGTATATAGTGTATCTGTGGTCAATTTATATTTTTTGTGCAGCAGTATACACTTTTGGTATATTGCAATTCATCTTACAACGGAATATACAGTATATGATGTGTATTTATTATGATATAACAACAGTATACCGTATTTATATAGTATATTTATTATATTACAACAGTATATAGTGTATGTGTGGTCAATTTATATTTTTTGTGCAGCAGTATAGACTTTTGGTATATTGCAATTCATCTTACAACGGAATATACAGTATATGATGTGTATTTATTATGATATAACAATAGTATACCGTATTTATATAGTATATTTATTATATTACAACAGTATATAGTGTACTGTATGTGTGGTCAATTTATATTTTTTGTGCAGCAGTATACACTTTTGGTATATTGCAATTCATCTTACAACGGAATATACAGTATATGATGTGTATTTATTATGATATAACAACAGTATATTTATATAGTATATTTATATTACAACAGTACTGTATACTGTATATTTTGTCTATTTATATTTATAGTACAGCAGTATACATTTTTTGTATATTTATATTTACTGTATATTACAACATTACATGTACAGTATACAGTATACATTTTATATTGCTGCATATTAATAACACAATATAATTTCTTTGCATTGTAGGGAGACTACTCTTCTGGTGGACAGAATAAGTGAGGAGAATGATGAGAGGAGCGCATTAAGGGTTAAAAACACTCTGCAGGAAAAGCACAATCTGACTGTATCCGAGAGCAGCATAAAGAAGATGAGACGCAGAATTGGATGGAAATATGGACGTGTGAGGTTAGTACTGGACAGTACAGGAGGTACTGTAAAGTAAAAGTGTTGTTTTGCAAACTGTACTGCGCTGTGACGCTAAAATTTTTTATTCATTGTCATTACAGAGCGTACCCTATGATACGGGACGCAAACAAAATCAAAAGAGTGCTACAGGCCCAAGCATGGATCGACAGCGGTGAGACTTTCCAGGATTGCATCTTCACTGAGGAGTCTACTGTGTCGCTGGAGAGATTTGCAAGATTTGCGTTCCACAAAAAAGGCCGCATAACTTTGAAGCCGCGGCCAAAACACCCTGTGAAGCTGCATGTGTGGGGTGCCATCTCTAGGCGTGGACTGGGATGCATTGTCGTCTTTGAAGGTACAATTTCTCAAATATAATGCCGCCTAATGCACTGTACTTGACTAGTGTTGCCTTACCGTATGCACTGTACTGTACTATTGAGCACTTTTCTTTTCTTGCTATAGGAATCATGAATAAAAATTTCTTCCAAGACAACATTGTGCCCGTGATAGTGCGATACATCACACGAGACTTTCCCAATGGTCATCGCTTTTACCAGGACAATGATCCCAAGCACACCGCGTCGACGGCGCATATCCTTGAGCGCGGCATCAAGTGGGTGAAGACGCCAGCGGAGTAAGTGCAGTAGACCGTGTCCCATTTATGTTCCCCACTGTTTTTACTGTGTACTGTATCTCTTAAACTAATTGTCCTTTCTTTCCAATCACAGATCGCCAGACTTCAATCCGATCGAAATGGTCTGGCATCAGCTGAAGGACCACATCCGTAAAGTGGCGAAACCCTCCAAGAAGGACGAGTTGTATAAAGCCATAATGAGTTTTTGGAATGATGTACTCACCGTGGAACGATGCAATAAATATATAGACCATATTGCCACTGTGTTGCCCATTGTCATCGCGCGCAATGGGCAAGCATCAGGAAAGTAGTACAGTGCTGTAGTATTGTACAGTAAGTACAGTATGATACAGGTAAGTATGGCACAGATTTTTTCTTTCCCAATAGTCAGAGTATACAGTAGTTCCAGATACAGTACAGTAGACTAGTTTGACAGTACTACAGTAACTGCCTACTAACTGCTCCATTTTTTTCTTTCCAGAGAAAGCTGCACCAGCCACCTACTGTACAGTAGTTCTACCATAATACAGTACGCACATACAGTACAGTACAGTAACTGAACAAAGTTTTTGTTTTCTTGTC
Source organism: Ascaphus truei (assembly GCF_040206685.1). Classification (NCBI taxonomy): domain Eukaryota; kingdom Metazoa; phylum Chordata; class Amphibia; order Anura; family Ascaphidae; genus Ascaphus; species Ascaphus truei. The sequence continues at coordinate 362,558,824 of NC_134483.1, forward strand.
GTTCCAGGAAAAAGGGTGCCCAAGGGGGAGGGGGGGGCGTTGTGTTCCGTGAAATCTGCTTGTGCAGTCAAATGTACAGTATATAAACAGCAGTAATGATGTACACAAAAACTCTCCTCTCTCAATGAACTACTGTACCGCAGACACAATGAGGATACTGTTACAGTATGAAGGGAAAAAGAACAGGATGGGTTATTTAACATTATACTGTGCAATATTTATACTGTATATTTATATATACTGTATTTTTATTCTAAAGGTATTCGTGAATGTACTTTACTGTATGAGGACCTGGTGACTTTCAACCCTCTCAGACCCACAGAACGGATTATTTCACATTACTGTATATTTATCCTGTATATTTTCAGTAATTTAGAAGCAGTGGCTGTTCTGAACAGAACAGTTACTGTAAGCAAACGGATGCACATCAGATTTACATTTCCAATTCGAGAGGGGATTTTTCCAAAGCAGGCAGGCCTCCCTCTAAGGGAGGGGGATGGTGGGATGATACACTGGCTGGCCTCCTGCTGAATCTTGTTACCGTAGCCAGTCCAGGGCCAGATTAACAAGACAATGGTTTGGATTGGATTAGCCAGACGATTGATGCTTGGCCAGGGAGGGATAAAAAACTCTAAGGGAGGGGGTGGGGTGGCTGAAATAACTGGGACTGTACTGTGTCAGTATTTCCAACGGCAGGTCACCCTAATAATTGCATGAATAAACCCCCAAAGACAAGGCCCAATATAGTACAGTATACTGTATACTGCATATACAGTACAGAGCTGTATACTGTATTATAAATAAATAATCATACAGTACTGTACAGTATGTATTATTGTGTGTTGAGGTTTTGAATTGCTGTTAACTTGAAATGTTTCACCATTGTATTGTACTGTATTTGTAAATAAAAGTTTTTTGTGGCGACTTCAGCAATAAAAGAACTGGTTAATTTATCTCACATAAAGTACGTGAATACGACCGCAATCACCATTGTAAATGGGTGCATAGGATGGAACGACAGGTGCTAAAGGGGTATAAATATGATATTTATCAGTGTTGATCAAAGAGAGTTGATCAGAAGGATTCCCCTTATAAAGTATACAGCACTCTATTGTCATTCATACAGTATAGTAAAGGGTAGACAACAAATGGTCTTGCAGTATACTGTATTACTACAAATCTGTCAGGTTGACCAGAATCACTGCGGATATCGGAAAATAATACAATTTTATTAATTCTACATAGAATTAATAAAATTTTATTATTTTCCGATATCCGCAGTGATTCTGGTCAACCTGACAGATTTGTAGTAATATACTGCAAGACCATTTGTTGTATACCCTCTACTATGTATCCCTCTGCTTGGTTTAACAGGCCGCGGTCACGTGATCGGCGCCTTTAAACGCAGAGGGATACCGGCACCCCCTAAAGGGGGCTGTATCTCGGGGGGCCGGGGGGCCCCAGACCTGAAACCAATGCGATTCAGCTCCGGAGACCCCCTGCACATGTACACTATCAATAAAAATGTATTTAAAATAATTTTTATTGTGCCGATGTTTGCGCAGAGAGAGAGCAGAGGATCTCTCTCTGCTGCAAACACATCACGCCCCCGCCGCCCATACAGTAGTATCATTTATGTATATGCATATACAGTACTGTACTGTATGTGTACAGTACTGTATGTTAGGGCTTATAGGGGTTGTTGTTATACAGTATATATATATATACAGTATATATACTGCATTACAATTCATTATAGGGGACGGCTTCACAGAGAACAGCTCGCAAGCGCCACCATGTGTATTTTCACGGCATTGCAGTATTTCAGCAAGCCGGAATAAAAAGCTTAAATCCCTGCCGGAAAATAACGCAATGCACTCTGGCAGAAAACGATCAGAAACCTGAATACACCCGAGTATACCCGAATTCGCGGGACTAGCCGAGCTCAAATAAAGTGTGTCGCCAGTGTACAGTATCAATAAAACACATACAGTATACAGTATAAATAAACACTCGTTCTTTACCTTAGCGGCTATGCGCTATGGTAAAGAAGCAGCATTTCTGTATTTTAATAATATTGTACAGTGAGCAGGGGGTTCCCTGAGCCAGAAATTAATGCTCAGGGACCCCCCCTGCTCCTGCTCAATATTATTAAAAATACAGAAATGATGCTTCATTACCATAGCGGATAGCCGCTAAGGCAATGAAGGGGTTAACCCACCGTGCCCGCTTTATTGTGTGTAGTGGGGATGGGTGAGGGGGGTATTTGGCCCATGGTGTGAGTTTAGGACTTGCGGGAGGGTTGCGGGTGCACTTAACCCCTTCACGACCGTAGCAGTTAATACCGCTACGGTCATGAAGGGGTTAAGCCCTCCCTCTACCCCCCCGCAAGCCCTAAACAAGCACCGTTGGGGCTAATACCCCATTCACCCACCCCCGCTACCCACAATAAAAAAAATACACACACACAGCAGCCGCCAATAAATAAATAAATAAATCTAAATAAATAAATAAATAAATGACAATAAATACATTTGAAATACATTTTTATTGATAGTGTAGATGTGCAGGGGGTCTCCGGAGCTGAACCGCGTTGGTTTCAGGTCTGGGGACCCCCTGCTCCCCGAGATACAGCCCCCTTTAGGGGGTGCCGGTATCCCTCTGCTTGGTTTAAAGGGCTCGACCACGTGATCGGGGCCTGTAAACCAAGCAGAGCAGAGGGATACCGGCACCCCCTAAAGGGGCCTGTATCTCGGGGAGCAGGGGGTCCCCAGACCTGAAACCAGTGCGGTTCTGCTCTGGAGACCCTCTGCACATGTACAGTATCAATAAAACACATACAGTATACAGTATAAATAAACACTCGTTCTTTACCTTAGCGGCTATGCGCTATGGTAAAGAAGCAGCATTTCTGTATTTTAATAATATTGTACAGTGAGCAGGGGGTTCCCTGAGCCAGAAATTAATGCTCAGGGACCCCCCCTGCTCCTGCTCAATATTATTAAAAATACAGAAATGCTGCTTCATTACCATAGCGGATAGCCGCTAAGGCAATGAAGGGGTTAACCCACCGTGCCCGCTTTATTGTGTGTAGTGGGGATGGGTGAGGGGGGTATTTGGCCCATGGTGTGAGTTTAGGACTTGCGGGAGGGTTGCGGGTGCACTTAACCCCTTCACGACCGTAGCAGTTAATACCGCTACGGTCATGAAGGGGTTAAGCCCTCCCGCTACCCCCCCGCAAGCCCTAAACAAGCACCGTTGGGGCTAATACCCCATTCACCCACCCCCGCTACCCACAATAAAAAAAATACACACACAGCAGCCGCAAAAAAATAAAAAAATAAATCTAAATAAATAAATAAATAAATGACAATAAATACATTTGAAATACATTTTTATTGATAGTGTACATGTGCAGGGGGTCTCCGGAGCTGAACCGCGTTCATTATATTGGGAAAACGTCCAGGATGCTCAAAGAACGCCTTGCAATACATCGCTCTACTTTTTGAAAAGCTTTATCAAGTCCTGACAACACTGAGTTTGCGTGCCTTCCTTTGGCCAGAAATTTAAGCTGCTTAAGCATCCCTTGGCAACTATGCGCTGCATGCCTATTTTTCATGTGCCTCCCCTGCATCGAGGAGGTGACAGGAATAAAATCCTGTTGCAGCAAGAGGCCAGATTAATTTATGAGTTAAGAACTATGGCACCCCTCGGTTTAAATGAAGATCTCAAGCTGGGTTGTTTTTTGTAATTGTTTTATTTGCCCTGCTCTGCTTTTTCTTCCATACCCCCTTCTGTTTTTCCCATTTTTCCTTCACTGTTTTTCACTTATTGCATTTCCAAGGTGTTCCCATGTCTATTTGTGTGTGGGACTGCCATGTCCAACCTTCTTTTTATGGTAACCCCATAATGTATTGTTAACCTATGTATACTATATGTTTCTTATGTATTATACTCGGGCCATTTTTAGGCCATTATTTGGGGGGTTAACCTCCAGTGTTGGACATTGCTGTCTCTCTCTCATTTAGCTCCTCTGTGTGTTCTGTCCTGCCAATAGCTTAAGGGGTTACAGTGTTTTACTTGCTGGGCGGCACCCTTGCCTTACCAGCTCTGTGGTTTGGCCACTAGGATATCGAGCCGCTCAACTATTGACATTTGCATACACATGATGCCTTCATGCAGAGCTGCTCACATTGGACTGTCTGGCTGTCAGTATCAGCATTTGCCTTTCATTGGTCTGCTGGCCTGAGTAGGCGGTGCTCACACAGTTGTAGTTAATTTCATTGATTGTTTTTCATTTGGTGCAGGTGTGTTTTTAGTCACTAGTGGGGTATATTAAGGGGTCTGGATTAGTCACTGGTTGCACTGCCCTGAGGAAGGTCCAACTCTGAGGACCGAAACGTTGGCTGCCCTGTGTTGTTAAAAATGTAGTAGGTGTGTGGTGCTCCAATAGACAACCCATAGGTTCAAAATAAACTTGATTGTAGAATCCTGCACATGTATACTCCCCAGTGGTTGGACATGATTTAAATCCCAGGCATTTATAACACTCACAGCTCCAAGATAAACCGACTAGTGGACTAGGGTCCCCACAGGCACTGTAGTAAGGGACCTCACAATATAGTGACCCAGCATAATATATCGGTATGGAGACAAAATTGAATGAAATAACTCTCTCTTGATGAGATGTGTGATCCCGATTGTCCAGACTTTTATCCACAGCAGGGGGTGTGCTTCCGATTTTTCAGCATGCTAGCAAAGGAAACAGATAGGAAAAAGCAGGCACCAGCAAAGCAGGAAAAAAAAAAACATCCAAAGAGCGTGTGCCCATTAAAAAAATTATTTAATGGATTGCAGCAAAGGTTACAACAACATTATGGGGTACAGGGCACCCCCAACAATGCGTTTCGAGCGTAAGCTCTTTTTCAAGGTTTCTTGAAAAAGAGCTTACGCTCGAAACGCGTTGGTGGGGAGCCCTGTACCCCATAATGTTGTTGTAACCTTTGCTGCAATCCATTAAATCATTTTTTTAATGGGCACACGCTCTTTGGATGTTTTTTTTTTTTTTTTCCAGCTTTGCTGGTGCCTGCTTTTTCCTATCTGTTTCCTTTGCCCTGTTTTGTTAATACACTTTATTTACTTCATTATATTGCGGTGTGTTGTCTCTTTGTTACCTGGATTTCCCTGGTTACCCTGTACATGTTTCTATATGGGACGAGCATCTGCCTTCATTTGAGAAACCGTGAGTGCAAACTATTTTTTCATTGACTATATATATATATGCAGAAAACAAGAAGAAAAAACAGCCGCACCCCTAGTGTGATAAAGTATAAAACAGTATTTATGGGATTGTAAAATATAAAAAGCGCACTCACAAAGTGAGTAATAATAATAGCATTTATGAGCTATACTCAATCGCCTTGAAGCTGTGAAGGGAATGTATCAGCCTATCCCGTTGGTGCCACCTCTGGTATATCCGTTTGTTCAGCAAGGTGCACTGGAGCCACATGAGCCAGATGATGTAATAATCAGCAACACGGTCAGAGAGTCCCTCCAGATACACCTCCCCCAGCTCTCACTGCTCACCAGCAGGCAACTGCAAAGCCAGAAGCGACAGCAGTCCCAAGCAAAATAGCAACAGCTCCAAGGTACTCTCTCCGTTCGTGCATTAATGTCAGCCACAAACTCGCCTCTTTGGGAAACGCCCTACGTGTTTCGTCACTAAGGACTTCGTCAGGGTATCTCCTGATACATTCCCTTCACAGCTTCAAGGCGATATCTCATAAATGCTATTATTTTTACTCTGTTTGTGAGAGCGCTTTTTATATTTTACAATCGCATAAATACTGTTTTATACTTTATCACACTAGGAGTGCGCCTGTTTTTTCTTCTTGTTTTCTGCAGATATCCTTGGGATTTGGTGATCCTTATATATGGGCAACAAAACTCCAGTGTGCTAAGTACATTTTTTGAAATTTCAACTGACATCTGGTTTTTATTTTATTTTTTATGTTTCATATTTTTTATTTTTTGCTATAGATTTCAGTTGTTTTTATCACAAATTTGCCCTTTTGGGGATTCTTTGGTCAATAGCCTTGTTAACTCTATCTGATTTACACAGCTGATTTATCCTTATCAAGCTTCCTAAGGCGCTACTCCAATTTGTTTGTTTTGTATATATATATATATATATATATATATATATATATATATATATATATATATATATATATATATATACATGGGCATTAAATGGACAGGAAAAAAAGGGTTGTTTTGTTTTGCAAATGTTATTTACATGTTTTCATGTCTTGTACTAGTATTTCCCCTGTTTGGTTAGAATTGTGTGTGTGAAATGTTTTGTATAATTAGTTATGTAATTTAAGATGATGATGGTTGCATGGGTATATGTTGGGACCCTGCCTTAATTTTTTATTGTGGATTATGTGGTGCACTTAGATTGTGTATGATCGTGTTAGTTCGAAATAGAATTTTTTCTATATGGATTTGTTTTTGCATAATAATATTGAATATGGGTTTTGGTTTGGATTTTGTTGTAATGTATTTCGGATGCCATAAATTGTGTGTTGGTAATTTATTATTGTCTACTTGCTTTGTTTATATTGCATGTTTGCTTTCAATGGTGTATTTGTGTTGGACAATTGATTGCTGTTGTGTACATGATGGAAATATTATTTGTATCATATACACATTGTTCAATTGTATGTTGTATTGCAATTTACTGTTTTGGATAGGTGCTTGCTGTATTCTCTTCTGAGATATGTTTTAATTTTCATTTGGCTTTGTTTATAATTTGGCAGTGATGTTGTCAATTTGAGATCGGATGTTTTAAATTGTTACATGGATATCCTTTAACATTTCTTTGTAGATTGCTTAATCATACATATATTTTAATTATATATATATTTAATATGTGAATGATTAAGCCACTGTACAAATGAATGGGTGAAGGGTGGGTATCCGTCCAGGGTTGCTTAACCCCTTAATTAAATTTGCAGTTATTATCCGATAAGGTCATTAAGGGGTTAATTGATATCAGACTGTCATTGCAATGTATTGACTATGTATTTGGTTGGCAACGGAGGACACAGATTTTGCTGTCGAAGGGGATTCATATTGATGAGGTTAGTAGAACTTTATTTATTTTATTATGATAGTTAACGTGTTTAATAATGGGCAAATAATGTATTATCCATATCTGGATAATAGTTATTTTGCACATTATTGTAGTGTATTTCTTTTGGGGTTGGGGGGTTTGGTGTATTTAATGTATAGGACATGTTTATTTTTTTTACATAGAGGGTTGTTTCCTCAGGTCTGTGGGGGACCTATGAAGACCACATGAGGTCTCCTCGGACTTCTCATGGACCCCCGTGGAAACCACCCGAGGCCCCTCAGATATCTGTGGGTCTGACCCGGGGCCCCCCGGACATCCACGGGCCTACCGTGGAGACCCCATTGTGACCCACGGTGACCCTGGAGACCACCTGGTTGACCATGGCGCCTGGCGGGACAACCCTCAGGCCTCCAGACCCTGTTTGAAACATGGTGCTGGGCTACTGTAGGTCTGTGAGGTGACCCATCAGTCCCACCGAGGACTCCCGTGGGCCTGTAGATTAACTCTGTATGTAAAATAATAAGTCATGTATTTATGGGGGGGGCACAGGGGGTGGGTTATGTATTTAATAAAAATAATGATGTTTATTGTGGGGCTGTGTATTGTTTTTATTGTGGGTACTGGGGGTGGGGGAAGGGTGTATTGGCCCCAAGGGTATGTGGGTAGGCCTCCTGGCTGGCTATTGGGTGAGGGTGGGTAGGCCTCACGGGGTGGGTAGTGGGGGAGGGTATGTAGGCCTCCCGAGTGGTGAGTGAGGGTGGGTTAACCCCTTAATGACTGTAGCGGATAATAACCGCAATGGTGATTAAGGGGTTAGGGTACATTACATTGGCTGTTTTTATTCTTGTTTATGTTTTGTAGCATCGGAGGGGGCATGGACGGTGATGAAAATGAGGATGTCCTTCATTGTGCCAGCCGGACATGTGTGAGTGCTATATTTATTTATTTTATTTATTGTTCTTTATGTATTTTAAATGGGCAAATTCACTATTATCCAGATGTGGATAACAGTAATTGTGCCCATTACTATACTGTATGTTTTACGGGGGGGGGTATTTCTTTATTAATATTTGTGTTTCTAAATTAATTTGGGGGTGCACAGAATTGGTACTGTAGGCCTGTGGGGAAACCTTCAGGTAACACCCGAGGGCAGCCGCCGGCCTATAGTATCATTGCTGTGCATATACGTACTGTATGTTAGGGGGGTATAGGTGTTGTTGGTGTTATATATATATGTATGTATATTTATATATATATATATATATATATATATATATATATTTATATATATATATATATATATATATATTTATATTTATTGGGTTGTTGGTGTAAAATATATCATTTAGAGTATATTTATTAATTTCAATCATTATATTGAACTTGCAATATTGCTTACAAACAGGGAGCCTATCCCTGTGCAATCGGGACTGACTAGCACTACAACGCTCACTGTGGTATGAGTGACGAAGCTGACCCGGAAGTTCTCTATGGTGAGAGGAATGTTTGAACAACAGAGAGGTGCATGTATCCTGCTTCCAATACACGGAGCGTTTGCCGCGATCATCTGGCACCCCCTGAACAGTGACGGGACAGTTCCTACTCCGGAGATCCAGCTGAATTCCTGCTACTGTTGTTGGCAATTGAGACAATATCTCATACAGGCGAATTTATTTCATCCGTTTGTGAGAGCGCAGTTCATATTTTATTCCAGTCCCATATAAAATTGTTAACCTTACTACACTATGAGTGCACGAACTCAGGGAAAGGCTAGGGAGGGGGGAAGGAAAGGAATGCACCTGTTTTCTGTTTGTTTTTCCTTTAGATATATACACTGGCGACCAACTTTATTCTTACTTGGCTAGCTCTGCGAGTTTCAGAGGATCCCGGTGATGTGCGGTTTTGTGTCGTTTTCTCCTGGGGTATATAGCGTTATATTCGCAGCTATGATTTAAGCATTTTATTCCGGCTGTCTGCAATACTGCAATGCCGTGTAAAAACACATGGGGGCGTTTGCGAGCTGTTGTCTCTGAAGTCTAATACCTTCGCGGTTCAACCTGCAGTACACAGTCTGTGCGTGCGCGCGCAGTAATAGTAAAATTGCATATTTAATTTATTTTAAAGTACTGTACAGTACTGTACAGTACATGCTCGGACCCTGTTGGGGTGAAGTGAGGGGGTTCCTAACATCTGGGGGGAAATTAATTTTAATTCAATGGTGAGTACTGTCTTGTTGCCGTATTATTTTGGTTGGGCTGGCTGGATACTTCTTTAGGGGGCTGACCATTACTGTACATTAAAACTTTTCTTTTTTTTTCCTCAGAAAAGAAAACGGCTAATGGGGGGATTTCGATGGATAATATTGTACTGTATGCTGATTTTTTCCGGCCGTACAGTATACTGTGTAATAAACCCTGATTAAATAAAACTATGCATTTATTCTACATATTCAGTATCGTTTCATTATTTGTCTTCCACAGTATACTGTACAGTGGTATACAGTGCCTAACATCTATGGGCAAAAATAATTTTATTCCTAGGTGCCCTAGAACAGAAGTTCCCACGCCAATTGCCCGTGAACTTGACCGCGGCCCTAAGTAGTTCCCACGCCAATTGCGTGAATATAATGTAAAATAACCCGTTCTGTGGGTCTGAGCGGGTTGAAATTTACCTGCTCCCCATGCGGGAGGACCCTTGCCATAGTGGCAAAATATCAGCTTTGCACGACCCCCGGAACCGGAGATACCAGAATACAGTTTAAAAGCACATTACCAAAGTGGCTTTTTTTCTGCCATGCAAGTCAATGGCAGAAACCTGAACTTTAACATCACCCTGACTCCGTTCTGTTGACACGAGAGGGTCGCAATTTGCCATGCAATCCTGCCTCAACTAGGGCTACATGGTGACCGAATTTGAGCGCTCTAGCTCGAACAGAACCGGAGTTCTGGGTCCCAGGTTTCTGCTCATTGTGACTTAGCCGCTTCAAAGCTTTCTCCGCCATTTGCGCTCAATGGTAGGACCCTCCTCGCCGGCGTGACCCTTTCTCGCCGCCATTACTGCTGGGACCATGTTGGGGTCAAGTGAGGGGGTTCCTAACATCTAGGGGCCAAATAAATTTTATTTCTAGGTGCCCTAGAACAGAAGTTCCCACGCCAATTGACCTAGTTCCCACACAATTGCCGTAGTTCCTACGCCAATTGCGCGACCAGCCAGTAAAAAAACAGTGCAGCAAGCTGCTACAGTACATTTGTAACACTGGCAAAGGAGCAAATGGAAACAATGTGAGGCAATTCAACATGGTCTTTTATTCGTGGAGTCAGTACAAAAACATTTATTTACAATATTGAAACATTTAAAGTGCACAGCAATTCAAAACATCAACAAAACAAAACATTTTTGGTGCATGGGGCAAAGGGAGTTAAAGTGACATTTTAAGTAACATCTCCTTTATTAAAGAAACCCAGTACTGTATGCAGTACAGTGGGATGGTGCCCAACACTGTCAGTCAGACCTGCACAAGTTCAGTCCTAGAGGGCAGCAAACAGGGCAGGTTTTCAGGGCAAAACATGGAGAGTACAATACAGTTCAGCACAACAGTATGGTCTCACTGACAGTACTCCACATTGTCCATCCATGGCCGATTTCTTGCATTGCGCAAAACGCCATTAATGCAGTCTCTAACGCCTTTCATTACAGGATCTGTAACTGTATAAAAGCGCCGCAATTCTTCCACAATGTTTTTCCTTAAATTGGCAGGAAGGGCCTTTTTTAGGAGATTCCCATCGTAGTTCACTTTGAACACCCACTCGCAGTACAACGTGTTGGGAACCTGGTGCTTAAAAATGATCAAGGCATACTTGTGGGGTACACCAGCACTCATCACCCTATACTTCTCCCTAAGCGCTGCTGGCAGATCGCGCAGGGTGATGTCGGGCACTGTTTCTATGCGAGCGGGTGTAGGTCTTTTGGGAACGGGTGTGCTTGAGGCGACGGGCGATGGTAGGATGTCTGGGAGTAAGCTTTCCTCCGGTCGTGGTCGCCGTGTTGTCTCCTGGCGTGGTCTTGATGGGGTTGTCATGTCCTCCTCAATGGCATACATGTACACTACATCTTGTGGTGGAGGGGGGGCGCTTGGTGATGGAAGGGGGTCGATGCTCCCATTCATCACATCCATGTCACCCTCCTGCAGGGGCATTAGCACCGAGCAAATAATGTATGCCCGCAATGTCAGCCTCTATCTTCTCCATCCGTTGATCCATCCGTTGCTCCATTTGTAGCATCCGTTGCTCCACATTTAACATGGTCTCCAGAAGCAGATCTATTTTTGCCAGCACAATAGAATTCCCGGGGAGATCCACACTTATCTCATTCAGCATTCGGTCCAACGAGCTGCTTCTTGTGCATGGCGTCTGGACATCTGGGGGGATGGGTGCAACGGAGGATGAGCTGCACCCTGTACCCCCTCCCCCACGCACACACACAAGGCTCGCTCAAGGATTTGAAACCCTTATCGACAGACACCTCTACAGAGTCATTCAGTTTCTGAAGCTTGCCATTGTGTTTTTAATCCGTCCCTAGCCGAGCATCACCTCTCTGCGCCTGCTTGTAATCCTCCTTGGGATGGGAGCTACAGTACATAGCTGACGATTACTGCGCATGCGTCTGTAAATTCACCACTGCTTGCTTGCAAAGTTCAAGAGTGAGTGACCAAAAAAATATATATATTTTTTCTCCTCATTTTTTTTCTCCACACAAGCCTGCCTAAACCATCTTGATATTATGATATTCAATTTGTGCTGTAGCTTTTGACTGCGACACTGTGTGTTTGACTGCATATGGTTGATTTGTGTGTTTTTATGTACTGTATTTGGGGGTGTAGGGATCAAATTATTATGATGAACTGCCTTTTGAAAATATGCCATTTCTTTGAACTGCAGTACAGCTAATCCTTCATGAAGCTGTACCCTGTACCCCCCTCCCCCATGCACACGCTCAAGGATTTGAAACTCTTATCGACAGACACCTCTACAGAGTCATTCAGTTTCTGAAGCTTGCCATTGTGTTTTTAATCTGTCCCTAGCTGAGCATCACCTCTCTGCGCCTGCGTGTAATCCTCTTTGGGATGGGAGCTACAGTACATAGCTGATGATTACTGCGCATGCGTCTGTAAATTCACCACTGTTTGCTTGCGAAGTTCAAGAGTGAGTGACCGAAAAAAAAAAAAATCTCCTCATTTTTTTTTTTTTTTCTCCACACAAGCCTGCCTAAACCATCTTGATATTACAATATTCAATCTGTGCTGTAGCTTTTGACTGTGACACTGTGCGTTTGACCGCACATGGTTGATTTGTGTGCTTTTTATGTACTGTATTTGAGGGTGTAGGAATCAAATTATTACGATGACCTGCCTTTTGAAAATATGCCATTTCTTTGAACTGCAGTCAGCTAATCGTACAAGCTAATCGTACATGCAGCTGTACCCTGTACCCCCCTCCCCCACACACACACACAAGGCTCGCTCAAGGATTTGAAACTCTTATCGACAGACATCTCTACAGAGTCATTCAGTTTCTGAAGCTTGCCATTGTGTTTTTAATCCGTCTCTAGCCGAGCATCACCTCTCTGCACCTGCGTGTAATCCTCTTTGGTATGGGAGCTACAGTATATATCTGATGATTACTGCGCATGCGTCTGTAAATTCACCACTGCTTGCTTGCGAAGTTCAAGAGTGAGTGACAGAAAAATCAAAAATATTTTTTTTCTCCTCATTTTTTATTTTTATTTTCTCCACACAAGCCTGCCTAAACCATTTTGATATTACGATATTCAATCTGTGCTGTAGCTTTTGACTGCGAAACTGTGCGTTTGACTTCACATGGTTGATTTGTGTGCATTTTATGTACTGTATCTGGGGGTGTTGGGATCAAAATATTATGATACCCTGCCTTTTGAAAATATGCCATTTCTTTGAACTGCAGTACAGCTAATCCTTCATGCAGCTGTATCCTGTAGCCCCCTCCCCCACGCACACACACAAGGCTTGCTCAAGGATTTGAAACTCTTATCGACAGACACCTCTACAGAGTCATTCAGTTTCTGAAGCTTGCCATTGTGTTTTTAATCCGTCCCTAGCTGTAACTTCACCTCTCTGCGCCAGCGTGTAATCCTCTTTGGGATGGGAGCAAGCTGATGATTACTGCGCATGACTCACCCATCCACCCCCCCAACCCTTTGAGGCTTTGTTTACGGTAACGCTTTTGAAAATCCTTTCTCGAATTTGATATGTAAATCTGATTTGCACAGCACTGTGAAATTGAAAGTTAAAAAAACCATTATCTGATTCATGTTGTTGATGCAGTAAATTACCACTTTTTGTCATTCTTTCTTTTTCTTTGGTGTAGGTGTGGGGGGTGTTGTCAATGATTATGATTATCATGAATGTAAATAAATATTTATTTTATTTTATCAGGAACAAAAAAAATATATATAAAAATAATCATGAATAATACAAAATGCAGTCATTATTAAGTTCTTCTGTCAGATGGAAATTGAGGGCCGGTGGATAATCATGAATAATGCACATTTATAATAATATAAATTAATAATATATAATATAGAATAATATATATATAGTAATATAATTTTTCTGTCTTTATCTTCTTCCTCATTCTGTGTACAGTACAGTAGTTCATTGAGAAAGGAGAGGTTTTGTGTACATCATGACTGCAGTTTAGATACTGTACACTTAACTGTACAAACAGTTCACAGACTTTACTTGATACCCCCCTCTCCCCCAGTCCATCCTTTTTTCTGAAAAGACAAGAAAACAAAAAATTAGTGCAGTTATGTGCATACTGTATTATGGCATTGTGTGCTGTATACTGTAGTACTGTCAAACTAGTCTATACTGGAACTACTGTATACTGTACTACTATACTGTATACTGTTAAATACTTTGTAACCAGATGGCTGGTGCTGCTCTCTCTCGGGTGCATACTGTATTATTGCATTGTGTACTGTATAGCTACTCCATATTGGACTACAGTATGCAGTTAGTACTGTCAAACTAGTCTATACTGGAACTACTGTATACTCTGACTACCAGGAAAGAAAAAATCAGTGCCATACTTACCTGTATCATACTGTACTTACAATACTACATTACTATACCATACTACCTTCCTGATGCTTGCCTATTACGCGCGATCACAATGGGCAACACAGTCGCAATATGGTCTATATATTTATTGCATCGTTCCACGGTGAGTACATCGTTCCAAAAATTCAGTATGCCTTGCGCCAACTCATCCTTTTTGGAGGGTTTCACGACTTTTCGGATATGGTCCTTCAGCTCATGCCAGACCATTTTGATAGGATTGAAGTCTGGCGATCTGTCATTGGAGGGAAAAAAAAAGGACAATTAGTTTAAGAGATACAGTACACAGTTAAAATAGTAGGAAAAAATGAGACACGGTTACCGCACTTACTCCACTGGCATCTTCACCCAGTTGATACCGCGCTCAAGGATATGCGCTGTTGATGCGGTGCGCTTCAGATCGTTGTCCTGGTAGAAACGGTGACCATCCGGGAACTCACGTGTGATGTATTCCACAATCTCAGGCACAATTTTCTCTTGGAAGAAAGCTTTATTCATGATTCCAATAACAAGTAAAGAAAAGTGCTCAAAAAACTGCACAATAGTACAGTACAGTGCGTAAGGCAAAAGCGTGTGACATACATTTTACTGTACCTTCAAAGATGATGATGCATCCTGGTCCATGCCTAGAGATGGCACCCCACACATGCATGTTCACTGGGTGTTTTGGACGTGGCTTCATAGATATGCGACCTTTTTTGTGGAATGCAAAGGTGGCAAATCTCTCCAGCGAAACAGTAGACTCGTCAGTGAAGATGCAATCCTGAAATGTTTCTCCACTGTCGATCCATGCGTGGGCCTGGACCACTCTCTTGATTTTGTTAACGTCTCTTATCATAGGGTACGCTCTGTAATGACAAGGAATTAATAATTTTAGAGGTACAGTACAGTTTCTTAAACAACACCTCCTGTACTGTCCAGTACTAACCTCACACGTCCATATTTCCATCCAAATCTGCGTCTCATCTTTTTTATGCTGGTCTCGGATACAGTGAGATTGTGATTTTGCTGCAGAGTGTATTTGACCCTTAATGCACTCTTCTCATCATTCTCTTCACTTATTTTGTCGACCGAAGAGTTGTCTCCCTACAATGTACAGAAAAACAACAATGCGGTAAGTAACAGTGCAGTAGGCCACAAGCACAGCACATCATTTGCAGTAAAAATAGTATACAATGGGATAGATCTACACAATATATAGTTCTATTAATATGCAGTAATATAAACAATAGATATACTGTTGTTATATAAATATACCGAAATAACTATAAAATTAGATAGATCTACACAATATATAGTTCTATTAATATAAACGAACAGGGAGAAAAAAGGACCTCTATAATGAGAACACTCACAATAGCTGAAAATAGTTAAACACCAGATGGACGACATCTATGTATGTAGGTATAAATGTAAAGATTGATAAATTAAAAAAACTTTAATTCAAATTTCAGATAAAATATAGTCAATAATAAGGTATGCCTAGCAGGTAGGCATCACATTGACAAATGTGCGAATTAAAATAAAAAGATGAGTGGATACCTGGTGCAGTGATCCCACTTACTATATGTCGGTGGGTGTAGGTGATCACTCAGGGATCAGGTGACTAGGACTCAAGGTGAGTATATGGAGTCCTAAGAGGAATAACTGAGTTACAGCAATATACTGAACTGCTAACTATTTCAGAGTCTATATGCAGTGACTGTGTAAATGCATGTACATTGTTGATGCGTAACCACACCTAACAAAGTGTGAACAGTAACAGTGTCCTAGGTGAGTGCTCTCATTATAGAGGTCCTTTTTTCTCCCTGTTCGTTTGATTAGCATTACCTCTGATTGTAGCACCTTTAGTCTAGCTGTAGCGAGGGTTCTTTTCCCTCCCTCCCCACATCCTCCCCATCTCCCCATCCCCCGGTTTTCCCTTGTTCATAGTTCTATTAATATGCAGCAATATAAACAATTATATATATACTGTATTATATAGTTATATAAATATACTTACGCGTTAGTTACCGTTGGTGTACTCGTGCGTTGTCTGGTTTTTCCGTGTGCATGATAGCACACGGTGGTTGATGGCACAAGGAGGCCAGAAGCAGCTAACCAGCGTTGGATATCTGCAATTCGTTGTCCGCTCATGTGCATCTTCTTAATTCTCATGCTGAGATCCTTTGAAATCTTTTTAACAGGCATTGCTGCAAGTTGAAAGAAATATAAACACAAGAATGTATATTCGATGTTTAGTCTGTGTATTCAATGTGCAGTGAATCCACAAAATGGATTGTGTATTTATACGTTAATGACTCACATTGGAGTACGCCCACTTTCAACACCTGTACCTCATTGCCATGCATAAAAGGTCTTTGCATAGTGCAGATTCGATGATCTGTATCTGAACTTGCCATTGTCCAGATACTGCATTGTGCCATCTGCTTCCATGGATCAACCCCGATTCTACGGACGCAGGAACCCACTCGCCTCTGCCGTGCCTGTCATGCAGAAAAAGCGAAAGGCGGCGGCAGCCGTTTCCAAGCCAAGGCCAAAGCGGCAGGCTAAGGCTAATAAAGAAAACCTTCTGCTGACCCCAAAGACTAAGGGTTTTAAAACACGTAAGCCTTATTATGTCAAGAAGAAATTCGGTGATGTACACACAACGCAAAACAAATGGCAGCCAACCCATCGAACCCGCAGGCCACTTCCTCATTTATGCTTCGACGACTCTGCTGCCGCTCTCACGGAAATCTACAGCCCATCTTCTCCACTACTTGTCCACGACGCTGCCGCCGCTCTCCCGGAAACCCACAGGCCATCTTTGCCACTGCTCTTCGACGACGCTGCCGCTGGTGCCCCTGAAATCCACGAGTCACTTTCTCCATTACGCTTAGACAACTCTGCCGCTTCTTGCCAGGAAATCCACAGGTCACTTTCTCCATCCCTCTTCGACGACACTGCTGCTTCTCCTCTCCCAGAAATCTACAGGTCACCTCATCCATCCTTCTTCGATGACACTGCCGCTTCTCTCCATGGAACCCCCATCTCATCCTCCGTAGCACCCATTCACCCAGATGTCCACAGCACCCCATGCACAAGAACCAGCTCGTTAGACCGCATGCTGAATTGGTTACGTATGGATATCCCCGGGAACTCTACTATGCTGGTAAAGATAGATCTGCTTCTGGAGACCATGCTAAATATGGATCAACAGATGCAGAAGATAGATCAATGGATGGAGAAGCTAGAGACTGACATAGCGGGGATACATAATTTGCTTGGTGTTCATGCCCCTGTATCCCCGACGCCGGAGCAGGAGGGTGGCATGGATGTGATGAATGGGACCTTCGACCGCCTTCCAACACAAAGCGCACCTCCTCCACCAGAAGAATTTGTGTACATGTATGCCGTTGATGAGGAGGATAACATGACAACCCCGTCAAGACCACGCCAGGAGACAACATGGCGACCAAGACAGGACTAAAGCTTCCTCCCAGACAACCTACCCTTGCCTGCCGCCACAAGTACACCCACTCACAGAAGAACACTTGCTCCCAGAACCCAACCTACATACGCTTGCATCGATACGGTGCCCGACATCATCCTGCGCGAGCTGCCACCGGCACTCAGGGAGAACTATAGGGTAATGAGTGCTGGTTTACCCCAGAAGTATGGCATTTTAATTTTTAAGCACCATGTATCCTACTTGGTGTACTGCGAGTGGGTCTACAAAGTGAACTACGAAGGAAATCGCGAAAAAAGGGCGCTTCCTGAAAATTTAAGAAGGACTATTGTGGAGGAATTGCGGTGCCATTTTTCAATAAAAGATCCTTTAATGAAAATCGTTCGAGACTCAATTAATTGCATTTTGCGCCATACAAGGCATCGGCCCTGGAAGGACAATCTGGTGGGTATCGAATTTGCGTGACTGTTCAACTTTTGTTTATTTTTTGTAAATGTTTCTGTAAATGTTTTGACTTGCTGTACTTTAATAAAGGAGATGTTGCGTGTTTTAACTTGCATTATTAAAGAAATGTTTTTACTTACTGTACACAGGACCTGCACAATTCCAGTCCCCGAGGGCCGCAAACAGGCCCGGTTTTCAAGGTTCTCCTGAAAACCGGGCTTGTTTGCGGCCCTCGAGGACTGGAGTTGTGCAGGCCTGACTGACTGTTCTGTACACCATCCTACTGTACTGCACCGACACACTTTATTCGAGCAAATACCCAGTATGTACCTGGCAGATACCTGGAATGCGCCGCTCCTCACCTCTGACAAGCCCCGTTGCGTTTGCCTTCCCAGCCTGGGTTCATGCCTGGCTGACGGGCGGCTGATCTGTTAAATGATAATGATTAGGATTTAATAGGCTGCAATGCTTCGCGTGTCTACCAGATGGCATAAATTCATGAATTGTAATGCAGTATATATATATATATACTGTGCAGTATTGCAGCCAGCGGGAATAAAATGCTTCAATCCCTGCCTGGAAAATACCTCAATGCACTCGGGCAGAAAACAGTCACAAACCTCAATACACCCGGGTATACCCGAATTCGTGGGACTAGCCGAGCTCGAATAAAGTGTGTCGCCAGTGTAAATGTTTTGACTTGATGTACTTTAATAAAGGAGATGTTGCGTGTTTTAAATTTCCTGAATAAAGAATTTTTTTTTAATAACACCATACTGTTATGCTGTACATGTTTTAACTTGCTGTACTTTAATAAAGGAGAAACCATACTACCATAATACATGTAGAATAAATGCATACTTTTAATTTTTTCGGGTTTATTAGACAGTATATATAAAAAAGTATTGTATACGGTCTGAAAACATCAGCATACTGTTTCAGGTATTCTATCCAACTCAATAACAACGGCCACTAAACTGTAGACTCCGGTACTTGTTTTTTTTTACTCAGATTCAGCAATGTGCAGGCATTGTAACACAAAGCAATATTATCCATCGAAATCTCTCCATTTGCCGTTTTACGCATGAGATGACAAAGATTTCTTTTCTGTGGAACAAAAAAAAGTAAATGTTTTACTGTAATGGTCAGTCAGGCTGTCAGTCCCCTAAAGAAGTTCCCACAGTCAGTCCCACCAATAATTTTCTCGGGGGCGTCTCCTGTTCACATGCACATGTGCCTACCGTCGATGTGATGACACGCATACAGTATGCGTTTCAAGAAGGTTCCAATGCGCATGCGCCTAGCTTTTCAACAATTGTGCAGTATCTACTGTAGAAGCGCTCAGCCAATGATATTGCTTACAGGAGAATCGCTTGACTTTTGAATCGCACTGATATTGATATTTTCAAAATAAAAAAAACAGAATAAAATACGGCAACATTACTCACCATAGACTTTCCCAATCAGCTGGCGCCGAGCCACTGCAAGTCCCATATTGTTGATCATATACGTCGTTGACAGGTGACAGCGGGACTACTACACCTGTAGTCAGCTGATGAGGCTGGAAATCGCTTAGGTACATGCAAGCTTGCTTGAAACTGTATGTGAAATCCGGTTAAGGCTGCAGGTATCCGGGCGGGGACAGACAGCAAGGGTTGCAGGTCACCAGGTTTTCACTGACGGCCGGACCGTTATTGGAAGCTGTCGCTGTCGCTGTCGCATTGCTTGCCAGCGACTGACGTTTCTTAGTTGGTTTTAACACGACCTTTCGCCTTTTGCCATCTTCATGATCATAGATACGGGAAAAACCCGGTGATACACACCAATACCCTCCAATAAAATTGGGATCAATACGAAAAAAACATGGATCGCTACATAACTTTTTCCTTATTGCACGCTTCCACACATGAGCATCTGGGGAAAATTTGTAAAAGTCATAGTTTTCGATAAAATACTGATAAATTTGAACAACTGTTGCCATCTTATCATCTGTTGCATTAATCACAGACCATATTAAATAAGCGTACGTTCTGTCGGGTTTTTGTAACACAGACTGCAGTTGTGCACTCATGGCGGGACTCTCAGGACAATAACCAGACCAGAAACTGTGCTTGTCTTTTTTTAATATGAAAAGCCTAAATTGATACATTATTGTAACTTCTTCCTTCAGTCCCAAGGCCAATTTACAATGGACCACTGTGGTATTTTTTTTAAACACCTGCAAGTCGACACATTACTGAAGCGCATTGCGTATGGCAGATACGCAAAGAATTGCAACCAATTACATCCGAACCATTATCAATAAACACATCAACTGCGCATCAACCGCTGGTTTGAATGCAACATGAATGCGGTATAAATGTGGTCAGAATGCAGCATGAACGTGGTGGATTTTTTCTATTATCGCCGCTCAGCAGCAGATTTTTGGTGGAGCGAATTGGAGAAAATTTCTCCATTCTAGAGAACTGATCAGCGCCAAGATGCTGATCGGTGCTACTAGAATACGGCGGGTTTTAAAACTGGCGAAATATTGATTCTCGCCACCCGCGCGGCAAGTTTTTTTTTCGGGGGAAAAAAACAGCGGATTTTCCTCATCTCGACAGTTTTCCGGCATTTACTGAAATGCTGTAGGCATATTTGCTAAAAAAAACTGACGAGATAGGGCGTCTTCCATAGGCCCCTTACGATGCTATGTGAGTAGTTTCCCATAGACATAATATTAAGTATATGTATCCATGACTGGCCGGTCTTTTGATCTTAGGGTCTTTAGTTACTCAGAGCTATTTATCCCTTGGGAATAACTCCTACTGTAATCGAGCTTGTGGTTTGCTGCTTTCATTAGAAGTTGGATCTGTAGCATCAGCATTATATTCTATGTATGTCCAGTGTGCCTTCTATGGTTTTTGATCAATTTTTTAAGTATGATGTTAGACTTTAATAAAATTGTGCTATATCTTTTTAATATTGTGAGTGCTCTCTATGGGATTTCTTTTTATGTGTGATTATTATGCTCTGTCCCTGAGCACCGATTGGCATCTCTTATTATAGAGGAATTTTCTACCAATCCTACTGATACCAAGTGATTATAGGTGCATATGCGGTATCTGTCTGTTTGTGTGTATATGTATGTGTGATATATATATATATATATATTTATATATATATATATATATATATATATATATATATATATATATATAAAATGGATATATTACTGTATGCTCATTTGCATGTCTTAGACAGGTCTGCAACCCTGCCTTTCACCATTATCACCCAGCACACAGCACTTCCACTGCAGCAAGGGATTCTGGGAAATGACATGCAAACAAGCACACAGTGCCACTTTTTGCTTCAAAACCATTCAACATGGTTTCCCTATAGGCTTAAGCTTGCTGCATGATCACAGCTTTGAGCACAGCCAGGGTTAAGATGCATAGGCAGCAAACCCACCCACAGACAGACTGTTTTGACCTTATGACCTTAATGGGTCTCATATATAGCAGGCAATGTGATTTATATTGTTGTTGCATTTTTCTACATTAAGAGTGTTTGCCCAGAAAGCTTGTATTTACTTTACAAGTTGGTCCTTGTTGGCAGGTTTGATGACTTTCCTCAGGTGATGTTTCAGCTCATGCCACACAAGTTCTATGGGGTTCAAATTGGCTGATCTGCAACATCAGTGACAAAAAAAGGTAATGTACTGTATCTATACAGTAGAAATCATCAAGAAACAGTTACCATGCAGCACTTACTCCGGCAGCGTTTTTCCCCAGCGAATTGCGCGTGTGTGATTATGGGTAGCCGAGGGACAATGTTTTGGGTCATTATCCTGGAAGAACCGATGACCAGATGGGAACTGAGCCTGAATATGGTCAGATATGGCGTCAATAATCTCTTCTTTTTTTAGCCATGATTCCAGTACACAAAAAGGGACATAATAGCATACAGTGCATTCTTCTTCTTCTTAAATTAACTTACTAAAAAGGATGAACTGAGAATTAACAACAAATATTATTGTGGACCCTAGTCCAAGTCTAGAGATAGCACCCCACACTAGGACTTTGAGTGGGTGCTTGGGACGAGGCATAAGGGCTAGAAGTTATTTTTTTTGTAAAAGGCAAAAGTGGGAAATCTTTCTAGGGCAACTGACATCTCATCCGAAAATATTACATTTTGAAAAGTTTCCACACTATTGATCCAAGCTTGCGCTTGCTCTACTTTCTTAATCTTGTTGAGCTCCCTTATCATTGGATACACTCTGTAATGATGAGATTAAATTGTACAGGTACTGTAAAAGCGCACATGTTCATACTGAACAACAACACTAATTCATTATACGATATTACAGCAAAAAACTTTACTTGACAAGTCTGTACTTCCAGCCCAATTTGCATCTCATTCTCCTGATGCTGGCCTCTGATATTGTCATGTTATGATCCTGCTGCAGAACATCTTTACCTGAGGCAGTACAATGTTTATCATTGCATTGTTGATCTCATTCACAAGCCGCTTTGCCTCCCTACAATCGTACCAAATGTGAACGATTAGTACAAAGCAGGAGGAAGAAGGGGAAGAGGGAGGGGGATAAGGAGAGGGGATGAGGAGAAAGGAGGAAGCAGGGATAAGGGAGAAAGGAAGGAACAGAACCAATAATATTAACATTCAATAATATATATTTATACTGTGCATACAGTACAGTACTTACTCTGTTCTGACCATGCAAATCCTCTTTCTAAATTTAGTCTTTCCATGTGCATGAAAGCAGACACAGCCATGAGTGACGAAGTATATCTTATATGAAACGCATTGGACTGAAGAGGGCGCGTTCCTAATACCACCTACTGAGGTTTATTTTGTATATTGCCAACATTCTTTATTATACGAGACATTCTCCGGTTGCACTTCTGTTTGCTGGTGACCTGCAAAATACGCGACTTGAGTCACTCCGTCGGCGCCGCTTGATGACGTCATTGGCGTGTGTGTGTTGACTCGACGCAGAGGAACTGGCGGGAGAGCCCTTCTCTCCGTGGTGGCGGTGACCGTGCTTACACCCTGTTGCAAAGGGTCTTGATCCATTCGAGCGGAGGACACATAAAGATTACCACACGCAAGTGCAGAAGGAGAATTGATCCGGTGACGGTTACCATCTTATCCATGGTTGTAGAGCTCAGAGTGGTAACATGTCCATATACAGTAGCGACATACTTTATTGCACTAAATGCCGGCGGCATGCCGGGATCTGCCCCAGCTGCCGCCAGTAATAAACGCGCGCCGCCGCGTTTCCCCCACTCACCCCCCCTCCTCATCGCGCGCAATTAACCCCCCATTCCGGACCCTGAACCCGGCTTCTGCTCTGCCCCTCTGCTTTCCCGCACCCCCGCTTACCTTAATTTCATCTCCAGGGGTGTCGGGGAAGCCTGGGGAAGCCGGGGAAGACGGGGAAGCCGGGCGCGCATGTGACTGTGACATCACAGTGCGCCGCCACGCGCCGCGGCTACCCGCTTCCCAGCTGCATACAGCCAGCGGCTTTTGCTCGAATAAGAGCTGCCGCTGCTGTACATGTCATGCTTATTATATAGATAATTGATGTACGTGCAATACTCACCTGTTTCACTAAAACAATATTATTTTATTATACTACACCATGAGGATTTTTGCACTATGTGTGGTGTGTATTCAGGTTATTTTCTTTTTGGAAGGCTTCCCTATGGTCTTCCGCTTTTCCTATGAATTACAAATATAGCTGAAAAGTCTACTCTGAGTAATCCTAAGCATTTTTTGTCAGTATTTCACATTTTCACAAATAGATAGTTTGTGCGTGAGAAGCAGATGATAAAATGTCAGCCTTTTTGTATTTTCCAAACACTTGCTTACTGACATATAAGCAATAAGGAAGAAGAAAAATGAATGGCTGCAGACATTTATATACAGTCCCAAATATCTGAACGTAGACAGGCCTTAATTTTCTGCTTCTCATTGATAATGTCATTGAATGGCAAATGGAATTCATCAGCTATTTTGCCTCTACAGCTTAATGTAGAGGCAAAGAGAGAGAATGAGAGTGAGAGAATGAAGGTAGTGCAAAACATCTCTAGGTAATTTCAAGGCATTTTGTATCTGTTTAGGATGATACAGATATCCACTATCGACTTTGGAGTCATATACCACACACATAGTATCATTTGATTAGGTTCCATGTTCAGGCCATCAGGTTTGACATTTCATTTGCAGTGAATGTTACACAACCTGAAAAGTAGCAAACTAATCCAAGGGGGACTAGTCTCTCTACATAAGTGTTGCTCATGATATTACCATATAGATAGAAATAAAAATATTAAAGAACCATGGAATACCTGTGGAATTAAATTCAATTTAGGCCTGCATTTCAAAGTACTGTATTGAAAATATACCAAAAAATTATTCATTGGATTTTTATAGGGCAAAAAAGGATATGACATCACTAAGGTAATAAAGACAATATGCAACAAAGTAACAAAAAATATATACTTTGATCACGTGATGTAACTTGTGAAATATATTTTTAAATCATGTATATTCTCACAAGCACAGAAGGGATTTATTTATTTTATTTATAAATGTTTTAACAGGAAGTAATATATTGAGTTACCTTTCGTTTTCAAGTATGTCCTGGACATAGTTAATATGACATACATAAAGACATACAATACAATACAATGACAAATAATACATGGTTCCAAATACAGTTACGTAAATGAACAGGGTATACATACTATACAATACATTGCATGCACAGTTAGAGAAGATGTATATTATAGGCTTACAGTGGCGGCCGACCTGAGTCTAAGGCGGTTAGGTGCGGTTTTCTGTTTGTTTCGCCCGGAGTGAACTGCGTTATTTTAGCGCTCGTGATTTTAGCATTTTATTCTCGCCGTCTGCAATACTGCAATGCCGTGTAAAAACTCAATGGGGCATTTGCGAGCTGTTGTCTTGGAAGTCTAATACCTTCGCGGTTCAACCTACGTCAGTACACAGTCTGTGTGTGCGCGTGCAGTAATTGTAAATTTGCATATAATAATAATAACATGTTTTTGTATAGCGCTGCTAGTTAAACGCAGCACTTTACAGAGACATTTTGCAGGTACAGGTCCCTGCCCCGTTGAGCTTACAATCTATGTTTTTGATGCCTGAGGCACAGTGAGATAAGGTGACTTGCCCAAGGTCACAAGGAGCCGACACCGGGAATTGAACAAGGCTCCCCTGCAACAATCTCAGTGTCAATCAGTGTCTTTACTCACTGAGCCACTCCTTCTCCACTATTAAAGTATACATGTATTTGCAGTGCTGTGCTGCTGTACAGTATGTCTCATTTGAAATTGTTGAAACGCATAGGCGTGTACAGTACTGTAACAGTGTCACATTTCGGCATATACAGCGCTCTCCCCTTGCTCAGGATAATTTACTGCACTGCAGGGTAATTCAACTTCTTATCTTCTCTACAATGCAGTACATCTCTCCCACACCATTCCTTTGAACATGTGTCTGGTTTCAATCACATTCCTGCTTGACAGCTGGTGATTACTATGAATGCGCCTGTTACTTCGCCCACCACTGCTTGCTTGCTTGAGTGAGTGACCAAAAAATAATAAAAAAATTTTAAAAAAATTCTCCACAAGCCTGCAAAAACCATCTTACTGTATTACGATTAACAATCTGTGCTGTAGCTTTTGACTGCGACGCTGTGCGTTTGACTGCACATGGTTGATTTGTATGCTTTTTACGTACTGTATTTGGGGGTGTATTATTATGATGAACTGTCTTTTGAAATTAAAGTATGTCTTTATCTTTGAACTTCATGCAGTTGTACCCTGTAGCCCCTACCCCCATGAACACACAAGGCTAGCTCAAGGATTTGAAATTCCACAGAGTCGTTCATTTTCTGAATCTTGACATTGTGTTCTGAATCCGTCCATAGCCGAGCTACAAAGCCTCACTGCGCCTGCGTGTAATCCTTTTTGAGATGGGAGCTAGCTGCTTACTGCACATGACTCGCCCACCCCCCCCCCTCTCCACAGAGTCGTTCATTTTCGGAATCTTGACATTGTGTTGTTAATCCGTCCATAGCGAGCTACAAAGCCTCACTGCGCCTACGTGTAATTCTCTTTGAGATGGGAAATTTGAGGCTTTGTTTACGGCAACGCTTTGGAAAATACCTTCTCGAATTTGATTTGCACAGAGCATCACCTCTCTATGCACCTGTGTGTAATATCTTTCGGATGGGAGCTAGTTGATTCCTGCTCATGCGCCTGTAACTTCACCCACCACTGCTTGCTTGAGTGCCCCCCAAATTTTTTTTTTTAATTATTATTTTTTAACTGTTATTTTATCCACAAGCCTGCAAAAACAATCTTGATATTACGATATTCAATCTGTGTGTTTGCCTGCACATGGTTGATTTGTGTGCTTTTTATGTACTGTATTTGGTGGGTGTAGGGATCAAATTACAGTATTATGATGAACTGTCTTTTGAAATTACTGTACTGTACTCTACTCTACAGTATGTAATTTCTTTGAACTGCTGCACAACTAATCCTTCATCCCTCCCCCACGCACACACAAACTCTTATCGACAGACACTTCCACAGAGTCATTAATTTTCTGAAGTTAGTCATTGTGTTTTTAATCCATCCCTAGCCGAGCGTCAATCGCCTCACTGCACCTGCGTGTACTCTAATCCTCTTTGAGATGGGAGCTTGCTGCTTACTGCGCATGAGTCACCCAACCCCCTCCACAGAGTCGTTCATTTTCTGAATATTGCCATTGTGATTTTAATCCGTCCATAGCCGAGCTACAAAGCCTCACTGTGCCTGCGTGTAATCCTCTTTGAGATGTTAGCTAGCTGATTACTGCACATGACTCGCCCCACGCTCCCTCCCCCCAACCCTTTGAGGCTTTGTTTATGGTTACGCTTTGGAAAATCCCTTCTCGATTTTGAAATGTAAATCTGATTTGCACAGCATTGTGAGAATTGAGAGTTAAAAAAAACATTAACTGATTCATGTTGTTTTGTCATTCATTCTTTTTCTTTGGTGTACTGTAGGTGTGGGGGGGGGGTTGTTGTCAATGATTATGATTATCAGGAATGTAAATAAATATTTATTTAATGTTATCAGGAACCAAAAAATACAAATATAAAAATAATCATGAATAATACATAATGCAGTCTTTGTTAAGTTCTTCTGGCAGATTGAAATTGGATAAACATTTAGAAAACATTTGCAAAACATGGATAAACATGAGTAATGCACATTTATAAGAATATTATTTAATAATATATACTGTAATGTACAATATATATATATATAGTAATATTATTTTTTCCGTCTTTATCTTGTTCCTTATTCTGTGTACAGTACAGTAGTTCATTGAGAGAGGAGAGGTTTTGTGTACATCATTACTGCTGTTTATATACTGTACATTTGACTGTGCAAACAGATTAGACTGGACACAACTCTCCACCTCCCCCCAGGCCACCCTTTTTTCCTGAAACGACAAGAAAACAAAAAATTAGTGCAGTTATGTGCGTACTGTATTATGGCATTGTGTGATGTGTAGTACTACTGTAAATGGCTGGTGCTGCTTTCTCTGGAAAGAAAAAAATTGAGCAGTTAGTAGGCAGTTACTGTACTGTAGTACTGTCAAACTACTGTAGTCTATACTGGAACTACTGTATACTCTGACTACTGTTAAATACTATGTAACCAGATGGCTGGTGCTGCTCTCTCTGTAAAGAAAAAACTGTAACTACTGTATACTCTGACTATTAGGAATGAAATAATCTGTGCCATACTTTCCTGTATCATAATGTACTTACAATACTACAGTTCAGTACTACTTTCCTGATGCTTGCCCATTACGCGTGATCACAATGGGCAACACAGTCGCAATATGGTCTATATATTTATTGCAGCGTTCCACGGTGAGTACATCGTTCCAAAAACTCATTATGCCTTTCAACAACTCGTCCTTTTTGGATGGTTTCACCACTTTCCGGATATGGTCCTTCAGCTCATGCCAGACCATTTCGATCGGATGGAAGTCTGGCGATCTGTCATTGGAAAAAAAGGACAATTAGTTTAAGAGATACAGTACACAGTAAAAACAGTGGGGAAAAAATGAGACACGGTTACTGCACTTACTCCGCTGGCGTCTTCACCCAGTTGATACCGCGCTCAAGGATATGCGCTGTTGACGCGGTGTGCTTCGGATCGTTGTCCTGGTAGAAACGGTGACCATCCGGGAACTAGCATGTGATGTATTGCACTCAGGGACAATATTGTCTTGGAAGAAAGCTTTATTCATAATTCCTATAGCAAGAAAAAAAAAGTGCTCAAAAAACTGCACAATAATACAGTACAGTGTGCATACAGTTAGGCAACACTAGTAAAGTAAAGTGCATAAGGCTACATTATATTTGATATATTTTACCTTCAAAGATGACAATGCATCCTGGTCCACGCCTAGAGATGGCATCCCACACATGCAGCTTCACGGGGTGTTTTGGCCGCGGCTTCAAAGATATGCGCCCTTTTTTGTGGAATGCAAAGGTTGCAAATCTCTCCAGCGACACAGTAGACTCGTTAGTGAAGATGCAATCCTGGAAAGTTTCTCCACTGTCGATCCATGCCTGGGCCTGGACCACTCTTTTTATTTTGTTTACTGTACGTCCCGTATCATGGGGTACGCTCTGTAATGAAAAGGAATAAATCATTTTAGCGGTACAGTACAGTTTCCTAAAAACACTTTTACCTCCTGTACTGTTCAGTACTAACCTCACACGTCCATATTTCCATCCAATGCTGCGTCTCATCTTCTTTATGCTGGTCTCTGATACAGTGAGATTGTGATTTTCCTGCAGAGTGTATTTCACCCTTAATGCATTCTTCACATCATTCTCCTCACTTATTTTGTCCACCAGAAGAGTTGTCTCCCTACAATGTAAAGAAAAACAATCCGGTAACTAAAAATATTAGAGACAGTAGATCAACAGGATACAATATATTGTTCTATTAATATGCAACAATATAAAAAATATATATACTGTTGTAATATAAATATAAATATACAAAATATATATACTGTTGTAATATAAATATAAATATACAAAATATATATACTGTTGTAATATAAATATAAATATACAAAATATATATACTGTTGTAATATAAATATACAAAATATATACTGTTGTAATATAAATATAAGAAATATAAATACTGTTGTAATATAAATATAAATATACAAAATATATATACTGTTGTAATATAAATATAAATATACAAAATATATATACTGTTGTAATATAAATATAAAAAATAAATATACTGTAGAAATATAAATATAAATATATACCTGCGTCCTCTGACACCACACAGCTATATCCCCATCCCTAAAAACACCCCTACAAATCCTCCTCACACATCCTCTTTCTATCCATGCTTCTCCTCCTTGCTTCTGGGGATATCTCTCCCAATCCTGGTCCCTGTCTTATTCCTACAAGCGCTCGTCCTCGCCTGCCAATTGCAACCTCTACTCCTTCTGCTGTCAACCCCTCCAACCTCATACCCATCCCCTGCCACCCTCCCTCCTCTCTCCCTTTCTCCTGTGCCCTTTGGAATGCTCGCTTCCTTTCTAACAAGTTCCTCTCTGTATCTGACTTTTTTCCCTCTCACTCTCTGCTCCTATTTGCTATAACTGAGACCTGGCTCACTCAGTCTGACTCTGCTCTGGAAGCTGCCCTCTCCTATGGTGGCCTTTCCTTCTCCCACACACTGATTGCTGGGGTGGAGGCGTGGGGCTCCTACTCTCCTCTCTCTGTCATTACCGAACCCTTCCTATTCCTCCCTCTCTTGCTTTTCCCTCCTTTGAGGCTCACACTGTCCAGATTTTCTCTCCTCTCCCTGTCCATGTGGCGGTCATCTATCACCCACCTACCTCTACTCATCCCCCTTCTGCCTATCTCTCTCACTTTGAATCCTGGCTCTCTTTCTTCCTCTCCTCAGACTCCCCTGTTCTTCTCCTTGGGACTTCAATTGCCACATTGATGACCCCTCTCTCCCTTGGGCTTCCCGCTTTCTTTCTCTAACCTTTTCTTTTGGCCTTCAACAGTGGACTGCAGCCAGCACCCACAAGGATGGCAACTACTTAGACCTGGTTTTCACTAAGAACTTCTCTCTCTCAGATTTCTCCATTTCCCCTTTTCCTCTCTCTGACCATCATCTCAACTCATTCTCTCTATCTCGCTTCTCCCCTTCTCCACCTCCATCTACCCCCCGGTTCTGCAGAAACCTGCTCTCTATTCACTTACCTGACTTTGTGTCCACTTTACGCTCCTCCCTCTCCTCTCTCAGCTCTGCTACAGACCCCGACAACCTGGTCAGGAACTACAACTCTGTCTTGTCCTCGTCTCTTGATCTACATGCTCCGCTATCTCTCTGCCGCACTCGCCCTTCTAACCCTAGACCCTGGCTAAATTCCCACACACGCATGCTGCGTTCCTCCACTCGTTCCTCTGAACGCCTCTAGAGGAAGTCTCACACTCTCGCAGACTTCCTTCACTACAAATGTATGCTATCCTGTTTCAACTCTGCCCTCTCGCAAGCTAAACAAGCCTACTTTTCTGCACTAGTCAACATGCACAAGTCTAACCCACGCCGACTGTTCTCTGTCTTTGATACTCTACACAAACCACCCTCAGCTGCCTCTCCTTCCTCCATCTCCGCTCAGGACTTTGCTGACTATTTTAAGGAAAAGGTGGAATCCATACGGCAGAACATCCCCTCTGTTTCTTCTCCCATCCTACACCTCTTCCCAACTCTCCTCCTGCCTTCTTTGTCTCTTTTTCCACTGTCTCAGAGGAGGATGTGTCACTGTTGATCGCCTCTTCTCCATCTACCACTTGCCCTCTTGACCCCATTCCCTCCCATCTCCTAAAACCTCTTGCTCCTACTATAATCCCTACGCTCACACACATTTTTAACTCCTCCCTCTGCTCTGGAACCTTTCCATCCTCCTTCAAACGTGCAACAGTCATGCCATTACTCAAAAACAGCAAGCTTGACCCTACCTGTCTTTCTAACTATCGACCTGTCTCCCTCCTGCCTTTTGCCTCTAAACTCCTTGAACGTCTTGTATTCTCTCGCTAGCTCCATTTTCTCAACACCTATTCTCTCCTAGACCCTCTACAATCTGGCTTCCGCACTGCTCACTCCACGGAAACAGCCCTCACTAAAATAACAGACGACCTCCATGCTGCCAAAGACAGAGGTCATTACACTCTGCTCATATTACTCGACCTCTCTGCAGCATTTGACACCGTGGACCACCCTCTTTTCCTTCATATTCTCCATTCTCTTGGTATTCGGAACAAAGCTCTATCCTGGAGTTCATCCTACCTCTCCCATCGTACTTTCAGTATCTCTTCTGCTAACACCTCCTCCTCCTCTATTGATCTCTCTGTGGGGGTACCCTGGGACCTCTTCTCTTTTCTCTGTACACACTCTCTCTAGGTGACCTAATAACATCTTTTGGGTTTAAATATCACCTCTATGGTGGATCTGGAGGGGAGACAGGGCATAAAATGTTTCGAAATAGTCAAATCCGACCACCATATTCCTAATGCCGAGATCTTTAGGTACCTCCAGATCAGGGCGTTCTATCAAAAAGTTCAGCCAAAGTCCCCTATGACAAATTTCGAAAAGCTCTGTCGATCAGGGACATCCACGGTGAGACTTACATCGCAGATGTATAAAGAAGTGACCGGTTCTAGCACGACAGTGAAAGACAAAACCAGATACATGACTCAATGGGAAACAGACCTAGGCGAGGAGCTAGAGGTGGAGGACTGGACAAAGATAGTGACGGCAACCTCCAAAAGCTCTATGTGTACAACCTTAAGGTAGAACGCATACAAGGTAATGATGCGCTGGTACCATACTCCCGCTAAATTAGCCAAATTCCTGCCCAGTTACTCCCCATTGTGTCCGAGACAATGTGGACAGCAGGCAGACTTGTTGCACATGCTGTGGTCCTGCCCCAAAATCGTCCCAGTCTGGGACTCAATTAAAGACTGGTTGAACATAATTACAGGTAAACCCGTCCCATTAGACCCATGGCTGTTCCTCCTGAACAGGCCAGCAATCGGGTTCACCAAAGGAGAAAACAAACTGATAGCTCACTTTGCTATGGCGATGAGGGGGTAGACTGCAGCACGCTGGAAACAAAACATAATCCCTTCAATTCCAAACATTAGACATAGAATTTGGACGGTATGCCAGATGGAAATGCTAACAAGCTTAGTCAATGACACTGGCGGAAATTTTGAAAAAGTATGGGCACCGTGGTTAGCCCAGAAAGAAATTCGGGGAGTGGAAAGGTCCTCAATTTGGCTTTAATAGGAACAAATGCATTCTCCCTTGAGGGAGTGCTTAACGACGGAACCTACAACACACTAAGATAGAGACGCCCCCCGCCCCACCCCCCACCCCAAAACCATGAGAGAAACAAATCAGTTACGAACCAGACATCCTACGGGGTATGCAGAAAGTCCTCAGACGCAGAGAACCAGCATGGGGGAGGCAGAAGCGGAACCACGGAAGGAGATCCCCCTAACTCCCATACTCCCTCCCCCCCCCCTCCTTTCTCTCTTTTCTTTTTCCATTCCCCTTGTCTGTCTTCCCACCCCCCCCCCCCCCCGGCTCCTAGCCGGAGATCCCCCCCCCCAGTATGTCTGTCGGTCTTCCCAGTTTGTCCAAAGACGTCCACCAATTTACAAAGAGGATTGTCACATGCAGTAAACTGTTACGGTACGCTGCCGAGAGATTATCTACTGTATGTATATTATGTACTGAACAAAATAAAAAAAATTTAAGTTGAAAAAAAAATATCACCTCTATGCTGACGACACACAAATATACTTTTCAACACCCGACCTTACATCTGCTGTACAAACCAAAGTTTCTGAATGTCTCTCTGCTATATCATCCTGGATGGCCCTCCACCGGCTTAAACTCAACATGGCTAAAACAGAGCTCCTCATACTTCCTCCCAAACCTGGCCCTACTACCTCCTTCCACATTACTGTTAGAACTACGATCATTCACCCAGTAGCCCAAGCACGCTGCCTAGGGGTCACACTCGACTCCTCTCTCACATTCGCCCCTCACATTCAAAACATTTCTAAAAAATTTCGCTTTTTCCTCCGCAATATAACAAAGATACGCCCTTTCCTCTGTTGCTTAACTGCTAAAACTCTGACTCAGGCCCTCATTCTCTCCCGTCTTGATCACTGTAACCTCCTGCTGTCCGGTCTTCCTGCCTCTCACCTGTCTCTCCTAAATGCTGCTGCCAGAATCACTCTACTCTTTCCTAGATCTGTCTCAGCATCTCCCCTCATGAAATCCCTCTCCTGGCTTCCGATCAAATCCCGAAACTCACACTCCATTCTTCTCCTCACTTTTAAAGCTTTACACTCTTCTGCCCCTCCTTACATCTCAGCCCTAATTTCTCGCTATGCACCATCCCGACTCTTGCGTTCTGCTCAAGGATGTCTTCTTTCTACCTCCTTTGTATCTAAAGCCCTCTCCCGCCTTAAACCTTTTTCACTGACTGCCCCACACCTCTGGAATGCCCTTCCCCTCAGTACCAGACTAGCACCCTCTCTATCCACCTTTAAGACCCACCTTAAGACACACTTGCTTAAAGAAGCATATGAATAGCACTGTGAATATTCTGAACACATGATACATAAAGCTTGGCCCCCTGCAGAAGCACTTACCAGAACTCCCTCCTACTGTCTCTGTACGTTCTCCCTACCTACCAATTAGACTGTAAGCTCCTCGGGGCAGGGACTCCTCTTCCTTAATGTTACGTTTATGTCTAAAGCACTTATTCCCATGATCTGTTATTTATATTATCAGTTATTTATTTGATTACCACATGTATTACTACTGTGAAGCGCTATGTACATTAATGGCGGTATATAAATAAAGACATACAATACAATACAATACAAAATATATATACTGTTGTAATATAAATCTAGAGAAATAACAAAGATATTAGATACAGTACTGTAGATCTATAGAACATTTTTTGATATAAATTTTTTTTTATTACTCAAAAGCCTTTCACTATCTACTGAATGTTGGTGGAGAACCCTGAAAACCAGCACTCCAACCACCGCACACTCAATTGGCAAAAATCATAAAGTTACAACTTGCAAACAACTACTCAAATTTCTACTCATACTATTACTCTCTTTAGCAGGTGATACTGAATCTAACCCAGGCCCTCCCACTTCAACTCTGTCCCATACTCCTGAGAATACCCCCTTCAAATACCAAAAAGGGCTATCTGTCGCCCACATAAATATCCGGAGTCTGCTGCCCAAAATTGATGAACTAAGAGCATGGTGCCTTATGCATAAACCAAAAGCCATCGTTCTTACAGAAACATGGCTAACCCCTAAAACCCCTGATGCACATATTGCCATTCAGGGATACTCCATTTCTAGGAGAGATAGGTCAAAGAGAGGAAGAGGGGTGTTATTTGATATTGCAGACACCTTACAGTTTACACTGTTAAATTGCCCCCCAAGCCCACCCTCTTTTGAAATTCTAGTTGGCAGAATATGCCTCCCCTTTTCTAAGCCCATCTTGCTTACTGGCATCTACCGCTCCCCTAAAGCCCCTCTACAATCCCTGACTGATATCATCCAGTTTCGTTGCTCCATTTCCTCTCTGAATGAAAAGAGTGAGCTGCTAGTTCTTGGGGATTTTAACTTCAATTGGCTTGACCCTAAAAAACACAAAATCCACACACAAATTAAATCGCTTAACCTATTGCAACTCATTTCCCAACCCACACGAACAAATTTGAAATCGCACAACCATTCCTTGCTTGACTGGATTCTTTCCTCAAATCCCAGTAGAATCCAATCCTCTGGCATCCTTCCTGACATTTTCAGTGACCATGCAATAGTGTACTGTGTAAGGAAAGTTAAACCGCACCAATCAAGCCCTAAAGTTCTCCTCACTAGAACATTTAGAAACTGTAACCCACAACAGTTTCTGGCTGACCTTACCAACTGTCCTTGGCACAGAATCGATTTAATTCCCGACCCTGATTCTGCGCTTGACTATTTCCAATCCGAGTTCTTAAAACTCTGTGATACCCATGCTCCACTATGAAGAATAAGGGTACGGGGTGCCCACCTTCCATGGGTAACACCTGACCTTATAGCACTCTACCAGTTCAGGGATGCCTTGTGGAAAAGCCACAAAGTAACTGGCACTACCAAGGATCTCAATCACTACAGATGCCTGCGGAACATGTGCACAAGGCAAACAAGGCATGCAAAAGCACAATATTACTCTGACAATCTCCTCCAGAATACATCAAACCCAGCTAACTTTTGGAAGGTTATCAACAACATATTCCAGCCTTTTAACCATCAACAACCAAGTAAAATCTCTAAGGGGGATATTACTCTGACAAATCCCACCGACATTGCAAATGCATTCAATGACTACTTTGTGGGGTGTGCTACTAATTTATTAATGAAACGCAACCCAAACCACAAACCTGAATCTCATCCTGGGAGTACCCATATAGCCCCACCCCCTCCCAACACTGCCCACAATTTTCAATTTGGCCCAGTATCTGAAGAGGAGATTACACAAGCGCTCCTCAAATTACAACTAAGCAGCCAATGTGGACCTGACTTACTACAATTTAGGTTCCTAAGACTTGGTGCCCCAGCCATTACTAAACCAATTGCTTCCATAGTCAACTCTATCCTGTCTGCAGGCCATATCCCTAAGACCTGGAAAACTGCTAGAGTTGTCCCAATCTTCACAAGTGGGGACAAAAACACTGTCTCAAACTACAGACCAATCTCCCTTCTCCCAATCCTATCCAAAGTCATGGAAAAATGTGTCCACTCCCAACTAAGCGATTACTATACCAAGACAAATTTCCCTAGCCAATTCCAATCTGGCTTTCACCCCAAACACTCTACCATAACTACCCTGCTAAAAGTTTGCAATGAAATCCAGTGTGGAATGGAACGTGGTCAACTCACTGGTGCAATATTCCTAGATTTTGCAAAGGCTTTTGATACTGTTGATCATGCTATCCTGCTTTACAAACTCCAGAGCTCTGGAATAGGGAAGCATGCTTTAAACTGGTTTCAGTCCTACCTATCAGGTAGATCCCAACATGTTTCCATCTCAGGCTCTAACTCCAACCCCCTAGATATCACCTGTGGCGTCCCGCAAGGCTCTGTTCTGGGGCCCCTACTCTTCTCAGTGTTCATCAATGATCTTCCCACAGCTTGTAAGGAAGCTTCAATACACATGTATGCAGATGACACAATCTTATATGCACACAGCCATAGCCTCTCCGACCTTCAACACATACTTCAGTCTGACTTTTTGAGACTCGAAAACTGGATTTCCCAAAACAAACTGTTTTTAAACCCTGACAAGACGGTAACAATGGTATTTGGGACAAAGACTAAATTTTTAAAGCTTCCAGCGACTGAGCTCCAGATTAGAACCATCACTAACACCACCCAAACTCCTGTTACTAGTTTCAAATACCTGGGCATGTGGTTGGACTCCCACTTAACATTCGGAATGCACATTGATACCCTGACAACCAAGACCTATGCCAAACTAGGGGTACTTTACAGGAACAAATCCTCCCTAAGTCTCCTGGTCAGAAAGCGTATCGCACAGCAGATGTTAATGCCAATTATTGATTATGGAGACATAGTATATGGCTCGGCACCTCAAACCCACCTTACCAAACTTGACACCCTCTACAATTCAATTTGTCATTTTGTTCTCCAATGCAACTATAACACACATCACTGCGAAATGCTCAAAAATCACTCGAGTCTAGAGACTCCAAAAGACTGTTCATGGTCCCAAGGCTCAACAAAGTATCCGGACGTTCCTCCTTCTCTTACGGTGCACCCCAAAACTGGAACAACCTACCAGAGACTTTCACATCCACCACCAGTTTAAGTTCTTTCAAATCTAAGGCTGTCACACATTTTAATCTGGTCTGTAACTGTTTCATACGCCCATAATATTTATTATCTTTAACTGTGCATGCAATGTCTTGTATATAATGTATACCCTGTTCATTTATGTAACTATTTGTAACCATGTATTATTTGTCTTAACTCTGTGCCCAGGACATACTTGAAAACGAGAGGTAACTCTCAATGTATTACTTCCTGATAAAATATTTTTATAAATAAATAAATATAAATAAATACCCAGAATGTAACCGGGCTAGTTTAAGTCAAGCTTTAGAATAGTCATGGTCTCGTCTGTATATACTCTGACAAATTTTGGGTTAATGACCCTATCCCAAAGATTATTGGCCCCACTGGTGGTCTGGTCAGACAAGTGTGTACCTTTGGTAGGTAATAAAAGATAGGTATCTTTGGATGCTCTGTATTTAAATATTCATATTCATTCTTGCACAATATGCCCCTTGTCAGACCATCATCCAGGAGATCATGCAACTGTTGTTTAAACTCTACCATAGGATTTCTTGTCAATTTTTGATAGGTATTTGTGTCACCCAATAATCATAAAGATTCCTTAATATAATCTTTAGACTCGAGGATGACTACTCCTCCCCCCTTATCGGTGGGTTTAACCACTATATCATTATTCTTAGAGAGTTGTTAAACAGTTTCTTGCTCATTTTTAGTTAGATTGGGTCTATTTTGTTTTCTACCTTTGTTGTTCAAATTCACTAGATAATCATCTTCCTGTCTCTGAAAGGTCTCCAAATATGGTCCCCTACAGAAACTGGGATAGAATTTAGAGGACTTTTTAAGTGTGTTATGTTTAAACCAATCATTATTTCCCAAGGTTGCAATGACCAGATAGCTCTCTCCTCATGTTTAGACTTTAAGAAATATCTTTTTAATGTCAGTCTTCTTATATATTTCTGCATGTCAATGACTGTCTGGAACTTCGTCGAGTTGTTTGTAGAGGCAAAATTTAGACCCTTACTCAACAGTGCGATTTCTTTGTTTTCTAGTGCTACTACTACTACTACTACTACTACTGAGGTTAAAGATTACTGTAACCTTCTTTGATTAGACTTTCTTCTCTAGTTCACCTATCTTCTCTGTGTTATTCTTTCCATCTATACATCCTCTCTGTCTCCCTCCATTCTTCTTGCTTGGGTTGTTATCTCAGAGTTTTCCCTCCATTTCCATAGATAGTAGAGTTTTTCTCCCTGTATGTACGCTACCCTCTTTCTCACTCTAAAAAAGGAGTTCTTTGGTTTCTATAGTCTCCATTTATGCACGTATTGTCCCTTCTATCGAACTCTATATGCTCCCAGTTTCTCCAATCCCTATCTGTATTTTGGAGGGGGGGAGGGGTGTGATTATATCAAATGGATCTCCCAATGAGAATCCTATTGGGTTTTCCCCTTCAAACATTAACCCCTGTAGGTCTCAATATTAATATTGACATTGCCTCCTTATAACCTATAGTGATACACTTTATCTACCTGCTTGCTAGTTTTGCACAAAGTATGAGAATATATTCTCTCTATTGGATATAGGTGTATATCTCTTTTGACATCAAATTTGCATTTTTACATTTATTGTACAAATCTGTTTTAGGCAATACAATTTTTAATTTTTTTAATATTTATATAATATATTTATGGTGTTTTCAATAATGCACAAGTGAGAATTAATTGTATGTAATACAATTTATCCCCATTGGTTTTAATTATATTATCATATGCATGTATTTATAGACCAATGTCTCCATCATCGCTGGTTCCGTGTTTAACACATTGATATACCCATATCTGGTTACCGATAAAATTATACTTTTTGTTAAGGTAATAGATTCCTATGATCGGAATAGTGCATCCATTCATTTTTATTAGTTTTAGTAGGGAATTTTATAAAGTAAGTTTGGATAATGTACTAACTGTAGTTCACATTAAATTCTAATATCTTTTTTTCAGTCTTTATTGATAAAGAGACCCATGGCCACAACACATTTCTACATAATAATAATAAAGGATTGAATAGTGGTATTATGTCTCCAAATAAATTGGTGTTAGCTAATAATCTAATTCCTTTAATTTCAATATTATACATGAATTGACCAAACCTCAATCTATTATCAATTAGTGTATATATAACCAATTTTTAACCGGAAAAGATTTAAAATGAAATTTTATCTTTTTATTACAATATAATTCTTTATACTCAATGTGATAAATGAATTGATCCACAACTTTCTTTGGGATATATTGATGTGTGGAGAATTTAACCAATTTTTATCATTAGTTGACACACTGGTATTATTGTAATGTAGATGTTATATGTGGAAAGTGCATACTTGTATATGCCATTGTGAAACAAAGGACACTTTTTAGATTAGCCAATCCCTATAACTGAGAGCCTATTTAAAGATACACAGAACCCTTAGAGCATCATACCTGGCAAAGCAATTTAGAGAAACATGTTGGATTAACACTCGCAGTTCACCGTAGTTTTGGAACAGACAAACAATCCTAAACTGTCAGACTGATACCGGCATCTGCAGGACCATCATGTGGACGCCGATCCATCAAGTGGGAGAGACACAGGAGTCCCACCGACCCCAGCTGTGCACAAGTACGGGAAGGAGTGAGACAGCAACGCAATCCCTGTTTGGAAAGGAGAATATCTCCAGCTGACAGGAACGGATAAGTGAATGTGAAAGACCTCATCTGCACCTGCTATAAAAAAACTCAGGAGGACACTGAGGTTCTATATGCTGGAAAGCTACATTCAAAAGGAGCAATTATATTGGGCGTTTGTGAGTGCACATTTATTTTTATACCAGTCCTTTTCTAATTAAATGTTATTATGCCATGTAATTTCTCTTTCAATTTATAAGGGTTTCCGTTGGGATTTGAAGAAAATCCCTAAATTCCAATTGGATAATAAATCCATACAGCTTTATCATACATGCTGCTATTTGGAATACATATGAGGAAATTTCTATTAGTCACCATATCAGGTGTGCGTTATCTACACTGGCGACACACTTTATTCGAGCTCGGCTAGTCCCACGAATTCGGGTATACCCGGGTGTATTGAGGTTTGTGACTGTTTTCTGCCCAAGTGCATTGGGTTATTTTCCAGGCAGGGATTGAAGCATTTTATTCCCGCTGGCTGCAATACTGCACAGTATATATATATACTGCATTACAATTCATGAATTTATGCCATCTGGTAGACACACGAAGCATTGCAGCCTATTAAATCCTAATCATTATCATTTAACAGATCAGCCGCCCGTCAGCCAGGCATGAACCCAGGCTGGGAAGGCAAACGCAACGGGGCTTGTCAGAGGTGAGGAGCGGCGCATTCCTGGTATCTGCCAGGTACATACTGGGTATTTGCTCGAATAAAGTGTGTCGGTGCAGTATATTAGTAATTCATTTTGCCTTGGTTAATCTGAGTTTGCTTTGACATAATTTACTCATTTGGGCAAGAATTATATCAACAGAGACAAAATAGAGGCTTATTTATGATTATACCGGTCTCACTAATTAGTTAATGACAGAATTCTGTCTATTAAAATACTGTTTTTTCCGTGTTTTTTCCTTGTATTTCTCCAATGTTTGTAAATCCTGCTTAAATCTGTGTGCCAGAGAACATTCTTCTCTTTTCCTTTTTACTGTTTGGAGCGACGTTTAAATCCCTCTTTGAACTCTAGCTGCCGGACTTAAGTATCATCCCATTTGGGACATTTACTACCTCGTGACAAATTGGTGTATTTTACTTACATGAGTTTCACCCTTTCACACATTAATCTTTAAACCTACACTAGTTTTTATAATTTAGTTTATAGCACTGCTTCCTTTTTTTCTATAATAACATGTTAAAATGTAAAAAAAATCTCAACCATATATATATAGTTATATAGTTACATAGTAGATGAGGTTGATAAAAGACAAACGGCCATCAAGTTCAACCTATGCTAAATTTAGACAACAGATACTTTATCCTATATCTATACTTAATTATTGATCCAGAGGAAGACAAATAAAAAACCCAGTGTCATATCATTCAATGATATCTCATAAGGGGAAAAATAAATTCCTTCCTGACTCCAAGAATTGGCAATCGGATTAGTCCCTGGATCAACATCCTTCCCATGTATACTTATTTGGTATATCCCTGTATACCTTTCCCATCTAAAAAGATGTCCAACCTTTTTTTGAATAAATCTATTGTATCTGCCATCACAGTCTCCATGGGTAATGAATTCAACGTTTTAACTGCCCTTACTGTAAAGAACCCTTTCCTTTGATGCTGGTGAAATCTCCTTTCCTCCAACCTAGAGGGATGATGACCCCTTGTCCTTTTACTGCCTGTGGGATGAACAGTTCTTTTGAAAGCTCCTTGTACTGTCCCCGAATATATTTGTGTATAGTTATCATATCCCTCTTTCTAATATAAATAAATCTAATTTAGCTAGCCTCTCCTCATAACTTAAATTGTCCATCCCTTTTTTAATTTAGTGGCACTTCCCTGCACTCTCTCTAGTTCCATAATGTGTTTTCTAAGGAGTGGTGCCCAAAATTGTACTCCATATTCAAGGTGTGGTCTTACTAATGCTTTGTAAAGGACCATCATTATGTTTACTTCCCTTCCATCCATTGCTCGTTTAATGCAAGATACGATCTTGATTGCCTTTGCAGCTACTGCATGACTTTGGGCACTATTGCTAAGCCTGCTGTCTACAAGCATTCCTAAATCCTTCTCCATCAAGGATTCCCCCAATTTATCCCCTTTTTATTTGTATGTCGCCAGTTTATTCTTAATTCCCAAACGCAAAACCTTACA
The DNA here is from genome assembly GCF_040206685.1 of Ascaphus truei. Lineage (NCBI taxonomy): Eukaryota > Metazoa > Chordata > Amphibia > Anura > Ascaphidae > Ascaphus > Ascaphus truei. The sequence goes on from NC_134483.1 coordinate 362,600,951, forward strand.
TTTATCTGCATTAAACCTCATCTGCCATTTACCTGGCCAAGTTTCCAGTCTCTCCAAGTCCTTCTGGAGAGAAATGACAGGGATGACCAGTCGGTATATATGTCACAGGAGGCAATAAGGCAAAAAAAATGTGTGTGTGCCGAGCATGCACATTTTAAGTGAAACTTCTTTCACTTTTGTCACTGTTTTGTCACAGAAATTATATTTGTAAGTGTAATGTTTTTAATTAAAAATCAAAACACAATTTCAGTGCCAAAACGCTAAGAAGAAAAAGAAAGCGAACAGTGCACTGCCAGGGAGTCAGGTTTATTTCAGAACATATCTGATAAAAAACATCACCCCAGGGGGGGTAACAAACAGCCTCCTACGCGTTTCAGATGGGTAGGTCCTTTATTTATTATTGATAAAGGACCTACCCGTCTGAAACGCGTAGGAGGCTGTTTGTTACCCCCCCTGGGGTGATGTGTTTTATCAGATATGTTCTGAAATAAATGGATTTTATCTTCTCACCACCTGACTCCCTGGCAGTGGCTGTTTGCTTTCTTTTTCTACTTGTATCTGGATTATCTCCATGGCTGGCATGCCACAGTGGACCCCTAGAGATGGCAGAAGTGGGTAAGGATTATATATCTTTATGTTTGACCATTATAGTTGAGTACTCTAACTTGGACAGTGTATGCAACCATGAGGCAATAATTCTACATATGGTTATGAGTGACTCACAGGCCATTCTATTTATCAAACCCACTCTGCTATATTGGGGTCCGTGAAGATCCATATTCTATGGATTAGTCGTTATATGGTTGGAGCACCCCTTGATCTTCTAATCCAAAACGCTAAGAAGTTTGAATTAGAACGCGTGTTTTAGCTATTTGCACTTCTATATTTTTAGTAACTGTGAATTCCTTTTGTGTGTCAGTGTGTGTGTGTGTGTGTGTCAGTCAGTCTGTGTGTCAGTCAATCAGTGTGTGTCTCTCTGTGTGTGGTGTGTGTGTATCCCACTCTGTGTGGAGTGTGTGTGGGTGTGTGCTATTCTCTGTGTCCTGCTGCTGGTGCCTTCTGACAGCCCCTATCTCCTCCCACGACCCCCTTGGCAGAGGAGTCTGAGCTGTCGCTGCCGGAAGAGGTATGGAGACACGGGGAGGGGAGGGGGGAGAATGTCTTAGCTGTCTCTATCTGACTCCCCGGCCTGGAGCCAGGCCACCTCTCTCCTCCCCCCCAGCAGAGGTATGGTGAGGGGTTTTTCAGCAGAGCATGTGAGTGTTTCTCATCTACATCCCCCCGTGCTGTCTTTCCTTCCTCCTCTCCGGTGATTGCAAGTGTTGGAAGCTGATGTTGCTGATGGCCTCTTCTGCCAGCAGTGACGTAACTTCTGTCACCAGTTACTTCTGTCTCCATTAACTCCATTCCCACACATGCAATTTTCTTCATGTGGTAGGTGCCGCTAATGAAGTTTCATTTCAAAAAGAGAGGATGGTTGTACTTCTGGGGGGTACCATTCCAGGTATAAATCTTCGATGGGAAACCCAAGGAACTCACAATACCTACAATAACCGCAAAAAAACTTTGCACTATTTAAAAAAAAACGCCAAGGAACCAGGAGAGGGAAGAGGAACCGACATTCTTAAATAAAATCTATAATGTCATTAATTTATCAGGAGTGGAACTATCTGTGACAGAGATTTCACTCTTGAATAAGGGTCTCAAATATGCACCAACTATGGACTTCGATCTGTTTAATACGGTAATCGATGTCCATAAATATGTATGCAAATTTACTTTAAAAAAAGTTTTCAACATGGTAGTCACCCTGAAAGCGCTCTGCCATTGCTAGACAGTTCTGAACCTCTTCCTGAAGGAAGTTTTGTTCCCTTTCATTAACATCGGGTTCCCCTGCCTATCACTCTCCCCTCATGGTCCATCTGTCTACCTTCAGGGACCATTGTGCCCTGAGGGACGTGGACGATTTTTGGGAGGAACAAGGTGGACAGTTGAACCACTCAATCATTTAGCGTGTGGAGTTCTCATTTAAAAAAAAGTTCAATTTTCTATCCTGTGCATGCAAAGGGTCCTTACATTACAATATTTGAAAGTTTATTGATCAAAGATCTTTGCTTGCTAGCACAGGACTTGTCGTTCTCTGCTACATATGTCAGTCAGGATAATCTCAGTAGGGATGAGAGGTTGGCAATGAAATCCCTACAAAACAGCAATGCTTTTGGTAGCCAAGAATGCTTATAAGGAAGGAGCTGTGGTGGTCCAGAGCAGGTTGGACTATCTCAGGGAGGCATACAACAAACTTGGAGATGGTTTCTCCTACTCTGGAAGACCCGACCAACATTTATATGAAATCGTTGTTAGACCTTGTAGATCTGGGAATAATTACTAATATATTCACTAAAGATGAAGTAGGTTTCATTGTCAACCCAACCCCAGTTATTCCTATCTTCCACCATCTCCCAAAGATCCACAAGATATTGGTCAAGCCACCTGGCTGACAAATAGACTCAAGCATTGGATCTTTGGGAGATGGTCTCTCACAATACAGTGCCGACACAGTTTATTCTAATGCTGCTAGAGCCACAAGCCGCGAGGTTTCCCGGCTTTCATGTTGAATCCCCTCGGCGTGCCGCGCGTCACTGATGTGAGACATCTCGGCGCGCGCCCGGTATCTGTCGCGGCCGAGACCGGGCAAATGTTAGAATAAACTCGGCCGTGACAGTACAAAGATAGATATCTACATCCATTCGTTAAAGAATTTCCTTCCTTCATCCTAGAATCGGGGGATATATTGAGACAGATTCAAGGGATCATATGCAACCAACAATACATATGGGTAACGTTGGACGTAACCTTTCTCTATTCAGTCATCAGACATGACCTGGGGTTGGTGGCTCTATTTTATAGAGGGTCCATAAAATTCACTGTTTAACATCACTTTCATTATGGAGGCCATCTCATTTTTACTAACACATAATTATTTTTTGTTTGCGCACAAATTTTATTTACAATTAAAAGACACAGCAATGGGGACGAGTTTCGCCCCCTCATATGCAAATTTATTTATGGGGTGGTGGGAAGAACAGTTCATCTTTAGTAGCACTAATCTCTTTAGAAATAATATCTTCTACAAACGTTTCATTGATGACTTAATTTTCATTTGGAAAGGGGATATTAACACTTTAAACAATTTCTTTGAGTATATTAATGATATACTTAGGATTTAAGATTCACTTACAACTATAATATACATCAAATACAATTTCTGGACCTTCTGTTTTACATAGATCTCAATCAACGGATCCAAACTGATATTTATAGGAAGAAGAACTTGAGGAACTCGTTCCTAAGAGCCGACAGCATTCACCTCCGGTCTTTAGTCACTGGGATACCCAAAGGTCAGTTCCTCAGACTGAGGAGGAATTCTTCCACTCAGGAGGGATTCCTTGCTCAGTCTGGGGAGCTAAAACATTGAATTATTGAGAGAGGTTACAAATCTGAATTATTGCAAACAGCTCTAGACGAGGTTTCAAATATCGATAAGGAAGTCCTTATCGGTCCCAAGGAGTCTGGGATGAAGATGATAAAAGAGAGGAGGAAGAGGGGTAGAAACCCAGACAATCCTGACACACCATTGTTTATATCACAGTTAAACAAAAAGATTAATCAGGTTAAATCAATCTTATGTAAACACTGGAGTCTCTGACAGACTCTGGTTTAAAAGACTATGTGAAATCAGGTCCCGAGTGCATTTTTTGGAAAGCTAAAACAATAGCTGGATAGGTTTCTCCAAGAGATATTTTGAAGGTCAACGAACAGGCTAATATTTTTGTCACCAAGGGCACCTTTCATTGTGGTGCATGCAATGTTTGTAGGTACATGAAGCCATCAAGTTGTTTTTATTATGTTCGTTATTATGTTCGTTATCTGTTCCATTCCCCAATCCATCCTAGTTTAAAATCTCCTCCAACCTTTTTAGCATTCTCCCCATGGCACAGAAAATCCCTCTTCATTGAGGTGTAATCCATTCCTAGAATAAAGACGGCAACTCTCAGAAAAGGAGTTCCAGAAATCTTAAAACCCAACACCCTCCTTCCTACACCACTTTCTTAGCCATGCATTAAACCTCTTTAATCTCTGACTGTCTCCCTGTGGTAGCGCATGGCACTGGTAGTATTTCAGAATATACTAGCTTGAAGGTCCTTGCCTTAAGCTTTTGGTCTAGATCCCTGAAATCTTTTTTAGGCCCTCCATCATTCTCTAACTTTGTCATTGGTGCCAGCATGTACCAATATTACCGTGTAAATGCCAGCCCCTCCCAACAATCTATTTACCCAATCCACAATGTCCACAATTCCAGGAGGCAACACACTGTTTGGTTCATGCGGTCACTGCAACAGATTGCCCTATCTACCTTCCTAATAATGGAGTCTCCTACCACCACAATCTTTCTTTGTATCTGAGCATCTTAAGTCCCCTTTGTGCTGGAGGACTTATTCCCCTGTCTGCTAGAGGAATCAGTCTCCCAATATCTTCACTCAACATGACAAATCTATTTTGATGAGTCAGCTCAGAACTGACCTACCTCTCCCTATTGCCTCTAATTTCCCTTCTAACTGTTACTCAGCTATCTACCTGCTACTCACTAACAGTGCCACCATCTGCACCACTAGTCAAAGTAAGGGCATGCTCAGTGAGCACTAAACCCCTTTCAAGATTGTCAATGTATTGTATGTCTTTATTTGTATAGCGCCATTAATGTACATAGCGCTTCACAGTAGTAATACACGTGGTAATCATATAAATAACAAATAATATAATATAAATAACAGGTCATGGGAATAAGTGCTTCAGACAAATGTAATATTTAGGAAGAGGAGTCCCTGCTCTGAGGAGCTTACAATCTAATTGGATCTAATCTAATGTCCCTCAATATTGCAAGTTTCCTCTTAAGATCAGAAATCTCTGACTCTAAAGAGACATACATGTGAGTATAAAATACATGAGAGTATAAAATACTACAATATATATTTTACATATGTCATATATAATTCCTAAATGCAAGTGAATATCTTACATACTAAGTGCACTGAGGGGACATTGTACGTGCATTAAACAATGTAGATCACGGATAATTATAAAAAGACCACATCAAAAATGAATGAATCAAATGGATACAAAGCAAACAAACAGTTCAAATGAGTACACCATAGTGCTAGTATCTAGACACTCATTGCATCCTCTTGTTGCCAAGTTGCCCAATCAGTAAATGCAGTTCATTCTTGCACAATAGTTTAATATACTGTATGAGCTAAACGAGAATGCATGCATATTTCAAATGTGCAGCATAATATAGTTTATGACATTATAAGGTGCTATGAGAAATTTTGCATTATGCACACAATTTTTTCGGTGTAACTTCCTGCAGCTGTTAGATTTTTAAATGTCTCTTCAATTATAAGTCTAGATCTGTGAAGGGTACCATTGGGCCTCTCTAACAGATGCTACACTTTACACCATGAATAAATGTAACTATTGCATGATACGCCTATCTGATTCTCCTTGGCATATATATGAAGGATTAAAGCAGGATTTAATTAGACTGCCTAATCAATAACAGGTTACATTGGTACGTCATGGGGAATGGAATTTTCTCAGAAGGCGGTATGCCTTCAAAAGCTTTCAAAGCAATAACACGGTCAGCAGCATCAACCTTTTGTTGTCACAAACTGGTGTCTATCCAGCAGAATAATTAATTTCCACCAGGAGAGAAATGCAGATGGTATGGTATGTCCAGAACTGGCGCCTTCATCTTAAATGATGGATTAGTACCTACAGTATTTGCATTCCACAGGAACGCAATATTTTCATGAGCTGCAGAAATGAGAAACAAAAATGAACAACACAGTTATAAAATAGGTTGCCTAATGAAAGCTGCAAGATATGAGATTGTTAGATTAACATTGTTCAGAAGTGAAAGATTAAAAAGAAATAATAAGCACCACGTTTGATTTTGTAGTGTTATATGATATATGTTTTACTTATTCCTGTAAAATGTTTAATCTGGCAAATGTCGTTTCAAACTCATAAAGTCATTAAGCCAATTAGCCATGAGCGATCAGACATTTGATTCACAAAGTACAAAATACATTAAATTATTTATCCTTGTTAGCTTTTAAAGGGTATGAAACAAAATCACAGCTGTTAACAGTCAATTGAAACAGATTTACTCCATAATAGATTGTATAGTCTCTAGACTTCATATGTAACCACAAAACATTGCAGGTTAGATTTATGAAAGAGTGTAAATCATATTTGTACGTACAAATATTAAAAAGGACACAAATAACTATATTAATGTTTCTGATGTACAGAAGTATAAGAAAAATAGTTAAACATTCTATTATTTATGAACAAAAGAATACCACATATTTGTATATTACTGTATTGAGTTCTCGTATCTAAATGTAGTTGATATTTGGCATGTCATTTGAAAAAAAGTTCAGGTCCACTTAGACAGAATTCAAATACTGTATACTTAAAAGAGTCAAAATATTCCATAACGTTTTACTTACTAATCTTAATGTATGGTTTTTTTGGTTAACAATCAGAGAGTACACACAATGTTTCCGGTCCATTCCTGGAACTTTCTTCACCTTTCACCTGATGAAAGGTCCAAGAATGGACCTGAAACATTGGGTGAACACTCTGATTTTTCACGAATAAAACACAAGATACATACGTAAAGTGTTATGGAATATTTTTTAGTCTTTTAAGTCTATTTGTACTTCGTCAGGGAAGTCAGGGAAGTACGAAACGCGTAGGAGAGGGCGCGTTCCTATTATTCCCATTGTGGCTACTAATTTGGACATTAGTTCTCTGCGGGACTTGTTTGGGACAATTTGCCACCACTCGAACGAATATCGCTAAAGGATCAACACGTTTGAGACGCGACAGGCTGAAAGATGCCGCCGGATGACGTCACACGCCAGCGTGGAGTAACAAGGAAGCAAGTTGAGACCATCTCTCCCGATCCACACGTGTGAGACGCGACAGGCTGAGAGACGCCGCCAGATGACGTCACACGCCAGCGTGGAGTAACACGGAAGTGAGCTGAGATCATCTCTGCCGATCCACTGTCTGGAGCTCCTTCAACACGACTTGCCACCACAGAGCAGCACAGAGTCTCCCTGGATGCTGGCAGCAAAGAGGGTGAACGTGTAAAGATTTCTGCATTGGTGTCTGGCTGTCCCTGCTGAGTGGTAACATGTCCCTAAACATGTCATGCTATTAACCCTTTATTTTGATGTACGTGCAATACTCACCTTCACTTTATAAATATTAATTGAATTTACTACACTATGGTTTTTTTGCGCTGTCTTTTCTTTGTTTCCATATAGCCTGGTGTTTGAGCCATTCCCATCAGACCAGCAGCATAAAACCACACTTTATCAGGTTGTATTGAATACCTTTGTTATCATCACATATATATATCACAGGTCACTTATGAGCGCAATACTATCTGTTTCACTCTACAGGCCTCAGTTAGCATGTTAACTGTTAAAGTTCATGACAGTACAATTAGAAAAAAACTGATCAAGTATGGTTTGTTTGGAAGGGTTGCCAGGAGAAAGCCTCATCTCTCTAAAAAGAACATGGCAAACGACTTAGGTTTGCAAAGTTGCATCTGAACAAACCACAGAACTTCTGGAACAATGTCCTTTGGACAGACGAGACCAAAGTGGAGATGTTTGGCAATAATGCACAGCGCCACGTTTGGCGAAAACCAAACATAGCATATCAGCACAAAAACCTCATACCAACTGTCAAGCACGGTGGTGGAGGGGTGATGATTTGGGCTTGTTTTGCAGCCACAGGATCTGGGAACCTTGCAGTCATTGAGTCGACCATGAACTCTGTATACCAAAGTATTCTAGAGTCAAATGTAAGGCCATCTGTCAGACAGCTAAAGCTTGGTCGAAATTGGGCCATGCAATAGGACAATGATCCCAAGCACACCAGCAAATCTACAACAGAATGGCTGAAAAAGAAAAGAATCAAGGTGTTGCAATGGCCCCGTCAAAGTCCAGACCTCAAGCCAATTGAAATGCTGTGGCTGAATCTTAAGAGAGCTGTGATTAAACAAATGCCCACAAACCTCAATGAACTGAAGCAACGTTGTAAAGAAGAGAGGGCCAAAATTCCTCCACAACGATTTGAGTTTTATAAAGTGATAAAGAAAACGATGACTTCAAGTTACTGCTGCTAAAGGTGGTTCTACAAGCTATTGAATAATAAGTTATACTTAGTTTTTCACACATGGCTTCTCATTTTGGCTTTATGTTTGTTAAATAAATCATTACACAGTGTAATATGTCATGTGTTGCTGTTCATCTGAAGTTGTATTTACCTAATTTTAAGACCTGCTAAGGAACAGCTGATTGTTATTATGTCCTGATATGTAAAACCATAGAATTCAAAGAGGGTGTACTTTCTTCTTTTTCTCACCACTGTGTGTGTGTAAATATATATATATATACAGTGTTCGACAAATCACCCAAAAATCTACTCGCCCAACCAAAAAATCTACTCGCCACCTTGTCCCGACCCCAACCCCGCCCCTAGTCCCGCCCCCAACACTAGTTCCGCCCTCAACCCCACTTTAAAATAAAATATATAAGTAAAATACATTTAATAAATTCCTAGTCAGAACAACATTCGTTTTTGACATAAATGTATTTATTGTATTACATTATACTACAATTAGTCCTTGTTACGTGTGTGTGTGTGTGTGTGTGTGTGTGTGTGTGTGTGTGTGTGTGTGTGTGTGTGTGTGTGTGTGTGTGTGTGTGTGTGTGTGTGTGTGTGTGTGTGTCTCAAATGTCTAGATCTAGGGCAGTTAAGATATATATAGGGTAAATAAGATATCCAGATCCAGAGTGTGAGACAGAGAGAGAATGGGTTAGAGACAGAGAGAGAATGGGTGAGAGACAGAGAGAGAATGGGTGAGAGACAGAAAGAGAATGGATGAGAGACAGAGAGAGAATGGGTGAGAGACAGAGAGAGAATGGGTGAGAGACAGAGAGAGAATGGGTGAGAGACCAAGAGAGTATGGGTGAGAGACAGAGAGAGTATGGGTGAGAGACAGAGAGAGTATGGGTGAGAGACAGAGAGAGTATGGGTGAGGGACAGAGAGAGTATGGGTGAGAGACAGAGAGAGTATGGGTGAGAGACAGAGGGAGACAGAGGGAGACAGAGGGAGAGAGAGGGAGAGAGAGGGAGAGAGACAGAGAAAGAGAGACAGAGGAAGAGAGACAGAGAAAGAGAGACAGAGAAAGAGAGACAGAGAAAGAGAGACAGAGAAAGAGAGACAGAGAAAGAGAGAGACAGAGAGAGAGAGACAGAGACAGAGAGAGACAGAGAGAGACAGAGAGAGACAGAGAGACAGAGAGACAGATAGGGGAGAGAGAGAGAGGGGAGAGAGGGTGGGTGACATACACACACAGAGAGAGAGGGTGGGTGACATACACACACAGAGAGAGAGGGTGGGTGACACACACACACATAGAGGGTGGGTGACTGACTGGGTGGGTGGGTGACTTGGGTAGGTACTTGTGGTGTGACACACACACACACACACACACACACACACACACACACACACACACACACACACACACACACACACTCTATATCTCTCCCCCCACACACACATTCTCTCTCCCACACACACACTGTGGAGTATGAGGCACCGATCCGAGCAGGCCACCTTCCCCTGAACTTAACACCCGCCCCAGGCGGGCCAGCCCAGCAACCGTGGATGGAGGAAGAAGTGTACCTGTGCATGTAAAAAAGCACCAAGACTCTGCCCTCCAGCCTCCCCACCCCGTGCGCGCCAGTACCTCCAGCCCCCTCCCCCCGTGCACGACAGTACCTCCAGCCTCCCCATCCCGTGCGCGCCAGTACCTCCAGCCCCCTCCCTATGTGTGACATCATCAGCTTCCCCCTCACAATCCGCATTAATTTTTCTTGGAACCTTTCCCGTTCCCATATATACAGTAGGCAATTCAATTTGCATCGGTTGGTTTTAAAAAGTGGCATTTTTGTGTAGTCCACATTGGAAAATGGCTTTCCTTTCAAATGTGGCAGATGTTGAATTATGAAAACATGTAGAAATGAAGCTTTGCTATCCATGCTAAACTCTTTCAGTGCCCAGATATGGCCTGAACTACACAAACGATATGGGCCTCATGCAGTAAGCGGCGGAAAGGCACTTCTTGCCACTTTCCCGCCTAAAAAGCCTATCCGTATTCAGTAACGGGCGAGAAAGTGGCGAGATTAAAAAAAAACACCAGTTTGGCTGGCGGTTTTTTTTTTTCTGCCGGTGGCGGGGCGAGAAGGCACTTTCCGCCTAAAAATTCAAATTTTTCCGCCACCCTGTATTCTAGTAGAGGCGAGTAGCTAAGCGGAGCTATTCGCCTCTCTAGAATACCGTTTTGCTGGCGGATCAGCCACGCAAGAAAAAGATGGCAAGTTGCTGCTCAGAGGCAGCGGATGAGTGGCGGATCGGCACTTAGAAAAAATGCAGGCCTTTTTCCTGGCTGGGATTGATGCAGGGGGTCTCCGGAGCTGATACCATTAATACAAGCACCGGAGCCCCCCGGCATGCATCCGAGGCAGGAAAATAGCATTTAAAGGCCACTTCATTACCTTAGCGGTTAACCGCCAAGGTAATGAAGGGGTTAAACAGCCGTGCCAGGTTTATTGTGGGTAGCGGGGGTGGGTGAAGGAGGTATTTGGCCCTTGTTGTTTGTTTAGGGCTTGTGGGGGGGTTGCGGGTGCACTTAACCCCTTCACGACCGTAGCGGTTAATACCGCTACGGTCATGAAGGGGTTAAGGCCTCCCGCTACCCACCCGCAAGCCCTAAACAACCACCGTTGTGAACCCCTTCACCCACCCCCACTACCCACAATAATAAAAAATACACACACCAGCCCCACACTAACTAAATAAATATATATATATATATATATATATATATATATATATGACCCCAACAACACCTATACCCCCCTAACATACAGTATAGTAATGGGCAACATTACTATTATCCACAAATGGATAATAGTGCAGTTGTCCATTTATAATACATACACAACAATAAAGACATTAAATACACATAGCACTCACAAATGTGCGGCTGCCACGATGAAGGCCATCCTCATCTTCATCCTGCCCATGCCCCATCCGCTTCTGCAAAACAGACACAAGAATTAAAACATCCAATGTAATGTCCCCTAACTCCTTAATCACCATAGCGGTTATTAACCGCTACAGTCATTAAGGGGTTAACCCACCATCACCCACATACCCTCCCCCACTAACCCCCCCAACCCTGGGGCCTAACCACCCTCACCCACTACCCACAGGGGAGTCCTACCAAATACCCTTGGGGCCAATACCCCCTCCCCCAGCACATACAGTACAACAATGTGCCAAATAACTATTATTCACATAGGGATAATACATTATTTGGCCATTATTAAACACATTAAATACCGTAATAAAATAAAGAAAATTCTACTAATCTCATCAATAAGAAGGCTCCGTCGCCAGCATCATCCTTGGGGTCCGTTGCCAAAATAATAAATAGCCAATACATATCAATTACATTAACATACCAATGAACCCCTTAATCACCTTATCGGGTACTAACCTCAAAGGTAATTAAGGGGTGAAGCCATCCTGCAATGGCAACACCACTTATGCATAACATCCTCAATGAATTAAAAAGCAATTTCCTACACAAATCTCAGGTATTCATTCAATCTGAAGCCTCAAATGCCACTTAAAACATTGCATTTACAGTGTATACATGTAGCATAACATGTAAACTACATGTACACGCTGCAAATCAATGTTAACAATACAATAATCCAACTCAAATAGCCTGACATCAGAAGAAGTATATTATGTAAGCAAATAAAGTCACCATCAATGAATTAACACACATGAATTACATCCCTAAACAATTAAAATACCATCCATACCAATTACACAATTAACTATAGCTATCGTAACAGAGAACAAGTTCAAAACATACAAAAAAAGACACCAACAATTACAATATACTAAAGCAAGCCTCTCCATAACCTACAGTACAGCATAGAAGCCCAAAACTTACATCTCTCTAATAATAAAATACATTTAACACACATCTATGAATAGCAGCATAGCCACAATCATTTACAATACAGAAAATCAAGCTTTAACAACACTATCATTTCTTACCCTGTATGTATATATCTCTCTAGAGATACATACATACATACATACAGTGGCAAGAAATGATATGCAATAAAAAAAAAAAACACATGAAAAAGCAAAAAAAAACACAGTTACATTAAATACATTTCTTTATTTAACTTACCATTACTTGCCCCCACCGACTCCCGTTGATCAGCTTACTCACGAACCAATCCACGAACAGGAACCCATAAAATAAAAAACCATAAAATAATAAACATTAAAATAATAAAACACGACAATCCAGGGGTCTTCTAGTTGTAATCCATCTTCATCTGTATTCTTCTACCTTCTTCCGGGGTCTTCTTGCCGTCCGGTGCCACGCCCTGGTCTTATTTCTTCAGTAGGAGGTCCTTCCTCCTCGGTGTCTGGCTTCAAAATGTGACGACATAGGCTTTTAAAGGCCTATGACGTCACATTTTCGTCATATGGTTCCCACGGCCCTGATTGGGCCGTGAAAACCATGTGTTTTGGCCGATGTAAAAAAAAATGATGATGTCACTTAAAGGCAAAGAAAGCACAGCCAAGCCAGACGCCGAGGAGGAAGGACCTCCTACTGAAGAAAGAAGACCAGGTCGTGGCACCGGATGGCAAGAAGGCCCCGGAAGAAGGTAGAAGAATACAGATGAAGATGGATTACAACTAGAAGACCCCTGGATTGTCGTGTTTTATTATTTTAATGTTTATTATTTTATGGTTTTTTATTTTATGGGTTCCTGTTCGTGGATTGGTTCGTGAGTAAGCTGATCAACGGGAGTCGGTGGGGGCAAGTAATGATAAGTTAAAAAAAGAAATGTATTTAATGAACTTTTTTTTTGCTTTTTCATGTGTTCATTTTTTTTATTGCATATCATTTCTTGCCACTGTATGTATGTATGTATGTATGTCTAGAGAGATATATACATACAGTACAGGGTAAGAAATGATAGTTTTGTTTAAGCTTGATTTTCTGTATTGTAAATGATTGTGGCTATGCTGCTATGCATAGATGTTTGTTAAATGTATTTTATTATTAGAGAGATGTAAGTTTTGGGCTTCTATGCTGTACTGTAGGTTATGGAGAGGCTTGCTTTTGTATATTTTAATTGTTGGTGTCTTTTTTTGTATGTTTTGAACTTCTTCTCTGTTACGATAGCTATAGTTAATTGTGTAATTGGTATGGATGGTATTTTAATTGTTGAGGGATGTAATTCATGTGTGTTAATTCATTGATGGTGACTTTATTTGCTTACATAATATACTTCTTGTGAAGTCAGGCTATTTGAGTTGGATTATTGAATTGTTAACATTGATTTGCAGCGTGTACATGTAGTTTACTTGTTATGCTACATGTATACACTGTAAATGCAATGTTTTAAGTGGCATTTGAGGCTTCAGATTGAATGATTACATGAGATTTGTGTAGGAAATTGCTTTTTAATTCATTGAGGATGTTATGCATAAGTGGTGTTGCCATTGCAAGATGGCTTCACCCAATTACCTTTGAGGTTAGTACCCGATAAGGTGATTAAGGGGTTCATTGGTATGTTAATGTAATTGATATGTATTGGCTATTTATTTTTTTGGCAACGGACCCCAAGGATGATGCTGGCGACGGAGCCTTCTTATTGATGAGATTAGTAGAATTTTCTTTATTTTATTACGGTATTTAATGTGTTTAATAATGGCCAAATAATGTATTATCCCTATGTGGATAATAGTTATTTGGCACATTATTGTACTGTATGTGCTGGGGGAGGGGGTAAGGCCCCAAGGGTATTTGGTAGGACTCTCCTGTGGGTAGTGTGTGAGGGTGGTTAGGCCCCAGGGTTGGGGGGGTTTGTGGGGGAGGGTATGTGGGTGATTGTGGGTTAACCCCTTAATGACTGTAGCGGTTAATAACCGCTATGGTGATTAAGGGGTTTGGGGACATTACATAGGATATTTTAATTCTTGTGTCTGTTTTGCAGAAGCGGATGGGGCATGGGCAGGATGAAGATGAGGATGGCCTTCATCGTGGCAGCCGCACATGGGTGAGTGCTATATGTATTTAATGTCTTTATTGTTGTGTATGTATTTTAAATGGACAACTGCACTATTATCCATTTGTGGATAATAGTAATGTTGCCCATTACTGTATTGTATGTTGTGTATTGCTGCTATGTTTATTGGGGGCATTTGTCCCCAATAAACATGCTATTATGCGTTAACCCCTTCATTACCTTAGCGGCTATCCGCTATGGTAATGAAGCAGCATTAATGTATTTTAATAATATTGTGCGGGGGTCAGGGGGCCCCCTGAGCTGAACCGCATTTATTTGTGGCTCAGAGACCCCCTGCTTCCCGAGTTACAGGCCCCGGTTTGGGGCATCGGTTACAGTGTGGACGCCATGTTTGTTGTGGGCACGTAGAGTATGGGACGCTATAAACATGGCGGCGACACTGCCCACCCGATCACACATACCGGGGCCTGCAACTCGGGAAGCAGGGGGTCCCTGGTCCACAAAGTGATGCGGTTCAGCTCGGGGGACCCCCTGCTCACTGTACAGTATTATTAAATAAATATTCATGCTGCTTCGCTACCGTAGCAGATACCCTGTAAGGTAAGGAACGAGTCTTTATTGATATGTGTGTTTTACTCATAGTGTAGATGTGCAGAGGGTCTCCGGAGCTGAAGCGCTTTTGTTTTAGGTCCGGGGACCCCCTGCTCCCCGAGATACAGGCCCCTTTAGGGGGTGCCGGTATCCCGCTGCTTTGTTTACATTCCGCGGTCACGTGATCAGGACCTTTAAATGCAGAGGGATACCGGCACCTCATAAAGGGGTCTGTATCTCGGGAAGCAGGGGGTCCCCCGACCTGAAACCAATGCGGTTCAGCTCCGGAGACCCCCTGCACATGTACACTATGAATAAAAGTTGTTTTTAAAATAATTTTTATTGTGCAGATGTTTGCGCCGAGAGAGCAGCGGATCTCTCTCTGCTGCAAACACAACTCGGCAGGGGACGGCTTCTCGGCAGTTTCTCGCCAGGCAGCCGTCCTGCCACCGGTTACATGCCATTTCATCAAATGGTGGTGGCTAATTCATTCACCAGGGATTCGCCCCTTACAGCATACAGCCAGTTTAACACACCAAAAACATGGCTAATTGCTAAACTGGCTAATGCTTTTTTCCGCCGCTTACTGCATGAGGCCCTATGTCTCTTTCTCGCTCATCTCCCCTGCACCTGGCTTTGTTATCGTCAAATCTGTTAGGTAAATTTAAAAAATAATAATAATAACTTACTCCAGCCACACTATGCGCTTGATTCAATATGAAATGAAAGTCTCATTAGATGGTGACATATGTTTCATCGCATTAGCATTGATAATGTATAATTACAGATAAGCTAAAAATAATTTTCTTTCTTGCAACATCCTGTTGCCATCTCCAATATTTCCTAGACCTAGAGCATAAAACATCTCCATTCAGAGATCGTGTAAGCTTTCTTATCTGCTAGGCATAAGAACAAATACATTGGACTAAAATGCAGTATCCCAGCTTTGATTCAACTCAAGTTCAAGTGGATACATTGCAGTAGGATTTGGTAACATGCAGATGAACACTCCAAGGGTCACGATATGCTACAGTATGAAACAGTGAGATCGGTGTGATAAAACATCCCCCTCCTCCCCCCTTCATTTGAAGCACGGATTCACATACTCCACTTGGCATTAGTATTCCAGGGGAACAGCACACGTTTCAATAGCCTTTGAAAACCCCAAGAAAGAAGTTCAGCTGAGAATTGTCAGTTAACCCCTTCGTGATAGCTGGCTTTGCAGAAAAGCATGCCGATATATGAAGACCCCCATGCCCCTTTGTCAATGCATTTGCTTTGTTTCCTTTGAAAGACACAAGCCTGCTGCATGAATTCAAGAGCAGCCGAGAGACAAGTTTCACAGGAGACAAGCACATGTTGCATTTGCCTCTGATAACATGCATAATTGGAGGACAGCTCAGTTTAACCACTTCTGTGCCAAAATGTGTATTATTAATCACATTACCTAACCAGGATACCCAAAAAAGGTGATATATTAGTTATGGAAAAAACAGTCATTTAAATAAAAAAATAAAAAACAACCTGATGTTGAAGTTTCACTGGGAAGGGGGTTACAATGCAAAGTAACCCTTTCATGCAACAAGCTGTGGGGTGGAGACTGCTGGATACATTTCTAGCCTCATATCCCAATGACCAGTAATGAAAGGCGCACCGATCTGTTGCAATAGCTTTGTGGTCAGCAAAATGACACACGTGCCAGTGAGATCTCAAGCACATATAGAAATAACAAACAACAGCCACACATCCCACTTCACATTAAAAGTTCCCTGTACCGCTATGTTGCAAAAGCCTTTGGTAGAATAGAGAAGAAAAAACAAACTTTCATGCCATTTTAATTATAATTATGCATCAAGATGCAACATGTTTTAGGTTATGTAAAAATACTATGCTCTGATTAGAGATTACACCAACATCCCAACTTTGCATTAAGCTCCCACAAAACCACCACATGTTGCAAAAGCCTTTGCCAGTGGTAGAATCCCTCTGGCATTAAATGGGTTGAATAAAACGTCCCTTTTTGTATATGTGTGTGGTTGAAACACTTACTTTATGTTTGCAATTGCATTTCACTTCTCTTTGCCTCCCCGTTCTGTGGCACTGGCCAGGGTGGTAGCACACTACCTTCCCGCCGGGAACTCACTGCACACATTGCTCGCTCTCCCCGAACTCTGGGGCAGGTGGCAGCAGCTGCAGAAACACACACACACTATATAAGGGGGGATGCATGAGAGGACATCAGTACTTACCTCTGTGCAGAGAAGGAAGGGCAGGCTTGACTGCTCAGCTCACATAGAGCATGACAGCGCGCCAGCATTTGTCTGCCCAATCAGGAAGGGGGATTTTTGTTTTGTTTTTTTTGGCGCGAGCAGGGAAAATTAAAAAATAAATAAACACGTGTGCTGCTTGGGCCAATATTTACTCGCCCGGAGGTTAAATCCACTTGCTCCGGGCATGTAAATGTATATGATTGTCGAACACTATATATATATATATATATATATATATATATATATATATATGTGTGTGTAAGGGTCAAGTAAACAGGAGAAAAAACTAGGAGCACAGCAATGAAAAACGATAACTGGAGGCCAATGAAAAAATAACAAAAATTTAATGGGACATAAACTATTTAAAAGAGAAACCTCTAACGCGTTTCTCGCATGGTGCGCTTTATCAAAGAGTAGTTTCAATGGTCTTAATCAAACTCTTATATGTTCTACACCCTCAGAAGCACCGACTACCTGTTCCCAGGTAAAAACAAACCCCCAGGACACAAATCCCCTGTGAAAACGAAACACAGTAAAGGGGCGTAATGCTCAGAGGGAAGAGATCCACAAAGAGATAATAAACAAGTAAAAATGCAATAAAAAAGACCAACAACATACAAAAAAATCAATAACACATATATATCATCTGTGGAAGCATAAAAATACATATGTCCAAATCTATAATGAACAGCCAATATATACATAACTCATTAACCTGTTAACTTGATGCAATATAGCAGAATATAATCAATGTATCATATCAATCTCCAGGACATAATAGATTTGATAATAAATCTGCCAGAATTTGAAATGATCAGAACACATGTATGAAACATATTATGCTAGAGAAACAAAATGGAAAAAAATGAAAAAAATGAAAAAATGAATAATGAAAGCCAAAAGGAACTATCAGACAAAAATATATCTTATATGATCATATGAAAAGCAGAATAAGTAAATATCTTAATGATCAAACAATCAGTCAATAATATCATGAAGCAGAAGCATAGCAAGCAAATTCATAGAAAATGTTTTATATCCCATTCTGTATTAATTCCTGCAGGGAATATAGTGTAGGTATATAAGAAGATGAAAGAGTGGATCCAAAACATCTCACGTTGGTTGAGAAGCTTTAATCTATCACCCCCTCTCACGGGCATAGACACTAGTTCTACAACTGAAAATTGAAAGTTTGATAGACTGCCTGAAGGACAGTCAGTAAAATGTTTAGAAACTGGTAACGTTAAATCTTTTCTTTTTATGGAACGAATATGTTCCATAATTCTGTTTTTAACAGGACGTATGGTACGACCCACATAACCTTGGCCACAGCCGCAAGTAAAAAAGTATATAGTAAATTGTGCGTCACAATTAATAAAGGATGGGATCCTATCATTCCTTCTAGAATAGATAGTCTTAATGGATTTGATGGGTTTCACATAGCAACAAATGCAACATTTTCCACATTTAAAGAAAACTTTTATTTTATCAGATTTTTTTGGCTCCATAGAGTTAAACAAACTTGGAGAGAGATAATTTGATAAGGATTTGGATTTCTTAAAGGTAATGGCTGGACCCTGGTTAACTGAATTATGTAGGTCTTTATCAAGAGTAAGGGTCCCCCAATGTTTATAAATGATAGTGTGAAGGATAAAATATGGAGATCATATCTCTATGCTTTATAGAAACCACTCGTCTCCATTTATATCTGTTTGCTGTGTCTTTTTACTAATACTGTTTTCTATCCGAGGTAACTGTGGAATGCCGCTTGCACAGACTCTCGCCCACGCAATAAGGAAGTAGCAAAGTGACCTAAAGCCGACTGATTACAGAGAAAACGAAACCTAACTTCAGAAAGCAAGGACACACGTCATTTCTGTGAAACTTGCATCAGCCGACAAGACCCCCGCCCCCATCGTGCCTTTTTTCTACTAACTAATGTAATAATTGGATAAGCTTTGCCGCATAATAGGTGT
This sequence comes from Ascaphus truei, assembly GCF_040206685.1. Classification (NCBI taxonomy): domain Eukaryota; kingdom Metazoa; phylum Chordata; class Amphibia; order Anura; family Ascaphidae; genus Ascaphus; species Ascaphus truei. The sequence continues at coordinate 362,620,077 of NC_134483.1, forward strand.
GGCATTGAATGGCATTGAGTGACATTGAATGATTGGCTAGTGTTAGCCTACTTTGATATAAATAGATTGTAATACAAAAACTCGGCAGTCTTGTCTTGACTACTTGTCTGAGGAAACTAATACGTGACTCTGTGTCATTATTGGGATCCAGGGTGCGCACCCAGACTCTAAGTTACATAATTTGGAGCCCACATCTGAGCAGTAGAGACCCTCGATTGAAGGGACCTTAACAGTTGGCGTAGTCGGCAGGATCCTTGTGAAGGGACATCGGAACAATCCTGAACCCATCTCCATCCAAGGAGGACGTCCCCTGTCCGGACTGATCTGGGGGTCTGATCAACCTCTAAGGACAAGGTAAGATATATTCAGAATATATTTTTACCGAACTCCTGTCAGTCTGTTCAGGTTGGCGACACTTGGTTGATGGGCTAAGTATTGTTAATCTATACAAGACCATAGAGTCCGGTGGTTCCCGCCAAGGATTTATATAGTTGGTAAGGTCTTGTGCCTGCCAGATGTGTGGTTTATGTTCATATGTCATAAGGGTTACGGAATAACGACATTATAAGTAGTTAGGGGACGAGTGTGTAAGGATATCTATTGTTAGATAATAGGAGGATCGTCCATACAGGTGACGGTCCGGGGAGTGTCTGCGCGCCTCCCCGTCTAGGTCAATTTATCGCTGAAGCTCAAGAGTCCAGGTACCGCCGGTAATTGGCGCACATGTCCGAGGTTGTTTTTAAAATAGACAATGTTCTCGCAGTTTTTAAAGAAGGATTTGCCTTCTGGTGCACGGGATTCCGTAACTCTTGTGACAGAACGGGAGGGAAAGAAGTATACCAAGAAATGTAAATTGTTGTTTAAAGTATTGGATTTACCCTCTACGGGAAGGTTGCAACCAAAAATGTTGAAAGATAGAATCCAGGCATGTAAAGGAATGTTGAAAGATGGAGGATTGTGGGAGAATGCTGAGAAATTTTTGAGTGTGGCTATTGAGCTTCAAAAGGAAGGTTTCACTGAAATAGAATGTGGAGGGAAAGATAAGAAAAGTTACTGTTATATGAAAGTACCCGAAAGTGACAAAACTACACCTTCTACCCCTAAAGTTGACCCTCCCCCGCCATATCCTCAAAATAGTCAGAAAAGTCCTGAGGTGAGATGAAGGAAGAGTTAATGAGGGTTAGACTTGTGAGTGTTGACTAATGGAGAGAAATAGGTTTGTGTAGCTTGAGAAAGGACAGAATTGCAACAAGATAGCATAAATTTGTAGTGAATGAAGTCAGTGAAACTATAAAAGTTCAAAACAGAAAGCATTAAAAAAAACTGAGTGTAGGGAAATAGCATGAGCGTGTGGAGTTATTTGTGTGTTAAGAAGTTATATAAACCTCAGCTATATAAAAGCCTGTTGGTTAATTTTTGAAAGGTCATAAAAAATGTAGTTCTTAGGGCTCTGGATAAAGCTCCATGTATTTAAACTTTAAGCAAAAGTTCCAATCCAATAATTATTATTTTTCAGGAAGAAGCCGTGGTGTACCTTTATCTTATCTTTTCAGGGTCAATTGGCAAAACGCCCAGAAACAAGATGGCTCTTTGCCCGGAAACAAGTCTTATAGAAAATATTTTTTCTTTAGTCAGATGAATATGCAGTGTCTTTAAAATTATAAAGCTGACCATGTGCTCAGCACCGTGCAAAGAGATTATATAAAACACGACATTAGTGTGAAGTCTTATACAAAATCATTTGTCTATTAACTGAATATGTGATGTATGTTATAACGAATTAACCATTTATTTTTTCCAAAGGTGTCCGTAAGCAGTGGTTATTGTAAAAATTGCTGTGTAATCTAGAATGGGTTTGCCAGAAAGGGGTGAATTTGGGAGTCACCTCTCATTTGTGGTTGTGTCTTGTGTATAGGGTTAAATACAGGGGATACATAGTTGCAAAAGCAGTTACATAAGTGAATAAGGTATGCATTATATACAAGGCATTTCAAATTTCTTAGCAGAATAGTTACAGTGGAGTGTTCGGGGTAAAAGCCAGATAGGGATTGGCTAGGGAAATTTGTAGGGGTAAAATAATTGCTTAAATTGGGAGGGAATATTTTTCCATAACAGTGGATAGTATTGGGAAAAGGGATATTGGCCTGTAGTTTGAGACAGTGTTTTTTATCCCCACTTCTGAAGATTGGGACAAACTCTGGTAGTTTCCCAGGTCTTAGGGATATGGCCTGCAGACAGGATAGAATTAATTATGGAAACAAGTGGTTAGCAAGGGATGAGGCCCTAAAGTTTCAGGAACTTAGATTGTATCAAAGTCAGGTTCACATTGGCTACTTAGTTTTAATTTGAGGAATGAATTAGGTACATTAATAGGGAATACCTCTGTCTATATGTGGATACTAAGACAGGAGTAAACACATTGATACAAGAATTGATTCCTAGGTATAAATTATCTCCCTATGAGACACATATGGGATGACTTATGACTATCAGCAGTCCAAAGGAACGAATTAAGGACCATGTTATTGGTAATAAAACAATAAGTTGTATGCAACTAATACATTTTTTGAGTCTCTCTAGGCAACGTTGAAAGTGCACCTACTCGAGATGGGATTAATAGTCACATATTTCCTGCGCAAGCATGCTTTTCATCTCAGGTGAAAAGGCCTAAAGTAATCACCAATACAGCAATTAAAGCGGCAGAGTCATTTTCCTGGACCCAAAGTACAGTAAAGCTCGTTCCAGCGCCACCAAAGACCAGAGTCACCTAAAGCACAGCCGCATCAAGTTAACGTCTTGCCGAGTCAAAACTCTAACCGTTAACCAAGGAGGAAAATAAGACACCAGGCTAAGGCCAGGTTTTATCAGAACTTTTCATTTTTGCAGAGACTCAATATTTTTATTCTTTAGAGTGTGTTAAGTTAGAAATTTAAGGTGTATGTAGAATTGAGCCTTGATGGGAGGATTGGTTTCCTGGAAGCGTGGCTTGTGAAAGCTCTTGTATGTGTTTTGGCAGTACTCATCACTCTCATGTGCAGCAAAACTTTGATCCAGAAGTGTGTTGCACCTCCACCGAAAGGAGGGGGTCACCCAGGGGCATGTGTCAGCCACAAGGAAAGGATCATAAGTCAGCCATGTTGACCCATCGCAGACATCGTCTGTTCTGATATTCTGAGTGATTGATGTATACAATGCGTGCAGGGTGAGGATCATGCATTAGCTTCCACAGATACCAAACCCCCTCAATTCTCAGTAATAGAATCTTGTGATGATTCTGAAAATCCAAGAACAGGTTCAGATTAGGCTTATGGCCTTACAAAACAGAATTGCTTTAGACTATGTTTTAGCTTAAAAAGGAGGGGTATGTGTTTGGTTAAAGACAATGTTTAGATTAAATACAAGAGATTCAAAAGAGGTTTACAAAGGGAAGTGACAGATTATCACCCTTGGGGTTAGGTGAATGGCTTAGATCACTTGGAGCAATTTTTTTTTGAATGTTTTGATGTGTTTGGGAGTGTTACTTGTTGTCATATATGTGGGTGTCACGTGTTGCAAAGGTATGATCCACAGATGTGCGACCCCCTCCCCCATTCGGATGCCACTCTTTACAGATGCCAGAAAACAGCAGTACCGTGAAGAAAGAAGATGCCGATCACAGTTATTCAATTCATCAAAAGACATATTGGCCGCAGCGCCTTACGAGACTATGACAGTGAAGGGCACGCGCCCTTGTCCTCTGAGTTATCCCTGGACTATCATCATGAACTTTATTCTCAAAAGCTATGTTTTAAGAATAAAAAGGGAGGGAGTGACAAAGTGAGAATATGACGTAAGGGAGGGGGGTCTGACATAACAGCACTGGGATCTAAGCAACCATTTTGAGTCAGCATCCATCTTAGGTGCCTGATATTGTCTATTGTCTGTATGAAAGTTGGAATGAATGTTAGTTTAAAATACATTTTTTCTTCTGAAGTTCCAATTGATATTGAGCGGTTCAGCTAAGCCAAAAACCTTGAGAACAAGAGCAATGTGCCAATGTTATGAAAATATGCCATTACAAAAACGAGAGAACATAAGACCAGTCCACTATAGTACTCTGGAGTGACAGGGGTGACCAATCAAGTTCCCAGACCCTACTCTGTTTGTCGGTAGGGAAGGGACTCCTTGTGTATGTTCTGTAGGTCTTCGAGTTTAGCGAGCAAGCAGTTGTCGGGGATGAGAGAAGCTCATGAATAGCCGACCAACACCCTCAGGTAGTTTTTCTAAGGTTAAGATTAGTCATAGGGAAAGTATATCCTTTTTGGTTTAGTTTTTTAATACTTTTATAAGATTATGTTTGTCTCGTGGTTTCTAGGGGGGACTGTGAAGGATAAAATATGGAGATCATATCTCTATGCTTTATAGAAACCACTCGTCTCCATTTATATCTGTTTGCTGTTTCTTTTTACTAATACTGTTTTCTATCCGAGGTAACTGTGGAATGCCGCTTGCACAGACTCTCGCCCACGCAATAAGGAAGTAGCAAAGTGACCTAAAGCCGACTGATTACAGAGAAAACGAAACCTAACTTCAGAAAGCAAGGACACACGTCATTTCTGTGAAACTTGCATCAGCCGACAAGACCCCCGCCCCCATCGTGCCTTTTTTCTACTAACTAATGTAATAATTGGATAAGCTTTGCCGCATAATAGGTGTGGCATTGAATGGCATTGAGTGACATTGAATGATTGGCTAGTGTTAGCCTACTTTGATATAAATAGATTGTAATACAAAAACTCGGCAGTCTTGTCTTGACTACTTGTCTGAGGAAACTAATACGTGACTCTGTGTCATTATTGGGATCCAGGGTGCGCACCCAGACTCTAAGTTACATAATTTGGAGCCCACATCTGAGCAGTAGAGACCCGCGATTGAAGGGACCTTAACAATAGAACGTATCTGTTCAGCCTGCCGACTAAACTGAGTAACAAATAGAGGAGACGTCTCCCTATCCAATTCATGATCTTTCTATGTAAGGGTCAATTAGATTGCTAGTGGGTGTGGCTAAAGGTATACAACAAAAAACAAAGAAAACCAAAGCTGCATCCAATATGATAAAAATACACAGTGAAATACCTATATCTCTCTTGAAAAACGGTCATTTTGTTAAACTCTATGGCCAAAAAGTTATAAGACTGCTAGCCATATCAAGGCATGAACATTAGCAGGTCCTAACACTAACTGATTCAAATTCTTATTTACCTCTATAATTAGAGGACGAATGATCACATTAGATCTGTCACAACCAGCTGCATGCAAGACCTGCTCACTTGGAAAGTGGGGAGGGGCGATATGATATGAACATATGATAAAAACATTTGTTCTACAGTCGAGAGTTATAGAGCTGTGAGTGGGACTGTGATGTTAAACATGAGTTGTTTAAATGCAATAAGAACCCTAGCCACAGAGGTGAAAAGGCAATGGCGGAGGTCCCGCATCAACGGAACTGCCAGTGCCATCCTTAATTACCAACGGGAAGGGAATTAGCATTTGCATTTTATGTATACAACTGGCTTACAAAAAGCACTAATGTTGCTTGAGAAGTACTCACTAGCACTATCACAGTAGCTTCTGCACGGCGTTCTCCCAGGCAGAGAATGAGCAGCAGAGGGGGAATCCGAAGAGGAAAACCGGTGCACAGCCAAAAAGAGCAACGCTGAACGTGATGACCAATTAAGAACATTTTAGTCAATTCAAAACATCAAGGAAGAATCTTGACAAATTCTCTAATACGTTTCACGCACAGGGAGCTTTTTTCCAAAGAGTGATTTGTTGTGGTGAGTTGTGTCCTGAGATAGGGTTCTTTGACTGAAATAATCAGCTGAAAAATGACTAAACGTCACTCCACAGGTGAAGATACATTAAGACCCAAATAAGCATGTATCAAGGCACACTCACCACATAAAAACTTCATGCAAAAATACAAGTGTATACAAAAAGTGTGCAAAAGACCTGGTAACCATGAGATCAGGAAAATTGCAAAAAGTTTGCTGAAATGAATAAATAAACACATGAAAAAAATAAATGAATAAAGACAATACTTGTTGCTAAAAAATTTGATGTAACACACAATTAATCAAAATTGCATGCATGTACAGAGTGTAAACCAACAGTATCTACCTATATATAATTAGGAGAAAATATAGTGGAGGACTATTTTCCAATCATAATGATGAAGATGAATTAATATCTAAACCTTGTATAAAATCTCCACAATGGAGGCGCATGCGCGGAAGCAATGGGCATGGAGGTCTGATTTGACAGCTCTGTTTCATCCACACAAATAACAAGAGAAACACACCATTAAAAACTGCAAATCACACTGAAACAGTTACGGATCAATAGCTTAATGTACAGCGATGACTACAAATGTCACTGGACATAGCAAGCTATTTTTAAAAGTTGGATTTGGCGCGAGCGGTGGAGTTGCCAACTGAGGGGGATAACAGGGGCTTGGACGTGGAGAGGGAGCCAACAGCGTGGAACTTAGCTATATTGAAAAATATGGTCACAAAATCAGACATAGAACGGCTATTTGGTGAGTTTTAAAAGTAAAGTTAAAATGTTTAAAAGTCTAGTTTGCTGTGTGTAATAAATAAAGGCTAGTGTAAAGGGAACAGTTTAGTTTTTACACTCTGTCTCATACACCAAAGGACTGTAACACATTTTAGCAGCAGAATATATGAAAGTATATTTTATTAAGCAGCAGTGTTTTAAAACATGTTTAATCTTTATACATTAAACCAGGCAGGGTCTTTCATCCTAGGGAAAGAGGGGGGGCTCCTGGCCACTTGGGCTTTGGTGCCAGTGAGTCTAATCCCAGGTCCGTAGATCAAAGTCACACTAGTTGCCAGGGTGTGAAAGCCATCTAAACAGGATAGCTGATTTAAGTGTTCAAGTTCTGGGAGTATTTCAGGCCATCTGGGCAAGTAGTCACCTCAGTCCCTAGACTGAGAGGCATCTGAGCTCTGCATGACAAGTAGGCAGATGGCGTTGTCCACAAATGCTCCTTTGCCATGCTGAAGCTCAGGTGCCAAGCTTTCACAAACCTGGCAAAGTGTGTGAGTGGCTAGAGTTGAAGTTCCCACGCTTGTGGGTTGGCTGCAATGCTGTGGGACGGACTTTGCAAATGATATAAAAAAAGTTAGTAGCCAGCCCAGAGAGCAGTTTTCCCCAGAAATTCCTAAGAGTTTTTGTTAAGGTGAATCCTATGAGATCTGAACACTGATCAAGGTCCAAAGTGTGTAACCTTCACAGATGGGTCGAACTGACACGAAGAAGCCTTTCGGGGACAGCAAGGAAACAGCTACAGGACTTTAAGCTGAAAAGTTTCTTAGTCACACTTTCAGTACCATTTGGAGTGAAAAGTGCGGGAGCTGCTGGAGGCTCATGACGATTTGAGCTCCATAAGTTTTCGGCTAAGACCCGGTCAACCAACGGACTATTTAAAGACTTTATTTCAGTCAGGAAAGTCAGTGTTTCTCCCCCAAACCCCTAGTAAGTGTATCTTCTTCTGCCTATTGTAATCCAATGTGTGTTTGCCTGTTTCTATGGAATAAATCGCACTTAATTTTACTTATTGGCTATGCTCAGTGATATGATCCCGGTATAAATGTGTAAGTAACTGGTCTCCCATGACATAACGCTAATAATATAAATAGAAATCCTTTAATAGGTAGTATGGAAATAAAAAAGAAGCAAGTAAACAAGAACACATTTGCTAAGGATACTCCTCTTTTCGTAACAAAATATACTCAATTTTTTTTCTAAAATAAAACATGCACTGAGTAATCATTGTGGAATAATCAAAGATGACCCAATTTTTGGAAAAACTATGGGAACCAACCAAAATGAATTTAAAAAAAACAATCGACTTAAAAATATATTAAGTTCCTGCATGTTAAAAGAACCCCCTAAAACCAAAGACATTAGTTGGCTACCTCCCATATCACATGGAAATTATAAATGTGGAAAATGTGTTATATGCAAGTTTATGGATTTAAGTAAAGAATGTGTTTCTCCGTCTGGAAAAATCAACAAGTTTAATGAATGTATTAATTGCAAATCTCAGTTTATTGCTTATAGTATTACAGTACTTGCCCTTGTGGTCTCAAGTATATTGGCAAGACCAAAAGAGAATTACATATGAGAATCAAGGAACATATTAATAACATAAAAAAACCACAAATTCATTTACACAATTTTAAAAAATTGCATATCGTGCCTAAACACTTTTTATTACATCACAATTGTAAAGAAGATAACATTACATTTATGGGTTTGAAAATGGTGACATTGAATAAAAGAGGTGGAGAGAGATAACATCCTCAAACAAGGAGAGCAGTACTGGATATACGAATTAGACACCAAAGTACCAAAAGTGCTTATGAGTTAGTAGATCTTGTCCCATTTTTATGAAACTTTTTATTTTATTAAATTTCAGGTTAATATGTCTTTATATACTGTATGTATTTTTATGAATTAATGTATTTAGGTTCTGTGTATTATATTGAACATTATTCCCTTCAGTCGTTTCAATATTGCAGAATTAAACCTTGTTGTGAATTACTCCAATGTAATACATATATCTCAATGCAATGACTACTGCAATAGGTGGAGATTAACTACAGCGTATAAAGCATTGCACATGACTGAAGGTGATAGTTAAACTGATTGCATGCAAATGTGGTGATTGATTGCAAACACACAATCAAGTAGGTATATAAGAAGATGATAGAGAGCGACATCACCCCTGATGAAGCCGAGTTTGCGAAATGCTTTGGGCTATGAGATAGGCACCCTGGTGTTAGTACAGAGCCAGACACTGTTTGGCCAGTCTCTGTTTGTTGGTGGATGCCAGAAACAAAGAGGAGGAGCGGGTCGAGACATTGGCAACGTCATTGCCTGAAGCTTTTGCTAGCAGACGAGAAAGCAGGGGCAAAAACTTGCGAGAGTGCATGACGTCACTTCCGGGATTCGGTGCAGGACGCTGAGACCGGAGGATTCACCGTGCATACCCCAGCTGGGATCAGCTGAGAGATATCTACACTCCCCAATCTTTGCGCCCATGCTACTACACGCCCACCGGTGTTTTCTCACATGTACGGTAAGTGAGCTTTATTACTTTTTTTATATTGTAATACATTTTTTCTTAAACAGGCGGTGCTTGTTTGTTTTCTTTAATTTTTCTTACCAAAGGTACCCCCCTCCAGGGAAACATTGGACTTTGGACTTATTCACCTAAGACCTTACTGACTGAGCACAATGTTTATATGCCCTTGTTTATCCAGAAATCAATATAGTTGAGCACAGTTCCATTGTGTATGTTTTTCCACCACATACATATTTGTGTCAAAAGGAGTGCTATTGGGTGTAACCGAATGTACTTTATACAATAAAAAACAAAAAAACCTCCATACAACACCCAAAGTTAAACAAATTTTGTTAAACACTTTGGCCAAAGCGTTATAAGCCTGCAGCCACATCACGGCATGACCACTTTTAAGGTCTGTTACCGATAATGTCTAGCCTTATCCAGAAATAGAAATATAGATGTTTTTATAACGTATCCATCTATATGAGTATTGCAGGCTTATAAGATTTAACTAGCAAATAAATTATATATTTATTTATATAAATATTTACAAGTGCACAAGAATTATGATCATAATAACCTTAAATGATGTCTGTTGGAATTCCAACAGGTCTTTCTGAGCTCTCCCTTCAAACTCTTCTCTAACTAACTGATACCATGTCAGTGGTTTAAATGTGTTTCTAAACTCATTGAGCAACATGTAGGGCAATTTCTGATTGTTTGGGGAAAGATATTCAAACAAAATTATGTTTGTATTTCTTTGAAGCTGATGGGAAAACCTAGTTATACCTGATCTATCATATGATGTTAGAAAAGGTGAATAAACCGCTCGTCCGTATATGGTATTTGGTGCTTAAATGCGATATATAACAGGTGCTTTAAGGGAAAAATTGAATATATTTCAGAGTAGATCCCAAGAGGATCATGTCTCAAGTGGTCTTGCCCGCAGTGGGGGCTTCCAGCTTACCATTTAACATTTCACAAGAGATACTAGAATCTACCATATTGTTATATTGGTCTCCTTGGAAACGGAACCCTCTCGCACTAACCTGCAATACCTATGGGGTGACCATATTCTAGAGTCATTAACACATCGTGTATCACAAGCCGCTATTATATAAAGTGTCCCTAGGCACAACATTGAGCAAGTACACCTTACGGCGAAACCACACAGATCTTTTAGGGATAATATAAATACTATATATACATACACTTATCCCTCATCTATTCTGTCCCTTCAAGGTCACACACAGCATATATGATGTATTGTACCCTTGGATAGGGGTTACCTATATATTTGCCAACCTGACAATACAGCTATAGAGACTACATCTCTGATACCACTCCTTCCACCATATAGGTTTGAAGGAGCATACTTACCTGCTTGTCCACTAACAGTCAAAATCGCTATTTAGACGTCTGTGGTGAACATACTATAGTGATTTACTGCTAACTCACCCAACCACTTCAATACGGGGTTTTTTAATGTTTGAATGTTTTATATGTGTTTTTAATCCTGATCAATTACAATTAATTAATAAAATTTTATTATTTTTCCTGAGCTTATCCGGTCGAGAAGGGCCACATTTTGTCCTACCTAAAGGTATTGATACCGATAGACTATTGTAAGTCTCACTATAGTGTCCTAACATTGAGTGCTTATTGTATGAGGGAGCCTTTCCTGATCCTCTTGGGATCTACTCTGAAATACTATCATATGATGGCAATAAATGTTGGACAGGTCAACAATACTGGCGTTTGATCTGCTTGGGAAATAGCCTCTGTTTCCCCTGGGTTCTAAATGTTAATTCAGGAGACACAAATGATCTTTGAAGTATCCTGAAGAATAAACAAAAGAATGTTTATTACCAGGGTGTGAAGTAAACACACCTTTTGTTTGTCAACTTTTCCTTACTTATTGCATCTTAATATAATGTGTTTCCAGGTGCAGCTAATATTGATATCAACTTAAAAGACAGTTTCTGATTCCTGCACAAAAGCAATTCTCTTGGGTAACAAGTTCCTAGCACTAACGGAAAATTCTTATTTACCTCTGTAATGGGGGGAAAAGGTCCTAATAGAAAATGTTTCCACAGGTGCATGAAAAAAACCACTGCTTAAAACATGGTAAGGGAGGAAGGGTCACTAACCTCCAAACAACTGTTTTGAAAACCAATTAACAAATAACAAACACACACAATCTATAATAACCATTGATAAAGTCTAATTTACATTGTACATACATTTTATACACTTTGTCTATAGTCTGGTTACTTTTATCTGCTTGTGCTGTCTTTATGTAATGCCTGTATGCACGCAGACCAGGCAAGTCCCCAGTACTGAGGTGGGTAAGGGTATAACATGCACCCACAGCAGTGAGGGCGTGCCCAGAGTGTGGTAGTTGCGTTGCCGGGCCTGATGAGTAAAAGTTAATGTTATAATTGCTGAGTCCGGGGCGCCAGAGGTCGGAAGGTATTGTCCAAGAGCCAGAGTCCAGGGATTGGAGAGAGCAACGTAGTGATGTCCGAAAGCCAGAGTTCAAGGGCAGGAGAAGGCAGCGTAGTCAAAGTCCAAAGCAGAGTTCAAGTTAAAACCAAGGGAATCCAAACAGGGACAGGAACAAGAGCTGAAACAGATAAGGGAGCTGAGCATAGACACTGCACACACAGGAGCTACAGGAAAGCTATGCAGAGCAAGTAAAGAGAGGACAGACTGGGGTTATAAAGGAGGGAGGACAAATAGCAGGAAGGGGTGGAGCAGGGGTTTGTCTGGGAGAGATTGTAGGGAGAAGCTTGTGGGGAGCGCAGATGTCACCATATGTGGGGAAAAAAATACATATAGTGTAGTATATTCCACAAATTCAACAGTCAATTCAAAGATTTACGATTGGAACTCACACTTTCCAAGTCAAAGATCAGCAGTGGAGATAATAATGAAGACTTGATCAGTGTGAAGTATCAGGAATCGGCAGCATAATCCCTCAATGTGAAAAGATAACACACTTATTGCAACATTGCATGTTCCAGTAAATAATTCTTCTCCACAGAGGGTTGAGCAGCGAAGTTCACTTTAATATATATATATTATTTATCATTTAATTAAAGAGCACTTTTTTATAAAAGGTTTTTATAAGGTTTATTATTCACATATTATTGCACCTCTATTAGAAGCGCCTCACATTTTCTTTTTTATACAGTAGGTGTGAGAGAGCAGGGGAGCAGACAGGGAGGTGATCTAGGGTAATAGCCTGCAAGCTCCGGGGGGCGGAGTCAGTACCTGGGGAGGATTGGTAAGTAGAGCGGGTGCACGCGCCCTCTGTAACACAGTTGCGCGCACGCGCGACGCGCGAGTACCAGAGCGTGGAGGGAGGATCGCGGAGGAGGTACTCGGCTAGTGAGTATGAGAGGGCGATGGAGCGGCGGAATCTGGTAGGGATACGGAGGTACGCCAAGGGGCGTGAGTCCCCTGACGGGAGACCAGGGACCAGGAACACGCGTGCACAGTGAGGGGACCGCTCATGCGCGCAGACCACGAACGGGAGCGTGACTGCGCCGCGAGGGAATGAGGCAGAGACCGGGAAGGCAAGGAAAGGGGAGGGTTAGCCGAAGGAACCAAGGTTACGGGGATACGCTGGGAAGAGCGAGTCCCCCGATCCGTTACAGTATCCCCACCTTGAGGATCGGACTACGGACTATCCTCCCAAGGTTTATGAGGAAACTTCCGACGGAACTGTCTGGGGAGTGCTGGGGCATGAACATGAAGAGATGGTATCCAGGAGCGTTCCTCCGGACCGCATCCCTTCCAGTGTACGAGGAACTGATGTCTGCCTCTGGACCAACGAGAATCGAGTAAGGATTGAATTTCAAATACTTGCTGTACTTGTATGACAACAGGATTAGGCCGCCGAGGACGGTCCGGAAAATGGACATTCTGGATCACAGGTTTCAGTAAAGATAGTTGGAATACCGAAGGAATCTTCATGGTAGAAGGGAGTGCAAGTCGGTATGCGACCGGGTTGATCCTTTCGAGAATCTTGAAAGGACCTAAGAATCTTGGGGACAGTTTCAGGGAAGGGGTCTTGAGTTTGATATTCTTGGAAGATAACCAAACACTGTCTCCGGGTTTGAACTCAGGGCCCACTTGACGTCGCCGATCCGCTTGCGTTTTTGTCTTTGAACGGAACTTTGTAAAGCCTTTATGATCCTTTTCCAGGAATTTTGAAGACTGGATATGTGAGAATCTGCTGCGGGAACACCAGAGGGGAGGGAGGAGAGGGGAAGACTGCTGGGGTGAAATCCATAGTTAATGAAAAAAGATGACTCTTGCGTGGATTCGTTTTTTAATGAGTTAATAGCAAACTCAGCCCAGGGTAATAGGTCCTCCCAATTGTCTTGAGAATCGGACACGAAGCATCTGAGATACTGTTCCAGAGTCTGATTCATTCTCTCCGTCTGACCGTTGGTCTGTGGGTGATAACCCGAGGAAAATAGAAGGGAAATGCCAAGTCTTTGAGAAAAAGCTCGCCAGAATTTAGAGATGAATTGAGTACCTCTGTCAGAAACAATGGAAATAGGTACATCGTGTAATCTGAAAATTTCCTTGGAAAAATGTCGGCTAAAGTAGCTGAATTAGGAAGACCCTTGAGGGGTATAAAGTGTGTATGCTTGGAAAACCTATCTACTACCACAAGGATCGTATTCATCCCTTTAGAATTGGGAAGCTCCACAATAAAGTTCATGGAGATATGTTTCCAAGGTTGTTCCGGAATAGGAAGAGGCATGAGGAGACCAGAAGGTTTGTGTCGGGCGGATTTGCTCTGGGCACAGACCGGACAAGCTCTGGTGAACTCGAAAATGTCCTTATTCATTTTAGGCCACCAAAAGGTCCGTTTGATAAGATCTACAGTTCTCTTGTAGCCTGGATGACCAGCAGCTCTAGACGAATGTCCCCATAGAAGAATTTTGTGGCGATAACGCGGGGCAGCGTACAACCATCCCTCTGGCACCTATTTTTAAAAGTTGGATTTGGCGCGAGCGGTGGAGTTGCCAACTGAGGGGGATAACAGGGGCTTGGGCGTGGAGAGGGAGCCAACAGCGTGGAACTTAGCTATATTGAAAAATATGGTCACAAAATCAGACATAGAACGGCTATTTGGTGAGTTTTAAAAGTAAAGTTAAAATGTTTAAAAGTCTAGTTTGCTGTGTGTAATAAATAAAGGCTAGTGTAAAGGGAACAGTTTAGTTTTTACACTCTGTCTCATACACCAAAGGACTGTAACACATTTTAGCAGCAGAATATATGAAAGTATATTTTATTAAGCAGCAGTGTTTTAAAACATGTTTAATCTTTATACATTAAACCAGGCAGGGTCTTTCATCCTAGGGAAAGAGGGGGGGCTCCTGGCCACTTGGGCTTTGGTGCCAGTGAGTCTAATCCCAGGTCCATAGATCAAAGTCACACTAGTTGCCAGGGTGTGAAAGCCATCTAAACAGGATAGCTGATTTAAGTGTTCAAGTTCTGGGAGTATTTCAGGCCATCTGGGCAAGTAGTCACCTCAGTCCCTAGACTGAGAGGCATCTGAGCTCTGCATGACAAGTAGGCAGATGGCGTTGTCCACAAATGCTCCTTTGCCATGCTGAAGCTCAGGTGCCAAGCTTTCACAAACCTGGCAAAGTGTGTGAGTGGCTAGAGTTGAAGTTCCCACGCTTGTGGGTTGGCTGCAATGCTGTGGGACGGACTTTGCAAATGATATAAAAAAAGTTAGTAGCCAGCCCAGAGAGCAGTTTTCCCCAGAAATTCCTAAGAGTTTTTGTTAAGGTGAATCCTATGAGATCTGAACACTGATCAAGGTCCAAAGTGTGTAACCTTCACAGATGGGTCGAACTGACACGAAGAAGCCTTTCGGGGACAGCAAGGAAACAGCTACAGGACTTTAAGCTGAAAAGTTTCTTAGTCACACTTTCAGTACCATTTGGAGTGAAAAGTGCGGGAGCTGCTGGAGGCTCATGACGATTTGAGCTCCATAAGTTTTCGGCTAAGACCCGGTCAACCAACGGACTATTTAAAGACTTTATTTCAGTCAGGAAAGTCAGTGTTTCTCCCCCAAACCCCTAGTAAGTGTATCTTCTTCTGCCTATTGTAATCCAATGTGTGTTTGCCTGTTTCTATGGAATAAATCGCACTTAATTTTACTTATTGGCTTTGCTCAGTGATATGATCCCGGTATAAATGTGTAAGTAACTGGTCTCCCATGACATAACGCTAATAATATAAATAGAAATCCTTTAATAGGTAGTATGGAAATAAAAAAGAAGCAAGTAAACAAGAACACATTTGCTAAGGATACTCCTCTTTTCGTAACAAAATATACTCAATTTTTTTTCTAAAATAAAACATGCACTGAGTAATCATTGGGGAATAATCAAAGATGACCCAATTTTTGGAAAAACTATGGGAACCAACCAAAATGAATTTAAAAAAAACAATCGACTTAAAAATATATTAAGTTCCTGCATGTTAAAAGAACCCCCTAAAACCAAAGACATTAGTTGGCTACCTCCCATATCACATGGAAATTATAAATGTGGAAAATGTGTTATATGCAAGTTTATGGATTTAAGTAAAGAATGTGTTTCTCCGTCTGGAAAAATCAACAAGTTTAATGAATGTATTAATTGCAAATCTCAGTTTATTGCTTATAGTATTACAGTACTTGCCCTTGTGGTCTCAAGTATATTGGCAAGACCAAAAGAGAATTACATATGAGAATCAAGGAACATATTAATAACATAAAAAAACCACAAATTCATTTACACAATTTTAAAAAATTGCATATCGTGCCTAAACACTTTTTATTACATCACAATTGTAAAGAAGATAACATTACATTTATGGGTTTGAAAATGGTGACATTGAATAAAAGAGGTGGAGAGAGATAACATCCTCAAACAAGGAGAGCAGTACTGGATATACGAATTAGACACCAAAGTACCAAAAGTGCTTATGAGTTAGTAGATCTTGTCCCATTTTTATGAAACTTTTTATTTTATTAAATTTCAGGTTAATATGTCTTTATATACTGTATGTATTTTTATGAATTAATGTATTTAGGTTCTGTGTATTATATTGAACATTATTCCCTTCAGTCGTTTCAATATTGCAGAATTAAACCTTGTTGTGAATTACTCCAATGTAATACATATATCTCAATGCAATGACTACTGCAATAGGTGGAGATTAACTACAGCGTATAAAGCATTGCACATGACTGAAGGTGATAGTTAAACTGATTGCATGCAAATGTGGTGATTGATTGCAAACACACAATCAAGTAGGTATATAAGAAGATGATAGAGAGCGACATCACCCCTGATGAAGCCGAGTTTGCGAAATGCTTTGGGCTATGAGATAGGCACCCTGGTGTTAGTACAGAGCCAGACACTGTTTGGCCAGTCTCTGTTTGTTGGTGGATGCCAGAAACAAAGAGGAGGAGCGGGTCGAGACATTGGCAACGTCATTGCCTGAAGCTTTTGCTAGCAGACGAGAAAGCAGGGGAAAAAACTTGCGAGAGTGCATGACGTCACTTCCGGGATTCGGTGCAGGACGCTGAGACCGGAGGATTCACCGTGCATACCCCAGCTGGGATCAGCTGAGAGATATCTACACTCCCCAATCTTTGCGCCCATGCTACTACACGCCCACCGGTGTTTTCTCACATGTACGGTAAGTGAGCTTTATTACTTTTTTTATATTGTAATACATTTTTTCTTAAACAGGCGGTGCTTGTTTGTTTTCTTTAATTTTTCTTACCAAAGGTACCCCCCTCCAGGGAAACATTGGACTTTGGACTTATTCACCTAAGACCTTACTGACTGAGCACAATGTTTATATGCCCTTGTTTATCCAGAAATCAATATAGTTGAGCACAGTTCCATTGTGTATGTTTTTCCACCACATACATATTTGTGTCAAAAGGAGTGCTATTGGGTGTAACCGAATGTACTTTATACAATAAAAAACAAAAAAACTTCCATACAACACCCAAAGTTAAACAAATTTTGTTAAACACTTTGGCCAAAGCGTTATAAGCCTGCAGCCACATCACGGCATGACCACTTTTAAGGTCTGTTACCGATAATGTCTAGCCTTATCCAGAAATAGAAATATAGATGTTTTTATAACGTATCCATCTATATGAGTATTGCAGGCTTATAAGATTTAACTAGCAAATAAATTATATATTTATTTATATAAATATTTACAAGTGCACAAGAATTATGATCATAATAACCTTAAATGATGTCTGTTGGAATTCCAACAGGTCTTTCTGAGCTCTCCCTTCAAACTCTTCTCTAACTAACTGATACCATGTCAGTGGTTTAAATGTGTTTCTAAACTCATTGAGCAACATGTAGGGCAATTTCTGATTGTTTGGGGAAAGATATTCAAACAAAATTATGTTTGTATTTCTTTGAAGCTGATGGGAAAACCTAGTTATACCTGATCTATCATATGATGTTAGAAAAGGTGAATAAACCGCTCGTCCGTATATGGTATTTGGTGCTTAAATGCGATATATAACAGGTGCTTTAAGGGAAAAATTGAATATATTTCAGAGTAGATCCCAAGAGGATCATGTCTCAAGTGGTCTTGCCCGCAGTGGGGGCTTCCAGCTTACCATTTAACATTTCACAAGAGATACTAGAATCTACCATATTGTTATATTGGTCTCCTTGGAAACGGAACCCTCTCGCACTAACCTGCAATACCTATGGGGTGACCATATTCTAGAGTCATTAACACATCGTGTATCACAAGCCGCTATTATATAAAGTGTCCCTAGGCACAACATTGAGCAAGTACACCTTACGGCGAAACCACACAGATCTTTTAGGGATAATATAAATACTATATATACATACACTTATCCCTCATCTATTCTGTCCCTTCAAGGTCACACACAGCATATATGATGTATTGTACCCTTGGATAGGGGTTACCTATATATTTGCCAACCTGACAATACAGCTATAGAGACTACATCTCTGATACCACTCCTTCCACCATATAGGTTTGAAGGAGCATACTTACCTGCTTGTCCACTAACAGTCAAAATCGCTATTTAGACGTCTGTGGTGAACATACTATAGTGATTTACTGCTAACTCACCCAACCACTTCAATACGGGGTTTTTTAATGTTTGAATGTTTTATATGTGTTTTTAATCCTGATCAATTACAATTAATTAATAAAATTTTATTATTTTTCCTGAGCTTATCCGGTCGAGAAGGGCCACATTTTGTCCTACCTAAAGGTATTGATACCGATAGACTATTGTAAGTCTCACTATAGTGTCCTAACATTGAGTGCTTATTGTATGAGGGAGCCTTTCCTGATCCTCTTGGGATCTACTCTGAAATACTATCATATGATGGCAATAAATGTTGGACAGGTCAACAATACTGGCGTTTGATCTGCTTGGGAAATAGCCTCTGTTTCCCCTGGGTTCTAAATGTTAATTCAGGAGACACAAATGATCTTTGAAGTATCCTGAAGAATAAACAAAAGAATGTTTATTACCAGGGTGTGAAGTAAACACACCTTTTGTTTGTCAACTTTTCCTTACTTATTGCATCTTAATATAATGTGTTTCCAGGTGCAGCTAATATTGATATCAACTTAAAAGACAGTTTCTGATTCCTGCACAAAAGCAATTCTCTTGGGTAACAAGTTCCTAGCACTAACGGAAAATTCTTATTTACCTCTGTAATGGGGGGAAAAGGTCCTAATAGAAAATGTTTCCACAGGTGCATGAAAAAAACCACTGCTTAAAACATGGTAAGGGAGGAAGGGTCACTAACCTCCAAACAACTGTTTTGAAAACCAATTAACAAATAACAAACACACACAATCTATAATAACCATTGATAAAGTCTAATTTACATTGTACATACATTTTATACACTTTGTCTATAGTCTGGTTACTTTTATCTGCTTGTGCTGTCTTTATGTAATGCCTGTATGCACGCAGACCAGGCAAGTCCCCAGTACTGAGGTGGGTAAGGGTATAACATGCACCCACAGCAGTGAGGGCGTGCCCAGAGTGTGGTAGTTGCGTTGCCGGGCCTGATGAGTAAAAGTTAATGTTATAATTGCTGAGTCCGGGGCGCCAGAGGTCGGAAGGTATTGTCCAAGAGCCAGAGTCCAGGGATTGGAGAGAGCAACGTAGTGATGTCCGAAAGCCAGAGTTCAAGGGCAGGAGAAGGCAGCGTAGTCAAAGTCCAAAGCAGAGTTCAAGTTAAAACCAAGGGAATCCAAACAGGGACAGGAACAAGAGCTGAAACAGATAAGGGAGCTGAGCATAGACACTGCACACACAGGAGCTACAGGAAAGCTATGCAGAGCAAGTAAAGAGAGGACAGACTGGGGTTATAAAGGAGGGAGGACAAATAGCAGGAAGGGGTGGAGCAGGGGTTTATCTGGGAGAGATTGTAGGGAGAAGCTTGTGGGGAGCGCAGATGTCACCATATGTGGGGAAAAAAATACATATAGTGTAGTATATTCCACAAATTCAACAGTCAATTCAAAGATTTACGATTGGAACTCACACTTTCCAAGTCAAAGATCAGCAGTGGAGATAATAATGAAGACTTGATCAGTGTGAAGTATCAGGAATCGGCAGCATAATCCCTCAATGTGAAAAGATAACACACTTATTGCAACATTGCATGTTCCAGTAAATAATTCTTCTCCACAGAGGGTTGAGCAGCGAAGTTCACTTTAATATATATATATTATTTATCATTTAATTAAAGAGCACTTTTTTATAAAAGGTTTTTATAAGGTTTATTATTCACATATTATTGCACCTCTATTAGAAGCGCCTCACATTTTCTTTTTTATACAGTAGGTGTGGGAGAGCAGGGGAGCAGACAGGGAGGTGATCTAGGGTAATAGCCTGCAAGCTCCGGGGGGCGGAGTCAGTACCTGGGGAGGATTGGTAAGTAGAGCGGGTGCACGCGCCCTCTGTAACACAGTTGCGCGCACGCGCGACGCGCGAGTACCAGAGCGTGGAGGGAGGATCGCGGAGGAGGTACTCGGCTAGTGAGTATGAGAGGGCGATGGAGCGGCGGAATCTGGTAGGGATACGGAGGTACGCCAAGGGGCGTGAGTCCCCTGACGGGAGACCAGGGACCAGGAACACGCGTGCACAGTGAGGGGACCGCTCATGCGCGCAGACCACGAACGGGAGCGTGACTGCGCCGCGAGGGAATGAGGCAGAGACCGGGAAGGCAAGGAAAGGGGAGGGTTAGCCGAAGGAACCAAGGTTACGGGGATACGCTGGGAAGAGCGAGTCCCCCGATCCGTTACAGTATCCCCACCTTGAGGATCGGACTACGGACTATCCTCCCAAGGTTTATGAGGAAACTTCCGACGGAACTGTCTGGGGAGTGCTGGGGCATGAACATGAAGAGATGGTATCCAGGAGCGTTCCTCCGGACCGCATCCCTTCCAGTGTACGAGGAACTGATGTCTGCCTCTGGACCAACGAGAATCGAGTAAGGATTGAATTTCAAATACTTGCTGTACTTGTATGACAACAGGATTAGGCCGCCGAGGACGGTCCGGAAAATGGACATTCTGGATCACAGGTTTCAGTAAAGAT
This sequence comes from Ascaphus truei, assembly GCF_040206685.1. Lineage (NCBI taxonomy): Eukaryota > Metazoa > Chordata > Amphibia > Anura > Ascaphidae > Ascaphus > Ascaphus truei. Next base: position 362,640,875 of record NC_134483.1, read on the forward strand.
AGTTGGAATACCGAAGGAATCTTCATGGTAGAAGGGAGTGCAAGTCGGTATGCGACCGGGTTGATCCTTTCGAGAATCTTGAAAGGACCTAAGAATCTTGGGGACAGTTTCAGGGAAGGGGTCTTGAGTTTGATATTCTTGGAAGATAACCAAACACTGTCTCCGGGTTTGAACTCAGGGCCCACTTGACGTCGCCGATCCGCTTGCGTTTTTGTCTTTGAACGGAACTTTGTAAAGCCTTTATGATCCTTTTCCAGGAATTTTGAAGACTGGATATGTGAGAATCTGCTGCGGGAACACCAGAGGGGAGGGAGGAGAGGGGAAGACTGCTGGGGTGAAATCCATAGTTAATGAAAAAAGATGACTCTTGCGTGGATTCGTTTTTTAATGAGTTAATAGCAAACTCAGCCCAGGGTAATAGGTCCTCCCAATTGTCTTGAGAATCGGACACGAAGCATCTGAGATACTGTTCCAGAGTCTGATTCATTCTCTCCGTCTGACCATTGGTCTGTGGGTGATAACCCGAGGAAAATAGAAGGGAAATGCCAAGTCTTTGAGAAAAAGCTCGCCAGAATTTAGAGATGAATTGAGTACCTCTGTCAGAAACAATGGAAATAGGTACATCGTGTAATCTGAAAATTTCCTTGGAAAAATGTCGGCTAAAGTAGCTGAATTAGGAAGACCCTTGAGGGGTATAAAGTGTGTATGCTTGGAAAACCTATCTACTACCACAAGGATCGTATTCATCCCTTTAGAATTGGGAAGCTCCACAATAAAGTTCATGGAGATATGTTTCCAAGGTTGTTCCGGAATAGGAAGAGGCATGAGGAGACCAGAAGGTTTGTGTCGGGCGGATTTGCTCTGGGCACAGACCGGACAAGCTCTGGTGAACTCGAAAATGTCCTTATTCATTTTAGGCCACCAAAAGGTCCGTTTGATAAGATCTACAGTTCTCTTGTAGCCTGGATGACCAGCAGCTCTAGACGAATGTCCCCATAGAAGAATTTTGTGGCGATAACGCGGGGCAGCGTACAACCATCCCTCTGGCACCTATTTTTAAAAGTTGGATTTGGCGCGAGCGGTGGAGTTGCCAACTGAGGGGGATAACAGGGGCTTGGGCGTGGAGAGGGAGCCAACAGCGTGGAACTTAGCTATATTGAAAAATATGGTCACAAAATCAGACATAGAACGGCTATTTGGTGAGTTTTAAAAGTAAAGTTAAAATGTTTAAAAGTCTAGTTTGCTGTGTGTAATAAATAAAGGCTAGTGTAAAGGGAACAGTTTAGTTTTTACACTCTGTCTCATACACCAAAGGACTGTAACACATTTTAGCAGCAGAATATATGAAAGTATATTTTATTAAGCAGCAGTGTTTTAAAACATGTTTAATCTTTATACATTAAACCAGGCAGGGTCTTTCATCCTAGGGAAAGAGGGGGGGCTCCTGGCCACTTGGGCTTTGGTGCCAGTGAGTCTAATCCCAGGTCCGTAGATCAAAGTCACACTAGTTGCCAGGGTGTGAAAGCCATCTAAACAGGATAGCTGATTTAAGTGTTCAAGTTCTGGGAGTATTTCAGGCCATCTGGGCAAGTAGTCACCTCAGTCCCTAGACTGAGAGGCATCTGAGCTCTGCATGACAAGTAGGCAGATGGCGTTGTCCACAAATGCTCCTTTGCCATGCTGAAGCTCAGGTGCCAAGCTTTCACAAACCTGGCAAAGTGTGTGAGTGGCTAGAGTTGAAGTTCCCACGCTTGTGGGTTGGCTGCAATGCTGTGGGACGGACTTTGCAAATGATATAAAAAAAGTTAGTAGCCAGCCCAGAGAGCAGTTTTCCCCAGAAATTCCTAAGAGTTTTTGTTAAGGTGAATCCTATGAGATCTGAACACTGATCAAGGTCCAAAGTGTGTAACCTTCACAGATGGGTCGAACTGACACGAAGAAGCCTTTCGGGGACAGCAAGGAAACAGCTACAGGACTTTAAGCTGAAAAGTTTCTTAGTCACACTTTCAGTACCATTTGGAGTGAAAAGTGCGGGAGCTGCTGGAGGCTCATGACGATTTGAGCTCCATAAGTTTTCGGCTAAGACCCGGTCAACCAACGGACTATTTAAAGACTTTATTTCAGTCAGGAAAGTCAGTGTTTCTCCCCCAAACCCCTAGTAAGTGTATCTTCTTCTGCCTATTGTAATCCAATGTGTGTTTGCCTGTTTCTATGGAATAAATCGCACTTAATTTTACTTATTGGCTTTGCTCAGTGATATGATCCCGGTATAAATGTGTAAGTAACTGGTCTCCCATGACATAACGCTAATAATATAAATAGAAATCCTTTAATAGGTAGTATGGAAATAAAAAAGAAGCAAGTAAACAAGAACACATTTGCTAAGGATACTCCTCTTTTCGTAACAAAATATACTCAATTTTTTTTCTAAAATAAAACATGCACTGAGTAATCATTGGGGAATAATCAAAGATGACCCAATTTTTGGAAAAACTATGGGAACCAACCAAAATGAATTTAAAAAAAACAATCGACTTAAAAATATATTAAGTTCCTGCATGTTAAAAGAACCCCCTAAAACCAAAGACATTAGTTGGCTACCTCCCATATCACATGGAAATTATAAATGTGGAAAATGTGTTATATGCAAGTTTATGGATTTAAGTAAAGAATGTGTTTCTCCGTCTGGAAAAATCAACAAGTTTAATGAATGTATTAATTGCAAATCTCAGTTTATTGCTTATAGTATTACAGTACTTGCCCTTGTGGTCTCAAGTATATTGGCAAGACCAAAAGAGAATTACATATGAGAATCAAGGAACATATTAATAACATAAAAAAACCACAAATTCATTTACACAATTTTAAAAAATTGCATATCGTGCCTAAACACTTTTTATTACATCACAATTGTAAAGAAGATAACATTACATTTATGGGTTTGAAAATGGTGACATTGAATAAAAGAGGTGGAGAGAGATAACATCCTCAAACAAGGAGAGCAGTACTGGATATACGAATTAGACACCAAAGTACCAAAAGTGCTTATGAGTTAGTAGATCTTGTCCCATTTTTATGAAACTTTTTATTTTATTAAATTTCAGGTTAATATGTCTTTATATACTGTATGTATTTTTATGAATTAATGTATTTAGGTTCTGTGTATTATATTGAACATTATTCCCTTCAGTCGTTTCAATATTGCAGAATTAAACCTTGTTGTGAATTACTCCAATGTAATACATATATCTCAATGCAATGACTACTGCAATAGGTGGAGATTAACTACAGCGTATAAAGCATTGCACATGACTGAAGGTGATAGTTAAACTGATTGCATGCAAATGTGGTGATTGATTGCAAACACACAATCAAGTAGGTATATAAGAAGATGATAGAGAGCGACATCAGCCCTGATGAAGCCGAGTTTGCGAAATGCTTTGGGCTATGAGATAGGCACCCTGGTGTTAGTACAGAGCCAGACACTGTTTGGCCAGTCTCTGTTTGTTGGTGGATGCCAGAAACAAAGAGGAGGAGCGGGTCGAGACATTGGCAACGTCATTGCCTGAAGCTTTTGCTAGCAGACGAGAAAGCAGGGGCAAAAACTTGCGAGAGTGCATGACGTCACTTCCGGGATTCGGTGCAGGACGCTGAGACCGGAGGATTCACCGTGCATACCCCAGCTGGGATCAGCTGAGAGATATCTACACTCCCCAATCTTTGCGCCCATGCTACTACACGCCCACCGGTGTTTTCTCACATGTACGGTAAGTGAGCTTTATTACTTTTTTTATATTGTAATACATTTTTTCTTAAACAGGCGGTGCTTGTTTGTTTTCTTTAATTTTTCTTACCAAAGGTACCCCCCTCCAGGGAAACATTGGACTTTGGACTTATTCACCTAAGACCTTACTGACTGAGCACAATGTTTATATGCCCTTGTTTATCCAGAAATCAATATAGTTGAGCACAGTTCCATTGTGTATGTTTTTCCACCACATACATATTTGTGTCAAAAGGAGTGCTATTGGGTGTAACCGAATGTACTTTATACAATAAAAAACAAAAAAACCTCCATACAACACCCAAAGTTAAACAAATTTTGTTAAACACTTTGGCCAAAGCGTTATAAGCCTGCAGCCACATCACGGCATGACCACTTTTAAGGTCTGTTACCGATAATGTCTAGCCTTATCCAGAAATAGAAATATAGATGTTTTTATAACGTATCCATCTATATGAGTATTGCAGGCTTATAAGATTTAACTAGCAAATAAATTATATATTTATTTATATAAATATTTACAAGTGCACAAGAATTATGATCATAATAACCTTAAATGATGTCTGTTGGAATTCCAACAGGTCTTTCTGAGCTCTCCCTTCAAACTCTTCTCTAACTAACTGATACCATGTCAGTGGTTTAAATGTGTTTCTAAACTCATTGAGCAACATGTAGGGCAATTTCTGATTGTTTGGGGAAAGATATTCAAACAAAATTATGTTTGTATTTCTTTGAAGCTGATGGGAAAACCTAGTTATACCTGATCTATCATATGATGTTAGAAAAGGTGAATAAACCGCTCGTCCGTATATGGTATTTGGTGCTTAAATGCGATATATAACAGGTGCTTTAAGGGAAAAATTGAATATATTTCAGAGTAGATCCCAAGAGGATCATGTCTCAAGTGGTCTTGCCCGCAGTGGGGGCTTCCAGCTTACCATTTAACATTTCACAAGAGATACTAGAATCTACCATATTGTTATATTGGTCTCCTTGGAAACGGAACCCTCTCGCACTAACCTGCAATACCTATGGGGTGACCATATTCTAGAGTCATTAACACATCGTGTATCACAAGCCGCTATTATATAAAGTGTCCCTAGGCACAACATTGAGCAAGTACACCTTACGGCGAAACCACACAGATCTTTTAGGGATAATATAAATACTATATATACATACACTTATCCCTCATCTATTCTGTCCCTTCAAGGTCACACACAGCATATATGATGTATTGTACCCTTGGATAGGGGTTACCTATATATTTGCCAACCTGACAATACAGCTATAGAGACTACATCTCTGATACCACTCCTTCCACCATATAGGTTTGAAGGAGCATACTTACCTGCTTGTCCACTAACAGTCAAAATCGCTATTTAGACGTCTGTGGTGAACATACTATAGTGATTTACTGCTAACTCACCCAACCACTTCAATACGGGGTTTTTTAATGTTTGAATGTTTTATATGTGTTTTTAATCCTGATCAATTACAATTAATTAATAAAATTTTATTATTTTTCCTGAGCTTATCCGGTCGAGAAGGGCCACATTTTGTCCTACCTAAAGGTATTGATACCGATAGACTATTGTAAGTCTCACTATAGTGTCCTAACATTGAGTGCTTATTGTATGAGGGAGCCTTTCCTGATCCTCTTGGGATCTACTCTGAAATACTATCATATGATGGCAATAAATGTTGGACAGGTCAACAATACTGGCGTTTGATCTGCTTGGGAAATAGCCTCTGTTTCCCCTGGGTTCTAAATGTTAATTCAGGAGACACAAATGATCTTTGAAGTATCCTGAAGAATAAACAAAAGAATGTTTATTACCAGGGTGTGAAGTAAACACACCTTTTGTTTGTCAACTTTTCCTTACTTATTGCATCTTAATATAATGTGTTTCCAGGTGCAGCTAATATTGATATCAACTTAAAAGACAGTTTCTGATTCCTGCACAAAAGCAATTCTCTTGGGTAACAAGTTCCTAGCACTAACGGAAAATTCTTATTTACCTCTGTAATGGGGGGAAAAGGTCTTAATAGAAAATGTTTCCACAGGTGCATGAAAAAAACCACTGCTTAAAACATGGTAAGGGAGGAAGGGTCACTAACCTCCAAACAACTGTTTTGAAAACCAATTAACAAATAACAAACACACACAATCTATAATAACCATTGATAAAGTCTAATTTACATTGTACATACATTTTATACACTTTGTCTATAGTCTGGTTACTTTTATCTGCTTGTGCTGTCTTTATGTAATGCCTGTATGCACGCAGACCAGGCAAGTCCCCAGTACTGAGGTGGGTAAGGGTATAACATGCACCCACAGCAGTGAGGGCGTGCCCAGAGTGTGGTAGTTGCGTTGCCGGGCCTGATGAGTAAAAGTTAATGTTATAATTGCTGAGTCCGGGGCGCCAGAGGTCGGAAGGTATTGTCCAAGAGCCAGAGTCCAGGGATTGGAGAGAGCAACGTAGTGATGTCCGAAAGCCAGAGTTCAAGGGCAGGAGAAGGCAGCGTAGTCAAAGTCCAAAGCAGAGTTCAAGTTAAAACCAAGGGAATCCAAACAGGGACAGGAACAAGAGCTGAAACAGATAAGGGAGCTGAGCATAGACACTGCACACACAGGAGCTACAGGAAAGCTATGCAGAGCAAGTAAAGAGAGGACAGACTGGGGTTATAAAGGAGGGAGGACAAATAGCAGGAAGGGGTGGAGCAGGGGTTTGTCTGGGAGAGATTGTAGGGAGAAGCTTGTGGGGAGCGCAGATGTCACCATATGTGGGGAAAAAAATACATATAGTGTAGTATATTCCACAAATTCAACAGTCAATTCAAAGATTTACGATTGGAACTCACACTTTCCAAGTCAAAGATCAGCAGTAGAGATAATAATGAAGACTTGATCAGTGTGAAGTATCAGGAATCGGCAGCATAATCCCTCAATGTGAAAAGATAACACACTTATTGCAACATTGCATGTTCCAGTAAATAATTCTTCTCCACAGAGGGTTGAGCAGCGAAGTTCACTTTAATATATATATATTATTTATCATTTAATTAAAGAGCACTTTTTTATAAAAGGTTTTTATAAGGTTTATTATTCACATATTATTGCACCTCTATTAGAAGCGCCTCACATTTTCTTTTTTATACAGTAGGTGTGAGAGAGCAGGGGAGCAGACAGGGAGGTGATCTAGGGTAATAGCCTGCAAGCTCCGGGGGGCGGAGTCAGTACCTGGGGAGGATTGGTAAGTAGAGCGGGTGCACGCGCCCTCTGTAACACAGTTGCGCGCACGCGCGACGCGCGAGTACCAGAGCGTGGAGGGAGGATCGCGGAGGAGGTACTCGGCTAGTGAGTATGAGAGGGCGATGGAGCGGCGGAATCTGGTAGGGATACGGAGGTACGCCAAGGGGCGTGAGTCCCCTGACGGGAGACCAGGGACCAGGAACACGCGTGCACAGTGAGGGGACCGCTCATGCGCGCAGACCACGAACGGGAGCGTGACTGCGCCGCGAGGGAATGAGGCAGAGACCGGGAAGGCAAGGAAAGGGGAGGGTTAGCCGAAGGAACCAAGGTTACGGGGATACGCTGGGAAGAGCGAGTCCCCCGATCCGTTACAGTATCCCCACCTTGAGGATCGGACTACGGACTATCCTCCCAAGGTTTATGAGGAAACTTCCGACGGAACTGTCTGGGGAGTGCTGGGGCATGAACATGAAGAGATGGTATCCAGGAGCGTTCCTCCGGACCGCATCCCTTCCAGTGTACGAGGAACTGATGTCTGCCTCTGGACCAACGAGAATCGAGTAAGGATTGAATTTCAAATACTTGCTGTACTTGTATGACAACAGGATTAGGCCGCCGAGGACGGTCCGGAAAATGGACATTCTGGATCACAGGTTTCAGTAAAGATAGTTGGAATACCGAAGGAATCTTCATGGTAGAAGGGAGTGCAAGTCGGTATGCGACCGGGTTGATCCTTTCGAGAATCTTGAAAGGACCTAAGAATCTTGGGGACAGTTTCAGGGAAGGGGTCTTGAGTTTGATATTCTTGGAAGATAACCAAACACTGTCTCCGGGTTTGAACTCAGGGCCCACTTGACGTCGCCGATCCGCTTGCGTTTTTGTCTTTGAACGGAACTTTGTAAAGCCTTTATGATCCTTTTCCAGGAATTTTGAAGACTGGATATGTGAGAATCTGCTGCGGGAACACCAGAGGGGAGGGAGGAGAGGGGAAGACTGCTGGGGTGAAATCCATAGTTAATGAAAAAAGATGACTCTTGCGTGGATTCGTTTTTTAATGAGTTAATAGCAAACTCAGCCCAGGGTAATAGGTCCTCCCAATTGTCTTGAGAATCGGACACGAAGCATCTGAGATACTGTTCCAGAGTCTGATTCATTCTCTCCGTCTGACCGTTGGTCTGTGGGTGATAACCCGAGGAAAATAGAAGGGAAATGCCAAGTCTTTGAGAAAAAGCTCGCCAGAATTTAGAGATGAATTGAGTACCTCTGTCAGAAACAATGGAAATAGGTACATCGTGTAATCTGAAAATTTCCTTGGAAAAATGTCGGCTAAAGTAGCTGAATTAGGAAGACCCTTGAGGGGTATAAAGTGTGTATGCTTGGAAAACCTATCTACTACCACAAGGATCGTATTCATCCCTTTAGAATTGGGAAGCTCCACAATAAAGTTCATGGAGATATGTTTCCAAGGTTGTTCCGGAATAGGAAGAGGCATGAGGAGACCAGAAGGTTTGTGTCGGGCGGATTTGCTCTGGGCACAGACCGGACAAGCTCTGGTGAACTCGAAAATGTCCTTATTCATTTTAGGCCACCAAAAGGTCCGTTTGATAAGATCTACAGTTCTCTTGTAGCCTGGATGACCAGCAGCTCTAGACGAATGTCCCCATAGAAGAATTTTGTGGCGATAACGCGGGGCAGCGTACAACCATCCCTCTGGCACCTATTTTTAAAAGTTGGATTTGGCGCGAGCGGTGGAGTTGCCAACTGAGGGGGATAACAGGGGCTTGGGCGTGGAGAGGGAGCCAACAGCGTGGAACTTAGCTATATTGAAAAATATGGTCACAAAATCAGACATAGAACGGCTATTTGGTGAGTTTTAAAAGTAAAGTTAAAATGTTTAAAAGTCTAGTTTGCTGTGTGTAATAAATAAAGGCTAGTGTAAAGGGAACAGTTTAGTTTTTACACTCTGTCTCATACACCAAAGGACTGTAACACATTTTAGCAGCAGAATATATGAAAGTATATTTTATTAAGCAGCAGTGTTTTAAAACATGTTTAATCTTTATACATTAAACCAGGCAGGGTCTTTCATCCTAGGGAAAGAGGGGGGGCTCCTGGCCACTTGGGCTTTGGTGCCAGTGAGTCTAATCCCAGGTCCGTAGATCAAAGTCACACTAGTTGCCAGGGTGTGAAAGCAATCTAAACAGGATAGCTGATTTAAGTGTTCAAGTTCTGGGAGTATTTCAGGCCATCTGGGCAAGTAGTCACCTCAGTCCCTAGACTGAGAGGCATCTGAGCTCTGCATGACAAGTAGGCAGATGGCGTTGTCCACAAATGCTCCTTTGCCATGCTGAAGCTCAGGTGCCAAGCTTTCACAAACCTGGCAAAGTGTGTGAGTGGCTAGAGTTGAAGTTCCCACGCTTGTGGGTTGGCTGCAATGCTGTGGGACGGACTTTGCAAATTATATAAAAAAAGTTAGTAGCCAGCCCAGAGAGCAGTTTTCCCCAGAAATTCCTAAGAGTTTTTGTTAAGGTGAATCCTATGAGATCTGAACACTGATCAAGGTCCAAAGTGTGTAACCTTCACAGATGGGTCGAACTGACACGAAGAAGCCTTTCGGGGACAGCAAGGAAACAGCTACAGGACTTTAAGCTGAAAAGTTTCTTAGTCACACTTTCAGTACCATTTGGAGTGAAAAGTGCGGGAGCTGCTGGAGGCTCATGACGATTTGAGCTCCATAAGTTTTCGGCTAAGACCCGGTCAACCAACGGACTATTTAAAGACTTTATTTCAGTCAGGAAAGTCAGTGTTTCTCCCCCAAACCCCTAGTAAGTGTATCTTCTTCTGCCTATTGTAATCCAATGTGTGTTTGCCTGTTTCTATGGAATAAATCGCACTTAATTTTACTTATTGGCTTTGCTCAGTGATATGATCCCGGTATAAATGTGTAAGTAACTGGTCTCCCATGACATAACGCTAATAATATAAATAGAAATCCTTTAATAGGTAGTATGGAAATAAAAAAGAAGCAAGTAAACAAGAACACATTTGCTAAGGATACTCCTCTTTTCGTAACAAAATATACTCAATTTTTTTTCTAAAATAAAACATGCACTGAGTAATCATTGGGGAATAATCAAAGATGACCCAATTTTTGGAAAAACTATGGGAACCAACCAAAATGAATTTAAAAAAAACAATCGACTTAAAAATATATTAAGTTCCTGCATGTTAAAAGAACCCCCTAAAACCAAAGACATTAGTTGGCTACCTCCCATATCACATGGAAATTATAAATGTGGAAAATGTGTTATATGCAAGTTTATGGATTTAAGTAAAGAATGTGTTTCTCCGTCTGGAAAAATCAACAAGTTTAATGAATGTATTAATTGCAAATCTCAGTTTATTGCTTATAGTATTACAGTACTTGCCCTTGTGGTCTCAAGTATATTGGCAAGACCAAAAGAGAATTACATATGAGAATCAAGGAACATATTAATAACATAAAAAAACCACAAATTCATTTACACAATTTTAAAAAATTGCATATCGTGCCTAAACACTTTTTATTACATCACAATTGTAAAGAAGATAACATTACATTTATGGGTTTGAAAATGGTGACATTGAATAAAAGAGGTGGAGAGAGATAACATCCTCAAACAAGGAGAGCAGTACTGGATATACGAATTAGACACCAAAGTACCAAAAGTGCTTATGAGTTAGTAGATCTTGTCCCATTTTTATGAAACTTTTTATTTTATTAAATTTCAGGTTAATATGTCTTTATATACTGTATGTATTTTTATGAATTAATGTATTTAGGTTCTGTGTATTATATTGAACATTATTCCCTTCAGTCGTTTCAATATTGCAGAATTAAACCTTGTTGTGAATTACTCCAATGTAATACATATATCTCAATGCAATGACTACTGCAATAGGTGGAGATTAACTACAGCGTATAAAGCATTGCACATGACTGAAGGTGATAGTTAAACTGATTGCATGCAAATGTGGTGATTGATTGCAAACACACAATCAAGTAGGTATATAAGAAGATGATAGAGAGCGACATCAGCCCTGATGAAGCCGAGTTTGCGAAATGCTTTGGGCTATGAGATAGGCACCCTGGTGTTAGTACAGAGCCAGACACTGTTTGGCCAGTCTCTGTTTGTTGGTGGATGCCAGAAACAAAGAGGAGGAGCGGGTCGAGACATTGGCAACGTCATTGCCTGAAGCTTTTGCTAGCAGACGAGAAAGCAGGGGCAAAAACTTGCGAGAGTGCATGACGTCACTTCCGGGATTCGGTGCAGGACGCTGAGACCGGAGGATTCACCGTGCATACCCCAGCTGGGATCAGCTGAGAGATATCTACACTCCCCAATCTTTGCGCCCATGCTACTACACGCCCACCGGTGTTTTCTCACATGTACGGTAAGTGAGCTTTATTACTTTTTTTATATTGTAATACATTTTTTCTTAAACAGGCGGTGCTTGTTTGTTTTCTTTAATTTTTCTTACCAAAGGTACCCCCCTCCAGGGAAACATTGGACTTTGGACTTATTCACCTAAGACCTTACTGACTGAGCACAATGTTTATATGCCCTTGTTTATCCAGAAATCAATATAGTTGAGCACAGTTCCATTGTGTATGTTTTTCCACCACATACATATTTGTGTCAAAAGGAGTGCTATTGGGTGTAACCGAATGTACTTTATACAATAAAAAACAAAAAAACCTCCATACAACACCCAAAGTTAAACAAATTTTGTTAAACACTTTGGCCAAAGCGTTATAAGCCTGCAGCCACATCACGGCATGACCACTTTTAAGGTCTGTTACCGATAATGTCTAGCCTTATCCAGAAATAGAAATATAGATGTTTTTATAACGTATCCATCTATATGAGTATTGCAGGCTTATAAGATTTAACTAGCAAATAAATTATATATTTATTTATATAAATATTTACAAGTGCACAAGAATTATGATCATAATAACCTTAAATGATGTCTGTTGGAATTCCAACAGGTCTTTCTGAGCTCTCCCTTCAAACTCTTCTCTAACTAACTGATACCATGTCAGTGGTTTAAATGTGTTTCTAAACTCATTGAGCAACATGTAGGGCAATTTCTGATTGTTTGGGGAAAGATATTCAAACAAAATTATGTTTGTATTTCTTTGAAGCTGATGGGAAAACCTAGTTATACCTGATCTATCATATGATGTTAGAAAAGGTGAATAAACCGCTCGTCCGTATATGGTATTTGGTGCTTAAATGCGATATATAACAGGTGCTTTAAGGGAAAAATTGAATATATTTCAGAGTAGATCCCAAGAGGATCATGTCTCAAGTGGTCTTGCCCGCAGTGGGGGCTTCCAGCTTACCATTTAACATTTCACAAGAGATACTAGAATCTACCATATTGTTATATTGGTCTCCTTGGAAACGGAACCCTCTCGCACTAACCTGCAATACCTATGGGGTGACCATATTCTAGAGTCATTAACACATCGTGTATCACAAGCCGCTATTATATAAAGTGTCCCTAGGCACAACATTGAGCAAGTACACCTTACGGCGAAACCACACAGATCTTTTAGGGATAATATAAATACTATATATACATACACTTATCCCTCATCTATTCTGTCCCTTCAAGGTCACACACAGCATATATGATGTATTGTACCCTTGGATAGGGGTTACCTATATATTTGCCAACCTGACAATACAGCTATAGAGACTACATCTCTGATACCACTCCTTCCACCATATAGGTTTGAAGGAGCATACTTACCTGCTTGTCCACTAACAGTCAAAATCGCTATTTAGACGTCTGTGGTGAACATACTATAGTGATTTACTGCTAACTCACCCAACCACTTCAATACGGGGTTTTTTAATGTTTGAATGTTTTATATGTGTTTTTAATCCTGATCAATTACAATTAATTAATAAAATTTTATTATTTTTCCTGAGCTTATCCGGTCGAGAAGGGCCACATTTTGTCCTACCTAAAGGTATTGATACCGATAGACTATTGTAAGTCTCACTATAGTGTCCTAACATTGAGTGCTTATTGTATGAGGGAGCCTTTCCTGATCCTCTTGGGATCTACTCTGAAATACTATCATATGATGGCAATAAATGTTGGACAGGTCAACAATACTGGCGTTTGATCTGCTTGGGAAATAGCCTCTGTTTCCCCTGGGTTCTAAATGTTAATTCAGGAGACACAAATGATCTTTGAAGTATCCTGAAGAATAAACAAAAGAATGTTTATTACCAGGGTGTGAAGTAAACACACCTTTTGTTTGTCAACTTTTCCTTACTTATTGCATCTTAATATAATGTGTTTCCAGGTGCAGCTAATATTGATATCAACTTAAAAGACAGTTTCTGATTCCTGCACAAAAGCAATTCTCTTGGGTAACAAGTTCCTAGCACTAACGGAAAATTCTTATTTACCTCTGTAATGGGGGGAAAAGGTCTTAATAGAAAATGTTTCCACAGGTGCATGAAAAAAACCACTGCTTAAAACATGGTAAGGGAGGAAGGGTCACTAACCTCCAAACAACTGTTTTGAAAACCAATTAACAAATAACAAACACACACAATCTATAATAACCATTGATAAAGTCTAATTTACATTGTACATACATTTTATACACTTTGTCTATAGTCTGGTTACTTTTATCTGCTTGTGCTGTCTTTATGTAATGCCTGTATGCACGCAGACCAGGCAAGTCCCCAGTACTGAGGTGGGTAAGGGTATAACATGCACCCACAGCAGTGAGGGCGTGCCCAGAGTGTGGTAGTTGCGTTGCCGGGCCTGATGAGTAAAAGTTAATGTTATAATTGCTGAGTCCGGGGCGCCAGAGGTCGGAAGGTATTGTCCAAGAGCCAGAGTCCAGGGATTGGAGAGAGCAACGTAGTGATGTCCGAAAGCCAGAGTTCAAGGGCAGGAGAAGGCAGCGTAGTCAAAGTCCAAAGCAGAGTTCAAGTTAAAACCAAGGGAATCCAAACAGGGACAGGAACAAGAGCTGAAACAGATAAGGGAGCTGAGCATAGACACTGCACACACAGGAGCTACAGGAAAGCTATGCAGAGCAAGTAAAGAGAGGACAGACTGGGGTTATAAAGGAGGGAGGACAAATAGCAGGAAGGGGTGGAGCAGGGGTTTGTCTGGGAGAGATTGTAGGGAGAAGCTTGTGGGGAGCGCAGATGTCACCATATGTGGGGAAAAAAATACATATAGTGTAGTATATTCCACAAATTCAACAGTCAATTCAAAGATTTACGATTGGAACTCACACTTTCCAAGTCAAAGATCAGCAGTGGAGATAATAATGAAGACTTGATCAGTGTGAAGTATCAGGAATCGGCAGCATAATCCCTCAATGTGAAAAGATAACACACTTATTGCAACATTGCATGTTCCAGTAAATAATTCTTCTCCACAGAGGGTTGAGCAGCGAAGTTCACTTTAATATATATATATTATTTATCATTTAATTAAAGAGCACTTTTTTATAAAAGGTTTTTATAAGGTTTATTATTCACATATTATTGCACCTCTATTAGAAGCGCCTCACATTTTCTTTTTTATACAGTAGGTGTGAGAGAGCAGGGGAGCAGACAGGGAGGTGATCTAGGGTAATAGCCTGCAAGCTCCGGGGGGCGGAGTCAGTACCTGGGGAGGATTGGTAAGTAGAGCGGGTGCACGCGCCCTCTGTAACACAGTTGCGCGCACGCGCGACGCGCGAGTACCAGAGCGTGGAGGGAGGATCGCGGAGGAGGTACTCGGCTAGTGAGTATGAGAGGGCGATGGAGCGGCGGAATCTGGTAGGGATACCAGGGACCAGGAACACGCGTGCACAGTGAGGGGACCGCTCATGCGCGCAGACCACGAACGGGAGCGTGACTGCGCCGCGAGGGAATGAGGCAGAGACCGGGAAGGCAAGGAAAGGGGAGGGTTAGCCGAAGGAACCAAGGTTACGGGGATACGCTGGGAAGAGCGAGTCCCCCGATCCGTTACAGTATCCCCACCTTGAGGATCGGACTACGGACTATCCTCCCAAGGTTTATGAGGAAACTTCCGACGGAACTGTCTGGGGAGTGCTGGGGCATGAACATGAAGAGATGGTATCCAGGAGCGTTCCTCCGGACCGCATCCCTTCCAGTGTACGAGGAACTGATGTCTGCCTCTGGACCAACGAGAATCGAGTAAGGATTGAATTTCAAATACTTGCTGTACTTGTATGACAACAGGATTAGGCCGCCGAGGACGGTCCGGAAAATGGACATTCTGGATCACAGGTTTCAGTAAAGATAGTTGGAATACCGAAGGCATCTTCATGGTAGAAGGGAGTGCAAGTCGGTATGCGACCGGGTTGATCCTTTCGAGAATCTTGAAAGGACCTAAGAATCTTGGGGACAGTTTCAGGGAAGGGGTCTTGAGTTTGATATTCTTGGAAGATAACCAAACACTGTCTCCGGGTTTGAACTCAGGGCCCACTTGACGTCGCCGATCCGCTTGCGTTTTTGTCTTTGAACGGAACTTTGTAAAGCCTTTATGATCCTTTTCCAGGAATTTTGAAGACTGGATATGTGAGAATCTGCTGCGGGAACACCAGAGGGGAGGGAGGAGAGGGGAAGACTGCTGGGGTGAAATCCATAGTTAATGAAAAAAGATGACTCTTGCGTGGATTCGTTTTTTAATGAGTTAATAGCAAACTCAGCCCAGGGTAATAGGTCCTCCCAATTGTCTTGAGAATCGGACACGAAGCATCTGAGATACTGTTCCAGAGTCTGATTCATTCTCTCCGTCTGACCATTGGTCTGTGGGTGATAACCCGAGGAAAATAGAAGGGAAATGCCAAGTCTTTGAGAAAAAGCTCGCCAGAATTTAGAGATGAATTGAGTACCTCTGTCAGAAACAATGGAAATAGGTACATCGTGTAATCTGAAAATTTCCTTGGAAAAATGTCGGCTAAAGTAGCTGAATTAGGAAGACCCTTGAGGGGTATAAAGTGTGTATGCTTGGAAAACCTATCTACTACCACAAGGATCGTATTCATCCCTTTAGAATTGGGAAGCTCCACAATAAAGTTCATGGAGATATGTTTCCAAGGTTGTTCCGGAATAGGAAGAGGCATGAGGAGACCAGAAGGTTTGTGTCGGGCGGATTTGCTCTGGGCACAGACCGGACAAGCTCTGGTGAACTCGAAAATGTCCTTATTCATTTTAGGCCACCAAAAGGTCCGTTTGATAAGATCTACAGTTCTCTTGTAGCCTGGATGACCAGCAGCTCTAGACGAATGTCCCCATAGAAGAATTTTGTGGCGATAACGCGGGGCAGCGTACAACCATCCCTCTGGCACCTATTTTTAAAAGTTGGATTTGGCGCGAGCGGTGGAGTTGCCAACTGAGGGGGATAACAGGGGCTTGGGCGTGGAGAGGGAGCCAACAGCGTGGAACTTAGCTATATTGAAAAATATGGTCACAAAATCAGACATAGAACGGCTATTTGGTGAGTTTTAAAAGTAAAGTTAAAATGTTTAAAAGTCTAGTTTGCTGTGTGTAATAAATAAAGGCTAGTGTAAAGGGAACAGTTTAGTTTTTACACTCTGTCTCATACACCAAAGGACTGTAACACATTTTAGCAGCAGAATATATGAAAGTATATTTTATTAAGCAGCAGTGTTTTAAAACATGTTTAATCTTTATACATTAAACCAGGCAGGGTCTTTCATCCTAGGGAAAGAGGGGGGGCTCCTGGCCACTTGGGCTTTGGTGCCAGTGAGTCTAATCCCAGGTCCGTAGATCAAAGTCACACTAGTTGCCAGGGTGTGAAAGCCATCTAAACAGGATAGCTGATTTAAGTGTTCAAGTTCTGGGAGTATTTCAGGCCATCTGGGCAAGTAGTCACCTCAGTCCCTAGACTGAGAGGCATCTGAGCTCTGCATGACAAGTAGGCAGATGGCGTTGTCCACAAATGCTCCTTTGCCATGCTGAAGCTCAGGTGCCAAGCTTTCACAAACCTGGCAAAGTGTGTGAGTGGCTAGAGTTGAAGTTCCCACGCTTGTGGGTTGGCTGCAATGCTGTGGGACGGACTTTGCAAATGATATAAAAAAAGTTAGTAGCCAGCCCAGAGAGCAGTTTTCCCCAGAAATTCCTAAGAGTTTTTGTTAAGGTGAATCCTATGAGATCTGAACACTGATCAAGGTCCAAAGTGTGTAACCTTCACAGATGGGTCGAACTGACACGAAGAAGCCTTTCGGGGACAGCAAGGAAACAGCTACAGGACTTTAAGCTGAAAAGTTTCTTAGTCACACTTTCAGTACCATTTGGAGTGAAAAGTGCGGGAGCTGCTGGAGGCTCATGACGATTTGAGCTCCATAAGTTTTCGGCTAAGACCCGGTCAACCAACGGACTATTTAAAGACTTTATTTCAGTCAGGAAAGTCAGTGTTTCTCCCCCAAACCCCTAGTAAGTGTATCTTCTTCTGCCTATTGTAATCCAATGTGTGTTTGCCTGTTTCTATGGAATAAATCGCACTTAATTTTACTTATTGGCTTTGCTCAGTGATATGATCCCGGTATAAATGTGTAAGTAACTGGTCTCCCATGACATAACGCTAATAATATAAATAGAAATCCTTTAATAGGTAGTATGGAAATAAAAAAGAAGCAAGTAAACAAGAACACATTTGCTAAGGATACTCCTCTTTTCGTAACAAAATATACTCAATTTTTTTTCTAAAATAAAACATGCACTGAGTAATCATTGGGGAATAATCAAAGATGACCCAATTTTTGGAAAAACTATGGGAACCAACCAAAATGAATTTAAAAAAAACAATCGACTTAAAAATATATTAAGTTCCTGCATGTTAAAAGAACCCCCTAAAACCAAAGACATTAGTTGGCTACCTCCCATATCACATGGAAATTATAAATGTGGAAAATGTGTTATATGCAAGTTTATGGATTTAAGTAAAGAATGTGTTTCTCCGTCTGGAAAAATCAACAAGTTTAATGAATGTATTAATTGCAAATCTCAGTTTATTGCTTATAGTATTACAGTACTTGCCCTTGTGGTCTCAAGTATATTGGCAAGACCAAAAGAGAATTACATATGAGAATCAAGGAACATATTAATAACATAAAAAAACCACAAATTCATTTACACAATTTTAAAAAATTGCATATCGTGCCTAAACACTTTTTATTACATCACAATTGTAAAGAAGATAACATTACATTTATGGGTTTGAAAATGGTGACATTGAATAAAAGAGGTGGAGAGAGATAACATCCTCAAACAAGGAGAGCAGTACTGGATATACGAATTAGACACCAAAGTACCAAAAGTGCTTATGAGTTAGTAGATCTTGTCCCATTTTTATGAAACTTTTTATTTTATTAAATTTCAGGTTAATATGTCTTTATATACTGTATGTATTTTTATGAATTAATGTATTTAGGTTCTGTGTATTATATTGAACATTATTCCCTTCAGTCGTTTCAATATTGCAGAATTAAACCTTGTTGTGAATTACTCCAATGTAATACATATATCTCAATGCAATGACTACTGCAATAGGTGGAGATTAACTACAGCGTATAAAGCATTGCACATGACTGAAGGTGATAGTTAAACTGATTGCATGCAAATGTGGTGATTGATTGCAAACACACAATCAAGTAGGTATATAAGAAGATGATAGAGAGCGACATCAGCCCTGATGAAGCCGAGTTTGCGAAATGCTTTGGGCTATGAGATAGGCACCCTGGTGTTAGTACAGAGCCAGACACTGTTTGGCCAGTCTCTGTTTGTTGGTGGATGCCAGAAACAAAGAGGAGGAGCGGGTCGAGACATTGGCAACGTCATTGCCTGAAGCTTTTGCTAGCAGACGAGAAAGCAGGGGCAAAAACTTGCGAGAGTGCATGACGTCACTTCCGGGATTCGGTGCAGGACGCTGAGACCGGAGGATTCACCGTGCATACCCCAGCTGGGATCAGCTGAGAGATATCTACACTCCCCAATCTTTGCGCCCATGCTACTACACGCCCACCGGTGTTTTCTCACATGTACGGTAAGTGAGCTTTATTACTTTTTTTATATTGTAATACATTTTTTCTTAAACAGGCGGTGCTTGTTTGTTTTCTTTAATTTTTCTTACCAAAGGTACCCCCCTCCAGGGAAACATTGGACTTTGGACTTATTCACCTAAGACCTTACTGACTGAGCACAATGTTTATATGCCCTTGTTTATCCAGAAATCAATATAGTTGAGCACAGTTCCATTGTGTATGTTTTTCCACCACATACATATTTGTGTCAAAAGGAGTGCTATTGGGTGTAACCGAATGTACTTTATACAATAAAAAACAAAAAAACCTCCATACAACACCCAAAGTTAAACAAATTTTGTTAAACACTTTGGCCAAAGCGTTATAAGCCTGCAGCCACATCACGGCATGACCACTTTTAAGGTCTGTTACCGATAATGTCTAGCCTTATCCAGAAATAGAAATATAGATGTTTTTATAACGTATCCATCTATATGAGTATTGCAGGCTTATAAGATTTAACTAGCAAATAAATTATATATTTATTTATATAAATATTTACAAGTGCACAAGAATTATGATCATAATAACCTTAAATGATGTCTGTTGGAATTCCAACAGGTCTTTCTGAGCTCTCCCTTCAAACTCTTCTCTAACTAACTGATACCATGTCAGTGGTTTAAATGTGTTTCTAAACTCATTGAGCAACATGTAGGGCAATTTCTGATTGTTTGGGGAAAGATATTCAAACAAAATTATGTTTGTATTTCTTTGAAGCTGATGGGAAAACCTAGTTATACCTGATCTATCATATGATGTTAGAAAAGGTGAATAAACCGCTCGTCCGTATATGGTATTTGGTGCTTAAATGCGATATATAACAGGTGCTTTAAGGGAAAAATTGAATATATTTCAGAGTAGATCCCAAGAGGATCATGTCTCAAGTGGTCTTGCCCGCAGTGGGGGCTTCCAGCTTACCATTTAACATTTCACAAGAGATACTAGAATCTACCATATTGTTATATTGGTCTCCTTGGAAACGGAACCCTCTCGCACTAACCTGCAATACCTATGGGGTGACCATATTCTAGAGTCATTAACACATCGTGTATCACAAGCCGCTATTATATAAAGTGTCCCTAGGCACAACATTGAGCAAGTACACCTTACGGCGAAACCACACAGATCTTTTAGGGATAATATAAATACTATATATACATACACTTATCCCTCATCTATTCTGTCCCTTCAAGGTCACACACAGCATATATGATGTATTGTACCCTTGGATAGGGGTTACCTATATATTTGCCAACCTGACAATACAGCTATAGAGACTACATCTCTGATACCACTCCTTCCACCATATAGGTTTGAAGGAGCATACTTACCTGCTTGTCCACTAACAGTCAAAATCGCTATTTAGACGTCTGTGGTGAACATACTATAGTGATTTACTGCTAACTCACCCAACCACTTCAATACGGGGTTTTTTAATGTTTGAATGTTTTATATGTGTTTTTAATCCTGATCAATTACAATTAATTAATAAAATTTTATTATTTTTCCTGAGCTTATCCGGTCGAGAAGGGCCACATTTTGTCCTACCTAAAGGTATTGATACCGATAGACTATTGTAAGTCTCACTATAGTGTCCTAACATTGAGTGCTTATTGTATGAGGGAGCCTTTCCTGATCCTCTTGGGATCTACTCTGAAATACTATCATATGATGGCAATAAATGTTGGACAGGTCAACAATACTGGCGTTTGATCTGCTTGGGAAATAGCCTCTGTTTCCCCTGGGTTCTAAATGTTAATTCAGGAGACACAAATGATCTTTGAAGTATCCTGAAGAATAAACAAAAGAATGTTTATTACCAGGGTGTGAAGTAAACACACCTTTTGTTTGTCAACTTTTCCTTACTTATTGCATCTTAATATAATGTGTTTCCAGGTGCAGCTAATATTGATATCAACTTAAAAGACAGTTTCTGATTCCTGCACAAAAGCAATTCTCTTGGGTAACAAGTTCCTAGCACTAACGGAAAATTCTTATTTACCTCTGTAATGGGGGGAAAAGGTCTTAATAGAAAATGTTTCCACAGGTGCATGAAAAAAACCACTGCTTAAAACATGGTAAGGGAGGAAGGGTCACTAACCTCCAAACAACTGTTTTGAAAACCAATTAACAAATAACAAACACACACAATCTATAATAACCATTGATAAAGTCTAATTTACATTGTACATACATTTTATACACTTTGTCTATAGTCTGGTTACTTTTATCTGCTTGTGCTGTCTTTATGTAATGCCTGTATGCACGCAGACCAGGCAAGTCCCCAGTACTGAGGTGGGTAAGGGTATAACATGCACCCACAGCAGTGAGGGCGTGCCCAGAGTGTGGTAGTTGCGTTGCCGGGCCTGATGAGTAAAAGTTAATGTTATAATTGCTGAGTCCGGGGCGCCAGAGGTCGGAAGGTATTGTCCAAGAGCCAGAGTCCAGGGATTGGAGAGAGCAACGTAGTGATGTCCGAAAGCCAGAGTTCAAGGGCAGGAGAAGGCAGCGTAGTCAAAGTCCAAAGCAGAGTTCAAGTTAAAACCAAGGGAATCCAAACAGGGACAGGAACAAGAGCTGAAACAGATAAGGGAGCTGAGCATAGACACTGCACACACAGGAGCTACAGGAAAGCTATGCAGAGCAAGTAAAGAGAGGACAGACTGGGGTTATAAAGGAGGGAGGACAAATAGCAGGAAGGGGTGGAGCAGGGGTTTGTCTGGGAGAGATTGTAGGGAGAAGCTTGTGGGGAGCGCAGATGTCACCATATGTGGGGAAAAAAATACATATAGTGTAGTATATTCCACAAATTCAACAGTCAATTCAAAGATTTACGATTGGAACTCACACTTTCCAAGTCAAAGATCAGCAGTGGAGATAATAATGAAGACTTGATCAGTGTGAAGTATCAGGAATCGGCAGCATAATCCCTCAATGTGAAAAGATAACACACTTATTGCAACATTGCATGTTCCAGTAAATAATTCTTCTCCACAGAGGGTTGAGCAGCGAAGTTCACTTTAATATATATATATTATTTATCATTTAATTAAAGAGCACTTTTTTATAAAAGGTTTTTATAAGGTTTATTATTCACATATTATTGCACCTCTATTAGAAGCGCCTCACATTTTCTTTTTTATACAGTAGGTGTGAGAGAGCAGGGGAGCAGACAGGGAGGTGATCTAGGGTAATAGCCTGCAAGCTCCGGGGGGCGGAGTCAGTACCTGGGGAGGATTGGTAAGTAGAGCGGGTGCACGCGCCCTCTGTAACACAGTTGCGCGCACGCGCGACGCGCGAGTACCAGAGCGTGGAGGGAGGATCGCGGAGGAGGTACTCGGCTAGTGAGTATGAGAGGGCGATGGAGCGGCGGAATCTGGTAGGGATACCAGGGACCAGGAACACGCGTGCACAGTGAGGGGACCGCTCATGCGCGCAGACCACGAACGGGAGCGTGACTGCGCCGCGAGGGAATGAGGCAGAGACCGGGAAGGCAAGGAAAGGGGAGGGTTAGCCGAAGGAACCAAGGTTACGGGGATACGCTGGGAAGAGCGAGTCCCCCGATCCGTTACAGTATCCCCACCTTGAGGATCGGACTACGGACTATCCTCCCAAGGTTTATGAGGAAACTTCCGACGGAACTGTCTGGGGAGTGCTGGGGCATGAACATGAAGAGATGGTATCCAGGAGCGTTCCTCCGGACCGCATCCCTTCCAGTGTACGAGGAACTGATGTCTGCCTCTGGACCAACGAGAATCGAGTAAGGATTGAATTTCAAATACTTGCTGTACTTGTATGACAACAGGATTAGGCCGCCGAGGACGGTCCGGAAAATGGACATTCTGGATCACAGGTTTCAGTAAAGATAGTTGGAATACCGAAGGCATCTTCATGGTAGAAGGGAGTGCAAGTCGGTATGCGACCGGGTTGATCCTTTCGAGAATCTTGAAAGGACCTAAGAATCTTGGGGACAGTTTCAGGGAAGGGGTCTTGAGTTTGATATTCTTGGAAGATAACCAAACACTGTCTCCGGGTTTGAACTCAGGGCCCACTTGACGTCGCCGATCCGCTTGCGTTTTTGTCTTTGAACGGAACTTTGTAAAGCCTTTATGATCCTTTTCCAGGAATTTTGAAGACTGGATATGTGAGAATCTGCTGCGGGAACACCAGAGGGGAGGGAGGAGAGGGGAAGACTGCTGGGGTGAAATCCATAGTTAATGAAAAAAGATGACTCTTGCGTGGATTCGTTTTTTAATGAGTTAATAGCAAACTCAGCCCAGGGTAATAGGTCCTCCCAATTGTCTTGAGAATCGGACACGAAGCATCTGAGATACTGTTCCAGAGTCTGATTCATTCTCTCCGTCTGACCATTGGTCTGTGGGTGATAACCCGAGGAAAATAGAAGGGAAATGCCAAGTCTTTGAGAAAAAGCTCGCCAGAATTTAGAGATGAATTGAGTACCTCTGTCAGAAACAATGGAAATAGGTACATCGTGTAATCTGAAAATTTCCTTGGAAAAATGTCGGCTAAAGTAGCTGAATTAGGAAGACCCTTGAGGGGTATAAAGTGTGTATGCTTGGAAAACCTATCTACTACCACAAGGATCGTATTCATCCCTTTAGAATTGGGAAGCTCCACAATAAAGTTCATGGAGATATGTTTCCAAGGTTGTTCCGGAATAGGAAGAGGCATGAGGAGACCAGAAGGTTTGTGTCGGGCGGATTTGCTCTGGGCACAGACCGGACAAGCTCTGGTGAACTCGAAAATGTCCTTATTCATTTTAGGCCACCAAAAGGTCCGTTTGATAAGATCTACAGTTCTCTTGTAGCCTGGATGACCAGCAGCTCTAGACGAATGTCCCCATAGAAGAATTTTGTGGCGATAACGCGGGGCAGCGTACAACCATCCCTCTGGCACCTATTTTTAAAAGTTGGATTTGGCGCGAGCGGTGGAGTTGCCAACTGAGGGGGATAACAGGGGCTTGGGCGTGGAGAGGGAGCCAACAGCGTGGAACTTAGCTATATTGAAAAATATGGTCACAAAATCAGACATAGAACGGCTATTTGGTGAGTTTTAAAAGTAAAGTTAAAATGTTTAAAAGTCTAGTTTGCTGTGTGTAATAAATAAAGGCTAGTGTAAAGGGAACAGTTTAGTTTTTACACTCTGTCTCATACACCAAAGGACTGTAACACATTTTAGCAGCAGAATATATGAAAGTATATTTTATTAAGCAGCAGTGTTTTAAAACATGTTTAATCTTTATACATTAAACCAGGCAGGGTCTTTCATCCTAGGGAAAGAGGGGGGGCTCCTGGCCACTTGGGCTTTGGTGCCAGTGAGTCTAATCCCAGGTCCGTAGATCAAAGTCACACTAGTTGCCAGGGTGTGAAAGCCATCTAAACAGGATAGCTGATTTAAGTGTTCAAGTTCTGGGAGTATTTCAGGCCATCTGGGCAAGTAGTCACCTCAGTCCCTAGACTGAGAGGCATCTGAGCTCTGCATGACAAGTAGGCAGATGGCGTTGTCCACAAATGCTCCTTTGCCATGCTGAAGCTCAGGTGCCAAGCTTTCACAAACCTGGCAAAGTGTGTGAGTGGCTAGAGTTGAAGTTCCCACGCTTGTGGGTTGGCTGCAATGCTGTGGGACGGACTTTGCAAATGATATAAAAAAAGTTAGTAGCCAGCCCAGAGAGCAGTTTTCCCCAGAAATTCCTAAGAGTTTTTGTTAAGGTGAATCCTATGAGATCTGAACACTGATCAAGGTCCAAAGTGTGTAACCTTCACAGATGGGTCGAACTGACACGAAGAAGCCTTTCGGGGACAGCAAGGAAACAGCTACAGGACTTTAAGCTGAAAAGTTTCTTAGTCACACTTTCAGTACCATTTGGAGTGAAAAGTGCGGGAGCTGCTGGAGGCTCATGACGATTTGAGCTCCATAAGTTTTCGGCTAAGACCCGGTCAACCAACGGACTATTTAAAGACTTTATTTCAGTCAGGAAAGTCAGTGTTTCTCCCCCAAACCCCTAGTAAGTGTATCTTCTTCTGCCTATTGTAATCCAATGTGTGTTTGCCTGTTTCTATGGAATAAATCGCACTTAATTTTACTTATTGGCTTTGCTCAGTGATATGATCCCGGTATAAATGTGTAAGTAACTGGTCTCCCATGACATAACGCTAATAATATAAATAGAAATCCTTTAATAGGTAGTATGGAAATAAAAAAGAAGCAAGTAAACAAGAACACATTTGCTAAGGATACTCCTCTTTTCGTAACAAAATATACTCAATTTTTTTTCTAAAATAAAACATGCACTGAGTAATCATTGGGGAATAATCAAAGATGACCCAATTTTTGGAAAAACTATGGGAACCAACCAAAATGAATTTTAAAAAAACAATCGACTTAAAAATATATTAAGTTCCTGCATGTTAAAAGAACCCCCTAAAACCAAAGACATTAGTTGGCTACCTCCCATATCACATGGAAATTATAAATGTGGAAAATGTGTTATATGCAAGTTTATGGATTTAAGTAAAGAATGTGTTTCTCCGTCTGGAAAAATCAACAAGTTTAATGAATGTATTAATTGCAAATCTCAGTTTATTGCTTATAGTATTACAGTACTTGCCCTTGTGGTCTCAAGTATATTGGCAAGACCAAAAGAGAATTACATATGAGAATCAAGGAACATATTAATAACATAAAAAAACCACAAATTCATTTACACAATTTTAAAAAATTGCATATCGTGCCTAAACACTTTTTATTACATCACAATTGTAAAGAAGATAACATTACATTTATGGGTTTGAAAATGGTGACATTGAATAAAAGAGGTGGAGAGAGATAACATCCTCAAACAAGGAGAGCAGTACTGGATATACGAATTAGACACCAAAGTACCAAAAGTGCTTATGAGTTAGTAGATCTTGTCCCATTTTTATGAAACTTTTTATTTTATTAAATTTCAGGTTAATATGTCTTTATATACTGTATGTATTTTTATGAATTAATGTATTTAGGTTCTGTGTATTATATTGAACATTATTCCCTTCAGTCGTTTCAATATTGCAGAATTAAACCTTGTTGTGAATTACTCCAATGTAATACATATATCTCAATGCAATGACTACTGCAATAGGTGGAGATTAACTACAGCGTATAAAGCATTGCACATGACTGAAGGTGATAGTTAAACTGATTGCATGCAAATGTGGTGATTGATTGCAAACACACAATCAAGTAGGTATATAAGAAGATGATAGAGAGCGACATCAGCCCTGATGAAGCCGAGTTTGCGAAATGCTTTGGGCTATGAGATAGGCACCCTGGTGTTAGTACAGAGCCAGACACTGTTTGGCCAGTCTCTGTTTGTTGGTGGATGCCAGAAACAAAGAGGAGGAGCGGGTCGAGACATTGGCAACGTCATTGCCTGAAGCTTTTGCTAGCAGACGAGAAAGCAGGGGCAAAAACTTGCGAGAGTGCATGACGTCACTTCCGGGATTCGGTGCAGGACGCTGAGACCGGAGGATTCACCGTGCATACCCCAGCTGGGATCAGCTGAGAGATATCTACACTCCCCAATCTTTGCGCCCATGCTACTACACGCCCACCGGTGTTTTCTCACATGTACGGTAAGTGAGCTTTATTACTTTTTTTATATTGTAATACATTTTTTCTTAAACAGGCGGTGCTTGTTTGTTTTCTTTAATTTTTCTTACCAAAGGTACCCCCCTCCAGGGAAACATTGGACTTTGGACTTATTCACCTAAGACCTTACTGACTGAGCACAATGTTTATATGCCCTTGTTTATCCAGAAATCAATATAGTTGAGCACAGTTCCATTGTGTATGTTTTTCCACCACATACATATTTGTGTCAAAAGGAGTGCTATTGGGTGTAACCGAATGTACTTTATACAATAAAAAACAAAAAAACCTCCATACAACACCCAAAGTTAAACAAATTTTGTTAAACACTTTGGCCAAAGCGTTATAAGCCTGCAGCCACATCACGGCATGACCACTTTTAAGGTCTGTTACCGATAATGTCTAGCCTTATCCAGAAATAGAAATATAGATGTTTTTATAACGTATCCATCTATATGAGTATTGCAGGCTTATAAGATTTAACTAGCAAATAAATTATATATTTATTTATATAAATATTTACAAGTGCACAAGAATTATGATCATAATAACCTTAAATGATGTCTGTTGGAATTCCAACAGGTCTTTCTGAGCTCTCCCTTCAAACTCTTCTCTAACTAACTGATACCATGTCAGTGGTTTAAATGTGTTTCTAAACTCATTGAGCAACATGTAGGGCAATTTCTGATTGTTTGGGGAAAGATATTCAAACAAAATTATGTTTGTATTTCTTTGAAGCTGATGGGAAAACCTAGTTATACCTGATCTATCATATGATGTTAGAAAAGGTGAATAAACCGCTCGTCCGTATATGGTATTTGGTGCTTAAATGCGATATATAACAGGTGCTTTAAGGGAAAAATTGAATATATTTCAGAGTAGATCCCAAGAGGATCATGTCTCAAGTGGTCTTGCCCGCAGTGGGGGCTTCCAGCTTACCATTTAACATTTCACAAGAGATACTAGAATCTACCATATTGTTATATTGGTCTCCTTGGAAACGGAACCCTCTCGCACTAACCTGCAATACCTATGGGGTGACCATATTCTAGAGTCATTAACACATCGTGTATCACAAGCCGCTATTATATAAAGTGTCCCTAGGCACAACATTGAGCAAGTACACCTTACGGCGAAACCACACAGATCTTTTAGGGATAATATAAATACTATATATACATACACTTATCCCTCATCTATTCTGTCCCTTCAAGGTCACACACAGCATATATGATGTATTGTACCCTTGGATAGGGGTTACCTATATATTTGCCAACCTGACAATACAGCTATAGAGACTACATCTCTGATACCACTCCTTCCACCATATAGGTTTGAAGGAGCATACTTACCTGCTTGTCCACTAACAGTCAAAATCGCTATTTAGACGTCTGTGGTGAACATACTATAGTGATTTACTGCTAACTCACCCAACCACTTCAATACGGGGTTTTTTAATGTTTGAATGTTTTATATGTGTTTTTAATCCTGATCAATTACAATTAATTAATAAAATTTTATTATTTTTCCTGAGCTTATCCGGTCGAGAAGGGCCACATTTTGTCCTACCTAAAGGTATTGATACCGATAGACTATTGTAAGTCTCACTATAGTGTCCTAACATTGAGTGCTTATTGTATGAGGGAGCCTTTCCTGATCCTCTTGGGATCTACTCTGAAATACTATCATATGATGGCAATAAATGTTGGACAGGTCAACAATACTGGCGTTTGATCTGCTTGGGAAATAGCCTCTGTTTCCCCTGGGTTCTAAATGTTAATTCAGGAGACACAAATGATCTTTGAAGTATCCTGAAGAATAAACAAAAGAATGTTTATTACCAGGGTGTGAAGTAAACACACCTTTTGTTTGTCAACTTTTCCTTACTTATTGCATCTTAATATAATGTGTTTCCAGGTGCAGCTAATATTGATATCAACTTAAAAGACAGTTTCTGATTCCTGCACAAAAGCAATTCTCTTGGGTAACAAGTTCCTAGCACTAACGGAAAATTCTTATTTACCTCTGTAATGGGGGGAAAAGGTCTTAATAGAAAATGTTTCCACAGGTGCATGAAAAAAACCACTGCTTAAAACATGGTAAGGGAGGAAGGGTCACTAACCTCCAAACAACTGTTTTGAAAACCAATTAACAAATAACAAACACACACAATCTATAATAACCATTGATAAAGTCTAATTTACATTGTACATACATTTTATACACTTTGTCTATAGTCTGGTTACTTTTATCTGCTTGTGCTGTCTTTATGTAATGCCTGTATGCACGCAGACCAGGCAAGTCCCCAGTACTGAGGTGGGTAAGGGTATAACATGCACCCACAGCAGTGAGGGCGTGCCCAGAGTGTGGTAGTTGCGTTGCCGGGCCTGATGAGTAAAAGTTAATGTTATAATTGCTGAGTCCGGGGCGCCAGAGGTCGGAAGGTATTGTCCAAGAGCCAGAGTCCAGGGATTGGAGAGAGCAACGTAGTGATGTCCGAAAGCCAGAGTTCAAGGGCAGGAGAAGGCAGCGTAGTCAAAGTCCAAAGCAGAGTTCAAGTTAAAACCAAGGGAATCCAAACAGGGACAGGAACAAGAGCTGAAACAGATAAGGGAGCTGAGCATAGACACTGCACACACAGGAGCTACAGGAAAGCTATGCAGAGCAAGTAAAGAGAGGACAGACTGGGGTTATAAAGGAGGGAGGACAAATAGCAGGAAGGGGTGGAGCAGGGGTTTGTCTGGGAGAGATTGTAGGGAGAAGCTTGTGGGGAGCGCAGATGTCACCATATGTGGGGAAAAAAATACATATAGTGTAGTATATTCCACAAATTCAACAGTCAATTCAAAGATTTACGATTGGAACTCACACTTTCCAAGTCAAAGATCAGCAGTGGAGATAATAATGAAGACTTGATCAGTGTGAAGTATCAGGAATCGGCAGCATAATCCCTCAATGTGAAAAGATAACACACTTATTGCAACATTGCATGTTCCAGTAAATAATTCTTCTCCACAGAGGGTTGAGCAGCGAAGTTCACTTTAATATATATATATTATTTATCATTTAATTAAAGAGCACTTTTTTATAAAAGGTTTTTATAAGGTTTATTATTCACATATTATTGCACCTCTATTAGAAGCGCCTCACATTTTCTTTTTTATACAGTAGGTGTGAGAGAGCAGGGGAGCAGACAGGGAGGTGATCTAGGGTAATAGCCTGCAAGCTCCGGGGGGCGGAGTCAGTACCTGGGGAGGATTGGTAAGTAGAGCGGGTGCACGCGCCCTCTGTAACACAGTTGCGCGCACGCGCGACGCGCGAGTACCAGAGCGTGGAGGGAGGATCGCGGAGGAGGTACTCGGCTAGTGAGTATGAGAGGGCGATGGAGCGGCGGAATCTGGTAGGGATACGGAGGTACGCCAAGGGGCGTGAGTCCCCTGACGGGAGACCAGGGACCAGGAACACGCGTGCACAGTGAGGGGACCGCTCATGCGCGCAGACCACGAACGGGAGCGTGACTGCGCCGCGAGGGAATGAGGCAGAGACCGGGAAGGCAAGGAAAGGGGAGGGTTAGCCGAAGGAACCAAGGTTACGGGGATACGCTGGGAAGAGCGAGTCCCCCGATCCGTTACAGTATCCCCACCTTGAGGATCGGACTACGGACTATCCTCCCAAGGTTTATGAGGAAACTTCCGACGGAACTGTCTGGGGAGTGCTGGGGCATGAACATGAAGAGATGGTATCCAGGAGCGTTCCTCCGGACCGCATCCCTTCCAGTGTACGAGGAACTGATGTCTGCCTCTGGACCAACGAGAATCGAGTAAGGATTGAATTTCAAATACTTGCTGTACTTGTATGACAACAGGATTAGGCCGCCGAGGACGGTCCGGAAAATGGACATTCTGGATCACAGGTTTCAGTAAAGATAGTTGGAATACCGAAGGAATCTTCATGGTAGAAGGGAGTGCAAGTCGGTATGCGACCGGGTTGATCCTTTCGAGAATCTTGAAAGGACCTAAGAATCTTGGGGACAGTTTCAGGGAAGGGGTCTTGAGTTTGATATTCTTGGAAGATAACCAAACACTGTCTCCGGGTTTGAACTCAGGGCCCACTTGACGTCGCCGATCCGCTTGCGTTTTTGTCTTTGAACGGAACTTTGGAAAGCCTTTATGATCCTTTTCCAGGAATTTTGAAGACTGGATATGTGAGAATCTGCTGCGGGAACACCAGGGGGGAGGGAGGAGAGGGGAAGACTGCTGGGGTGAAATCCATAGTTAATGAAAAAAGATGACTCTTGCGTGGATTCGTTTTTTAATGAGTTAATAGCAAACTCAGCCCAGGGTAATAGGTCCTCCCAATTGTCTTGAGAATCGGACACGAAGCATCTGAGATACTGTTCCAGAGTCTGATTCATTCTCTCCGTCTGACCGTTGGTCTGTGGGTGATAACCCGAGGAAAATAGAAGGGAAATGCCAAGTCTTTGAGAAAAAGCTCGCCAGAACTTAGAGATGAATTGAGTACCTCTGTCAGAAACAATGGAAATAGGTACATCGTGTAATCTGAAAATTTCCTTGGAAAAATGTCGGCTAAAGTAGCTGAATTAGGAAGACCCTTGAGGGGTATAAAGTGTGTATGCTTGGAAAACCTATCTACTACCACAAGGATCGTATTCATCCCTTTAGAATTGGGAAGCTCCACAATAAAGTTCATGGAGATATGTTTCCAAGGTTGTTCCGGAATAGGAAGAGGCATGAGGAGACCAGAAGGTTTGTGTCGGGCGGATTTGCTCTGGGCACAGACCGTACAAGCTCTGGTGAACTCGAAAATGTCCTTATTCATTTTAGGCCACCAAAAGGTCCGTTTGATAAGATCTACAGTTCTCTTGTAGCCTGGATGACCAGCAGCTCTAGACGAATGTCCCCATAGAAGAATTTTGTGGCGATAACGCGGGGCAGCGTACAACCATCCCTCTGGCACCTTAAATCTCCTAGGAATAAGAGCCTGGGCTTTATTGATTTCGTCCAAGATATCAAAATTGTTGGCGGCAATAATGCACTTAGCAGGAAGAATCAACTCCGAGGATTCTTTAAATTCGTTCTCGGTGGAGAACTGACGAGATAAAGCGTCGGCCTTGATATTCTTGGTGCCAGGAATATAAGAAATTGTGTAATTGAACCTAGAAAATAACAAAGCCCAACAAGCTTGATGGGATCCCAAACGACGAGCCCCCTCAATGTGCAATAAGTTTTTGGGATCGGTGAGGATGGCTACTGGCTCTTTGGTACCTTCGAGGAGATGTCTCCATTCTTGGAGGGCCAATTTGATGGCCAGCAGCTCGCAGTCCCCAACATCATAATTTGTCTCGGCCGAAGAAAATTCCCTGGAAAAGAATCCACACGGATGGAGTTTTTCCTGTGGATAAGATCTCTGAGAAAGCACTGCGCCAGCTCCCACATCCGAGGCGTCTACTTCGAGAGTGAAAGGAAGGGAAGTATCTGGATGCCGAAGGATAGGAGCGGACACAAGGCT
Organism: Ascaphus truei; assembly: GCF_040206685.1. NCBI lineage: Eukaryota > Metazoa > Chordata > Amphibia > Anura > Ascaphidae > Ascaphus > Ascaphus truei. The sequence continues at coordinate 362,673,239 of NC_134483.1, forward strand.
CTTTTGAGAACGTCGAAGGCTTCGAAGGCTTCAGGGGACAAAACAGTCGGATCAGCACCTTTTTTGGTGAGAGCAGTGATTGGTAAAGCAACAGTAGAGAAGTTACGGATGAATTTCCAATAGTAATTAGCAATGCCAAGGAAGCGCTGCACGGCCTTGAGAGAGTTCGGTAACGGCAAATCGAGTACAGACTTCAATTTCTCGGGGTCCATGGTAAAGCCTTTGTCAGAAATTATATAGCCCATGAAGGCTGTGGAAGATTGATAGAACAGACATTTCTCCATCGTCGCATAGAGGCGATTAGCACGAAGCCGAGAAAGAACCAACTTGGTATGGCGACTGTGCTCCTCCACGCTTTTGGAGAAAATGAGGATGTCGTCCAAATATACAATGACGAACGTACCCAACACGTCCTGGAAGATATCATTCATGAATTCTTGGAAAACAGCAGGGGCATTGCAAAGGCCGAACGGTATCACAAGGTACTCGTAATGTCCCGAATGCGTGTTAAATACGGTTTTCCATTTGTCCCCTTCTCTTATACAAATGAGATTGTAGGCTCCTCTTAAATCGAGTTTGGAGAAAATTGAGGCTCCTTGAAAAGTGTCGAAAAGTTCTGAAATCAGAGGAAAGGGGTACCGTTTTTTTATCGTAATTTTGTTTAGTCCACGAAAGTCGATACAGGGTCTTAAAGAGCCATCCTTCTTCTTCAAGAAGCCTGCGCCGGCGGGGGAGGTAGATTTCCGGATCAACCCTTTCTTAGGATTGTCCTGGATGTATTCTGTCATCGCTTCCGTCTCGGGCACTGATAAGGGATAAGATTTAGATTTGGGGAGAATGGTTACAGGAATTAAATCAATGGGACAGTCATAAAGGCGATGAGGAGGTAACACTTCAGCCTGAGTCTTATTGAAGACATCTAAATATTCATGGTATACCTTAGGCAAAGAAGAATGAGAAGAAGAGGAGGTGTCGAGGCCAGCTAGCACGGCAACAGGAGGAGGAACCGTTGTTTCTGGGGAGTCAGCCCATTGGATCGGCAAAGCATTGGTCCAATCAATATGCGGGCTGTGAAGCTGTAGCCACGGCAATCCCAGAATAACCTGGACAGTAGGTGAATAGAAAACATCGAAGACCATTACCTCGGTATGAACATCCGCGGTGGTCAGGGTAAGTGGAATGGATTCCCAAATGATGAATGCTGGTTGAAGCGGTCGACCGTCAATGGCCTTGAGACCGATGGGTGACTTTTTCTTGAATAGCGGAATTTGGTTGTTGCAAGCGATGGCGTGATCAAGAAAGTTGCCGCCAGACCCGGAGTCGATGAACGCTTCAACTTCTATTTGGAGATCAGGACCCACAAGAGTTATGGGAAGGAATATCTTCTTCGGTAGTTCCTTAGGGAGAGAGGGGCAAGGAGAGATAGTACCCAGTAGAAGCCCTTCTACCTTTACTGGGCATTCCCGTTTACCGGTTTCAAGCGGCATTAGCGAAGTTGGTGTTCTGGGGAACTGCAGTAATAGCAGAGACCCTTCTCGCGACGTCGTGCTTTCTCAGCGGCCCGAAGCTGTGGCAACCAATTTGCATCGGTTCGGGAGCGTCCAACGCAGGAAAGGGCAGTGGAGGATACCTAAGAGAAACAGGAAAGGATGAGAGAGCGGTGACGCTTGTGGTGTCGTTCTTGAGTGTGCTGATCCATCCGTATACTGAGAGCGATGAGTTCCTCGAGAGATGAAGGCCAGACGTGAGCTGCAAGGTCATCATTGAGAGATTCGGATAAACCGTGCCAGTATGCCGCAGCGAGAGCTTCATCGTTCCACTGGACTCTATCTGTGTCCCCCAAGGGGGTGAATTTGTCTCTCACCATGCTGCAATAAAGGAAAAAAATTTTACTCCACACCTGGCTCCCTGGCTGTGCGCCATTCGTTTTTTTCTACTGGATGTCTCTGGATTCTGGATCCTCTATGGCTTGCACGCTGGCAGAAAAAACCTGGAGATGACGTGAGTAGGGTTTACTGGCTAAGACTATTATAGTTGGGTTTGACCACACAAGTCAATATTATACCTACATGTCTTTATTCTGCCTACCCACTCCCATTGGTATCTCCAGGGGTTATTAATACTTATGCCTTCGGATGGAGTTGCTGCGGGTTTGAGCACCCCAATTTCTTTACCTGCTTAGCTTCCCCATATCTGGTGGTAGCTCACCACGGTTGACTTCTCAATCTACAAGCAAGTTTATTTGTGAGCAGGTGTGTGAACCAGTCCCCTTTTTTTTCACCATCAGTACATGGTTTTTTCCTCTGGGATTATTTATTAACAGTGGTGTATCAACATTTCCCTAAGCATTATGACTGAAATGGAGGATGTAGAGACAATTGAAGAGGAATCAGGAATGTATGCCCTGAACTGTTGTGATGATTCTGTTAGAAGAAAAAGGGCAAAACAAGTCTTTGAACGGGTAGTAGACGCTGACACTAAGGACATTTCAGATCTTAAAACACATTTTCAGCGATTGGAGAGACTTCTAATTCTGAATATTAGAGCCTGGTGGGATATTATCTCCCTGGAGAACTATACACTTAATAAAAGGATTCCCAGGGGTTTGCGGGTTAAAAAAGTCCCAACATTTGGGTTCACAACTCCCCAGTTTGAACAGCAATGGGTCCAGACTTTGGACCAGTGTAGTTTCAAACTTATGGAACTCATTATGGAACAAAAAGTAAATGACCGGAAAAACCTGCAAACTCAAATTAAGGATCTCCAATCACAGTTACAGAAATTTAAAGATCTAGAGGGTTTTAAGAATTATGACAGGATACTGTCAGAAACCGTGTTGAAAGCTGAGGAAGAAATTACAGCAAAAAAACAAGTCAAATATGACAGGGACCGCACCGACTATGAAAAGAAACAAGTGTATAGTTGGCAGCGGGTTAACCCCAACAGAGAGAGAGGGAATCAGGGCCCTCAAAGGATGAATCAACAGAGGGACAAAGTGATGCGGTCAACTCCGCGTAAATCCATATTGAAATCAAAGAATAGTGATCAAACCAGTGGAGAGTCGGATTTCTCTGATGTTGATAACCTCTCGCACTCAGTCTCCTTTTTCCAGACAGAAAGATCCAGACAGCATCCAGATGGCCCAGATGAATCCTCCAGATCAAGATCCACAGGAGCGGATCACGCAAGAAGTTATCATGACGGCGATCCGGAGCACCAATCTTCCTCCAGACAGCAACAGCAGCAAAAAAACTTCCCTCTCTTCCAGAAAAATCAAAAAGAACCCGAAGAGGAAAGAAGAAGAGAGGGCGGCAGATGGCCAGCCAAAAGGAAGAAGTGAGTAATAATCAAGAAATAGATGTTATTAACATATCTGGGGAAGATCTATCATCTGCGGAAATATCACTCTTACAAAAGGGGCTTAAATATGCACCTACAATGGACTTTGACCTGTTTAACACTGCTATAGATGTTTACAAATTCGTGAGGAAACTGACTTTAAAATCATTTTTCAAAAAACGTGCACAGTCCTCATGGCAGCAGGACAATAGGTCATTGGACGTTATGGAGGAGGTTGATCCATCTGGTGTATTACCTACACCCCACCTAAATGTTGCAGAGTCGCCACCAAGTGATCTAGCTGCCTCTATTCCAACTTTTAGAGAGGCATGCGACCTCCAAGACATTTTGGACCTTGAAGAACTATTAGAGGATAATGAGGCCTTATCTGAGCAAGTTAACCTCCCAGAATTTGGTACCTGGAGGTCAAGCCTTAAGAAGGGTTCAGTATTTGATCCTCAGTTCTCCAAGGGCCCCTTCCTGACCACTTTTGAAAACTTGGTCATTAGGGATCTGCGCATTTTGTCAGAAGGTTACTCCATTAATACAGGAAGGCATAATTTAAACTTGGAGGAAAAGCAGGCACTTTTTTCCTTACAGAAAAACACTAAAATTGTCATAAAGAATGCGGACAAGGGAGGAGCGGTGGTGGTGCAGAGTAGGGCTTGCTACCTCAAGGAGGCCTATAGGCAACTTGGGGATGTGACAACCTACTCTGCACTACCAGATGACCCTACAGCAAAGTTTGTGAAGTCATACAAAGAACTATTAGAACTAGGGGTTATTACACAAGTATTAAATAAAGCGGAAAGTGCATTCCTGTGGAACCCTAACCCTATCATTCCAGTGTTTTACCATCTCCCAAAGGTCCATAAGACATTGGTCGACCCTCCGGGCAGACCAATCATTTCGTCTATTGGATCTTTGGGAGATGGCTTGTCAAAATACATAGATCAGTACCTACAGCCCTATGTTAGGGACCTACCCTCTTTCCTGTTGGACTCAGGGGATCTAATCACAAAGCTAAAAGATGTAATATGGAACCCACAATGCATGTGGGTATCTATGGACGTTACGTCCCTTTATTCAGTTATTAGACATGACCAGGGGGTGGCAGCGGTCGATCATTTCATCGGAGGTCCAGATAGTAATCAATTTAACACAGCATTTATTTTGGATGCCATAAAATTTCTGTTAACGCACAATTATTTTTTATTTGATAGCACTTTCTATTTACAACAAAGGGGCACAGCAATGGGCACGAGCTTTGCACCGGTGTATGCGAACTTATTTATGGGGTGGTGGGAGTCACTGTTTATGTTTTCTAGCACAAATCCATTTCGTAAACACATCACATTTTACAAAAGGTTTATTGATGACCTGATTATGGTTTGGGAAGGGGATTTGGACACTCTGCACAATTTCTTTAAATATGTTAATTCTAATCACCTTAACTTAGTGTTCACGTATCATTTTAACACACAGCACATTGACTATCTGGACCTCCGTTTGTTTATTGACATTAAAGGCCGAATCCAAACGGAAACATTCAGGAAACCGAATGCCAGGAATATGCTATTACGAGCTGACAGCTGCCACCCCCCTGCGGTCATTAGGGGTATCCCCAAGGGCCAGTTCCTCAGACTGAGGAGGAATTGCTCCACCGAGGAGGCTTTTTCTCGTCAGTCTGAGGAGCTGTGCCTTCGTTTCCATCAGAGGGGCTATGACATGGAGGGCCTGATTGACACCTCCAAAGAAATTGCACTGACAAATAGAGAGGATTTATTCAAAAAGACCAAGGGTGATCCTAACAAGGATAAAATAACATTGAGACATAATAAAAAAGACACTGGGTTTTCAAAAGGGGATGTTCCACTTATGATTTCACAATACAACAGATGTAGTCATAAAGTACAAAACATTATACGCAAACATTGGAATATTCTCCAAATGGATAGCAGCCTTAGGGAATGCGTTAAACAAGGCCCCCGTTTTGTGTACCGTAAGGCAAAAACTATTGCAAGTTATGTGTCGCCCAGCTATGTTGCATCCTCCACCATATCTACCAGGAAATTTGTAACTAAGGGCTCATACAGATGTGGAGGCTGCAAGATCTGCCAATTTGTGACACCCTCACAATGCTTTAGGGGTTTAAATTCTAAACAAGAATTTCGCATAAAATCATTTATAAATTGTGATACTAGCAACGTAGTGTACCTCTTAACATGTGGGTGTGGGATAAACTACGTGGGTAGGACAATTAGACCGCTAAAAAACAGAATCCTTGAACATATCAGGTTAATCAGAAAAGGAGACACTTCCCACCCGGTCTCAAAGCATTTTTCACAATGCCCAAAAGGGAGCCTAAATAGGCTAAAAGTTCAAGGTATTGAACAGATCTTTCTAAATGAAAGGGGAGGTGACTCACTCAACCTTCTGGACCGCAGGGAGGCATATTGGATATTTATGCTTCAGACTAGAACCCCCTGCGGTCTGAATGTAGAGTGGAATTTGAGTCATTTTCTTAAATAATTAAAAACTTATTATATCTGTAAATGCTGTGTAAAATCACAATGTCAATACTTATCCTATGGTCAATATTATTATTTTTTGACATAATTATGAGATCTCCACGCAGATGTAAAACAAAAATTGCATGAATTATCCCATTACTTAGCACTACACTGTTGACAATATTCTATGTCAGTTTCTTCAACATATTGTGTATTGTACTAGACCCGGACATACGGGTTGAGCCCTTACAACAGAGGTGGCATTGCCACAGATTAATACCCGAGCTTATTGTTTAGGGCTATCGTAGTGATTACCTTCAAGAGTCATTGATTATTCTAAAGTCATGATTTGTAGTAGATAATTGAGTAATCACAGGAATAGCATAACTGATTCCTCTTCCCCTTTGGAAGACTCAGAAAAACAAGACATCATATTCAAGTCTTGCTGATCTGATTCATTTTTGTTTTTAATCAATTTTATATTTGTATGTTAATTTTGCCAGCACTTTATGCTGATAAGGATCTTAGATCCTTGATATGTATTCACTTGTATGTCTTAGTTTAAGTGGGATCTGACTTTAGAATGGGCACCATTTCCAATAGGAGCTTAAAAGGATTTTGTTTATTTTATTTTTTAGTCTGCTCCTATTGTAATTTCAGTTAACATAAATTTGTCCTCTCTGCCTGTCCCTTCCAGCTACAGTGTGGTCGTGCGGGGCTCCGCGTGATTGGAGCTGCTCCGTCTGCCCCACACAGTCATTGGTGGCATAGCGGTGAGCTTCATCCAATCGGATCACTTCGTGACGTCACTCGGGGAGGGAGAGATGGCTGAGAGTAAGGGAACACCTGTTTGCCCTCACGGAGCACCAGGAGCATGCGCGGGCATCATCTGGGGGCGGTATTTACCAACAATCCCATGGGTTGTTGGAGTGACGCTCCGTGTGACGTCACGCGCATGCGCGGTGGGTCCGCGACGCAACTATCCACAGATTTTTTTAATTTAACAATTAAACATCAGATATATAAGGTGCCCATCCTGAACATACCCCATACTCCTTGATAAAGGACCTGTTGGTCTGAAACGCGTAGGAGGACTCTATCTGTGTCCCCCAAGGGGGTGAATTTGTCTCTCACCATGCTGCAATAAAGGAAAAAAAATTTACTCCACACCTGGCTCCCTGGCTGTGCGCCATTCGTTTTTTTCTACTGGATGTCTCTGGATTCTGGATCCTCTCTGGCTTGCACGCTGGCAGAAAAAACCTGGAGATGACGTGAGTAGGGTTTACTGGCTAAGACTATTATAGTTGGGTTTGACCACACAAGTCAATATTATACCTACATGTCTTTATTCTGCCTACCCACTCCCATTGGTATCTCCAGGGGTTATTAATACTTATGCCTTCGGATGGAGTTGCTGCGGGTTTGAGCACCCCAATTTCTTTACCGGAATTTGAGATAATCCTGGGTTAGGTCTGATCGGTGTTTCTAGGGGGGAGAAGTCCAAGCGAGGACGTCGCCAGTGAGTAGGGCATAGACGTAGGCCACCTTGGAACGACCAGTAGGGAAGTGGGACGGGGACATTTCGAATTGGACCTCACACTGATTCAGGAATCCTCGACAAGTGAGGGGGTCCCCGTCAAACTGATTGGGGGTTGGAATACGTGGTCCCAGATTACTTGGGGGCATTGGGACTGGGGTAGGTGGTGTCACAGGAGATTCCCGGAGAGACAAGGTAAAAAGTTTCTCTGTGACATCAGTGAGTTAATTGCTTAGAAATTGCCAGTGTTCCATGGAAACACCTTGGCCCACCTCAGGGGGGTCTGCATTTGTTGGGCTCTGCCTAATGTAATGCCTGTATGCCCGCAGACCTGGCAAGTCCCCACTACTGAGGTGGGTAAGGGTATAACAGTCACCCACAGCAGTGAGGGCGTGCCCGGAGTGTGGTAGTTGCGTTGCAGGGCCTGGTGAGTAAGGGTTAACATTATACTTGCTGATATATAGTTGAGTTGAGGTGGTCACAGCACTTGGAGTCCAGTCAAAGGATGAAGATAAAATCAGCTTTATTAGAACATGCTGTACATCGCAGAAGACAAACTGAGAGTTTGTCTTCTGCGATGTACAGCATGTTCTAAAAAAGCTGATTTTATCTTCATCCTTTGACTGGACTCCAAGTGCTGTGACCGCCTCAACTCAACTATATATCTGCACTTTTTTCGGCTGGGCACGCAGACTCCTCACCACGATATACCCCGACAGCGCTGACGTCATACCCCCTAACCACGGCATGCCGGAGCGCAGTGAATGCAGGGATGCACCAGCGGCTCCTCCTCTCAGTGGGAAACAGCGTGCGCTGATTCGGAATCAGCTGGTATCCACATGGAAGCTGAGTTGGTGCGGAAAAACATCTAGGACGCCACCGCAAGCTCCCTCGTCACAGGAAAGAAGCCAGGGGAGACGTTCCAGCAGGACACACAATTCAACGTGTACAACGTGTACTTCCCCGAGGATACAACAGGCACCGGGCGGGTAAGGAGAGCAGCTAACGGCACAAGGGACACAGGAATGCGGTGTTTCTGGACACTTCATATTCTTGGACCCAGCCCCACACTGCAAAACGGGCCCCCCGCCACGGGTGAGTTACATTATCCTCATATCATTCTTATGAGACTTAATATTCATGTCAATGGTGAGGAGCCATTTTCGGTACTGCGGACTATGGATCATTCCCATTAACCCCTCATATACTTGACTCTGGTAGCATCAGCTTCTGGGTTCATTCCCTTGTTCAAATTATTATACTTGCTGAGTCCGGGGCGCCAGAGGTCGGAAGGTATTGTCCAAGAGCCAGAGTCCAGGGATTGGAGAGAGCAGTGTAGTGATGTCCGAAAGCCAGAGTTCAAGGGCAGGAGAAGGCAGCGTAGTCAAAGTCCAAAGCAGTGTTCAAGTTCAAACCAAGGGAATACAAACAGGGGCAGGGACAGGAACCAGAGCTGAAACAGATAAGGGAGCTGGGCAAAGATACTGCACACACAGGAGCTACAGGAAAGCTACAGTATGCAGAGCAAGGAAAGAGAGGACAGACTGGGGTTATAAAGGAGGGAGGACAAATAGCAGGAAGGGGTGGAGCAGGGGTTTGTCTGGGAGCTTGCAGGGATAGGTGTGAGAGAGCAGGGGAGGAGACAGGGAGGTGATCTAGGGTAATGGCCTGCAAGCTCCGGGGGGCTGAGCCAGTACCTGGGGAAGATTGGTAAGTAGAGCAGGTGCGCGCGCCCTCTGTAACACAGTCACGCACGAGTACATGAGCGTGGAGGAAGGATCGCGGAGGAGGTAATCGGCTGGTGAGTATGAAAGGGGGAAGGAGCGGTGGAACCAGGTAGGGAGACGGAGTTACACCGAGGGGGGTAAGTCCCCTGATGGTAGACCAGGGACCGGGAACGCGCGCGCACAGTGAGGAGACTGTGCATGCGTGCAGACCGCGAACGGGAGCGTGACCGTGACGAGAGGGAATGAGGCAGAGACCAATATGGCAAGGAAAGGAGAGGGTTAGCCGAAGGAACCAAGGTGACGGGGACACGCTGGGAAGAGCGAGTCCCCCGATCCGTTACACTATATCCTCTTCTCTAGCTGCCCCAATCTCAACCCACTAGGGAGGTGCTGAGGCTCTACTAATCTCTGTTACCCTGCTGGGCTTTGTACTCTTTCTCTCGGTCTCCTGTTAGTGTCCCCATCTCAGGTATTGAATGATATCTGGGTGAGATTAAGCTAACCACACAACCTCTGTTATTTAGTACAAAAGCTCTAGAAGTGTGAGCTAACCCAGCTGATGGCTAACACCACTGTCACAGCATACTTTATTTTGAGCTATACTTCTAATTGAGTGCTCATACCTGTACAAAGCAACTTACTATCTTCTGGGATAGAGAAGCATATCTACTGTAATAATCAGTCTTATGAAAAGAGACACCTTCTGTGTTGGAAGACACCTTACAGTCCATTTATTTTAATAGGCTATAATGCATTCTAACACGAAGGTGCGTTATGGCAAAACACTGTTTAGTATATATGGTCTACTGTCTTTATCATTTATAAGATTAGAAGTACAGTACTAACTTGTTACCAGATCACTTTGTTATATTACTTTCTCTCACATCTGCATTATTTACTGTGCTGCACTTGCTTTTATTTGTGTATGTAAAAAAAAAGGTATTTTGTTGCATCTCTCCTGGCCTCAGCAACTCATAGCCCTCAGTACATATTATTATTACTTTGTGCTTGAACTCCTTTCAATGTTACGATCAACAAAATAGATATCCATTGGAGGTATGCCAGTAGACAGTGGTGCACTTTTGGCACCACAGCAAGTTAGCTGGTTTATCTCACAATGCTGGAGCTGCTGCTTACAAAAGCAATGGTTGTGGGTTCTAACTCTGTTGAGTTTGACACCAGTACTCCATTCCAGTCATTAGTTGCCGATCAGCCACTGAGGACAATCACCCACTGGCTATTTTGCCCCTAAAGTAAGTGATTAGCGATAGCATTAGGGGTTAATCTTAGGGGTTTTAAGGTAAAGGGTTACCGTTTTTAGAATGATTAGTTTTACTGACACGATTAGTGTTAGCATGAGGTGTTAAGGTGAGGTGTTTTAGGGTAAGGGTTATGTAAGGACTTAAGGGCATTTAGTGTAAGGTTAGGGGGTTACCTTGGTGGCTAAATATACTGTACCAATGGCTAAATGGCAGTGGAAAAGTGGTGGTGAGATGTCTGTATCAACTCTGTATACTTGGTATGGAAATCCTTATAGGAAGTGTGGAATGGGACTAATTTAAATTTACTTTGCATACCCATTAGCATATTTCCCAGAGTGCCTCAGGTGTGCTCCTTTTTCAGCACAGCCATGTCGCAATAATTTATCTTTGAGGGAGTTTGAGGGGATATATATACACAGCTGGAGACACTACTAAATGGAAAGTATCTCTCTTTTAAACCAACCTACAAAGAATTAAAGTCCCAAGAGTTGACTCTTTCTCGCTCTCCCCTCCTTCGATTTCTAACAATCCATCTGTGGATTATGTAATCCACCATTCGGATTGTCAGTGATACAAAAAAAACTGGGGATTTGCCTTTGGCTCAAAGGAACTGGGGATTTGATCCATGGCTCAAAGGAACTGCCCAATCCACTGCAGCTTCAATTTCGCAATGAAAATGTACGCATTTCTACATTTTATCTTCACTCTTTATGGAGGGGTTATAGACCCACATATCCTGAACCTGCTTTTTATCTTCACTCTTTATGGAGGTGTTATAGACCCACATATCATGAACCTGCTTTTTATCTTCACTTTTTATGGAGGGGTTATAGACCCACATATCCTGAACCTGCTCAAAAATGAAACCATTAAAATAAAAAAAAAACACGAGCTCTTATCACCTCTATTAATTATCTTAACATCCCTGTTTACCATTTTATTTTTATTTTAAGTAAACACATCTGGATTAGATAGACAATCAAGCAAACTAGTCTTTCAGATATTATCAGCTGTTATGTGAAATCTAAAGCTTTTTATCAAGTGAAAGATGCAATCAGGGACAGAATGATCATGAAGTGGCTATTAGAGATTGACAAATGTTTCAAAATACTGTATTAACTGTAAATTATTCTGACTTTATGACCAAAATTTAATTTGCAGACGATTTGGACAGTAAAAACTGTTGGAGAAGGCCCCAGAAACCACCATCATTTCCCCTTCGTCCTCTCTGCCAATGTCATAAAATCCAGTGGTTGATGTTTATACATTAATTTAATTTGATAATATATATATGTATACATTAAATGTGTTTGTGAATGGTAAAACATTTGATGTGCGCATATGCATGCTTCTCACTGCTGTTTGCATTGTGAGGGAAGGGACTGGAGTGTGGGCTAGTGACTTGCTGGGTTATTGTGTGGGTAACTACAGATGTAGCTGCCTGTTCTTGACCACATCACAGGACAAAAGCATTGAAAAATCTGCGAGTTGGTCACAGCAGGCTATAATGGCCCATCAGATTAACACAGCGGGGGTCCCTGCGTTTGAATAGGATTCGCGCTGTGTGAATCCTACCAGGTTCAACCTGTTTGTAATAGATGCTTAGTAAGATATAGACTGAATAAGTCACTCTACCTGCGTGCCTTTAACAGGCGATCGCAGGGCTTTTAATAATACTGTACTGTAGCAGGGGGTTTCTGGAGCTGAACAGCATTGATTTAAGGTCTGGAGACCCCCTTCTTCCTGAGTTACAGGCCCTGTTATGGGATGCCGGTATCCCAGCAGCCATGTTTTAATCCTCTGCATCACGGCCCACATGAGTGGGGGATTTAAACAAACCAGATGGATACCGGCAACTCATAATGGGGCCTGTAACTAAGAAAGCAGTCCTTCTGTAGCTGGAGCTTCCCCAGGGGTAGTTTCCATAGCAAACTAATCCCTCAGGAAGCCCTAGTGGAGAGAAATGCGTATGGTGAGCCATACAAACCAAAGAAACTATGGAAGTACTATCAGACTGTTGGTGAACTTTGGAGAATACTGGGCCAGATTCAGATCTTTCTTCCCTGAAATACAACAAATTCACCTTTGGACGACCATTGAGGGTGGATTATCCAGAGAAAGAGGGACTGCTCTTCCTCTCCATTTCCTGACCCAGGGTGGTCCCACTTTCTGATACCACTCTATGATTGATGTGTGCGCTCCTTACCCCTATTTCACCATTCATTTAAGGACTTGGATCGAGTCCACCACTGGAGCAGCACCTATTCGGAGGAGTGTATTTATTTAACACTTAATTTGTATTTTCCTTTCACCATTCACCAGTGGGCTTACTTGATTTGATTTAAGCGGTGTTTTGTGCTCGATCCCGCTGTCGTCATATAAAAAAACACATAATAAAATATAAATCAGCACAAAATACAAGTGCTTAAGGAGACAAAATAGAGTCATCAGTGCTACAATGTTACCGGACTCCCATAGTCATCCCAAGGTAAGTGTCGGTCTCAGACATTAAACACCAGCATTTTGACGAGGAGGAGAGTGTCCACAATAGGATGAATAGTGAAGCAGGTAGTGAAGGCACCCACTCCCAACTACAGCAATACAAACAATTCCATTTGAAATGAGGTGGCGAAAGTGGCTCTGCTTGGCATAGCACAAGCTCCTGGTCTCTGCAGCAAACAGACGCACACAGCGTAGTGAAGGTGCCTCGGCTCCGGTAGGTAATGCACCCGCTTACGGTCTCAATAGGAAAATGTCACACGTTTCCGTCAGCTGGTTGTGAGTGAAGGGATGTATACGTCACATGTCTCTGTCAGCTGTTTTTAGGTGAATGGATGCGGAATCCCCTGCGCTTGTCAGCACCTATAGTATATTCAAGAGCAATGTCGCTGCTTGTTAATGCTTGTAGCTAATTAAATACGGCTTGAAGATCGTAAAAAAAATGCAGGTGAATGCAGAACTTTGACAAAGGCCCAAGTACAGTAAAAGAGTAGCACACAATTTATTGCAACGCGTTTCGTAGCTGTTACTACTTCATCAAGGAATGATTGAGAGTGAGATAGTGTGCTATTTAAAACTAACCATGAAGGTTGATAGAATAAAAAATAAATGTAATAGATTGTGATTGGGAACACCTCATTGGTGATTACAGCATGATTAATTAAAATTCAGGTGAGTTTAACAGAGGGTGGATTGACACAGTTCCACTCCTCCAAATGGAGAATATTCTTAACATATATTTATACAGTGTCTATAAAATCCTAACTAGCATACAGTATTGACATTAAATATTGTTGCATGATCCTTGACAACCTAGAACGAGAGAATAGAATCAAATAGAGAGAACATAATGAATAAGCTGGTATATACTGTATACACAGATGTGTTTGAGATTCATTCATATATGTAAGGGCCCGTGAGGGTCGGGGTTGCGCACCTCGTGGGGCAAGCCCGCCAAAGCCCAAGATAGGGTGCCTCACCAAGCCTGCTCTCCCTGGCACCTCCCGCAGCCTCGTAGATTCTGGCTGTCGGACTCACCCCACACACAGGTGCTGAGCAGATGGAGAGACAGTTGCCTCGAGTCCCGCCTCCGGTCTCCGCCCCCATGCTGGTGTCAGTGGCGCACAGCGTACATGGACAGCACACAGGTGGCGCGTGCACACAGACAAATGGAGCCTGTCTCTTTGCTTCACACCACGTCCCTTGCGGACTCCTCTCCCCCTATCACACAATGACTTACTGCTGAGTTTCTTCCCTGCTGGCTCCCCATTGGTAGTATATATGCTCAGTCAGCCCCTTGTAGATGGCTGAGCAAAAGACTTCTTTCAGTACAAAGTGCTTACTGGCTTACAGGCTACATTCCTGCCTTGCTACCTTGTCCTGTGTTTACCTCTAGTTCCGCATCTGACCATTGGCTTGTACCTGGACTCTGACTCTCTCCTCTCCTGACCACGGCAAGTACTACAACAATCCGCAACTCTCCAACTCCTGACCACGACAAGTACCTATGATGATCCGCACCTCACCAACCCCTGACCACGGCAAGTACCTATGACGATCCGCACCTCTTTATCCCCGACCCTGCTAACGACTGCAACACTGCACTCCGGACCCGCTCGCGACTGGAGGTCGTTTTTTTCCAACCCCCACCTTGGCTTTGCAGTCACGTTCTGTTTGTGGTTAGCACTCTGTTACAATATACAGTTGTTACTAGTTAGAATATTAACCCATTGTCACATGCAACCCCATTGGGAACAAAGTAGGAGAGGGACCAGGGCTAGTCGCAAAGGATATATGTAAATTTGACATAAATAGAAAGAACACAACACCATATTGACACCCCAACAATGAATGTACCAGAAAAGGCACCGTTAATATAGAGAAACCATATGTATTTCCTTATTCAACCCCAGAGGGATAATAGTATTGAGGTGAAATATCCAATAACTCTCTTGTCTAGAGAGCATTTTGACTCTGTCACCTCCCCTCCTATCTACTTTAATGTATTGGATGCCCTTATATTGAAGAAGGGATGGATTCTGTTCATGTGATTTGAAATGTCTAAAGACACTATGGGCCTCATGCAGTAAGCGTTGATAAGGGAAATATGGCCATGTTATAGCCAAAATTGGGTTTGAGATTCAGTAAGCGCCGATAAGTGCTTCATATCGCCAGGTTTCGGAGCCGATAATTTGGTTATGGCCAGTCGCCTGCCGATAAGCCTGTTTTCGACACTGATCGCCACTTTTTTAAATCGGCTGGATTCAACAAAAAAAAACAGCTTATCGGGGCTGATCGGCACTACGAAATTGAGATGTTATGGCCGATTTCTCCCGCCAACTAAAGTTGGCATTTTGGACGGGAGAACGATCGCTAAGGCTGCCGGAACGGCACTTAGAAAAAAAAAATCTTCTGTACATCAATGGAAGTCAATGGAGCGGGGACGTATAACAGTATAGTACTGTTTACGTTTCATTGCTCACAATACAAGGGGGATTTGCATTACAGTGTGGGGGCATTCCCTGCATTGTGTCACAGCTGATGTGTCTTATTTGCATAACATTCGACTTTTACATGTTTTCAGCATTTGCGGGTCACATTACTCATCATGTGATGATGTGGCAAGGGAAAATACTATACTACACTCTTAAAGGAGAACCTCACATCATACCACACATTTTACTCAACTCAGCGACAATTATTTACATGATGTTACACATGTCACACATGTCACACATACACAGTATATTCATCTTCCTTTACATTACACAATGCTTGTAATGTGACACGCATCTTTAAACGTTCATGTACATCTGTCTTCTCATGTTTACATATACTTTTGGGTCCTCCCTATTTTCATGACGTCACTTATTGGACGCTCAATCACATTGCATGTTTACATTGTAACCGTTGCATTACAAGCACTTCAACCTAACTTATACACACATGTACAGTAATTCATCATTGGGACACCTTGTAAACTCATTCTATACCAACTATCCTCCTTACACAAATGCATGCATATGCACACGACTATTCATTGTTGCCAACATGTCACAATAACATGGATAATTACACATGTTACACAAAACTTTTCCCACGTCAATCTCAGCCTTTTTGTCTCATTACATGACTGACTCTTGCGTTCACAAGTGTTACAAGCATTGCACATGCAACTATTTATTTGCAAGCAATCTTTGTACAAAGCTTCACGTCACATCATTGCCAAATATCATCATTCCCTGCAGAATACACACAACAAATACTTAGAACAACAAGTGCACACAGCTTGCCACAGAAGTACTTTATTATGTTAATGTAACACCTTGCATTTTACTATGTCACCTGACATCATCACATACCTATTTAAAGGACGCACATTACCTGCTCATTCACAGCTACTCATTTCAAAATGTTGCGAATGTTTAGGAGACGCAGGAACATTCTTTTCTATGACATGCTTGCTGATCAAGAGAATGATATAGGGCAAGGTAGGGACACACCGAGGGACAGTGACAGTGACGCGGATACGACAGGGACAGGGAGAGGGACAGGCCGAGGGACAGGTAGAGGGACAGGAGATCAGAGGAGAAGACAGAGGAGACAACATGTGCCTCGTCCGCGTCTGTACAGGGAGAGAACCCTGTTAGATGGGATGAGTGAGGAGGAGATTGTAAGTCGCTATCGTTTGAGTTCAGCAGCAATCTTAGCTCTTTATGAGGAGATAAGGGGGGATTTAGATTTTTTCACAGCCAGAGGTCGTGCAGTCCCTGGGCTTGTTAAAATGCTGTGCTCATTACATTATCTTGCTTCCGCGTCATACCAGACAACTGTGGGCATAGTGGGCGGGGTCTCGCAATCTCGCGGGCCTTGACCCAGTTTCTCTATGCACTCAATAGACGCGCTAGGAATTATATTCATTTTCCTACAGAGGCAACAGAGTGGCTGGAAGTCAGGACTGGCTTTTATAATATAGCAGGGATACCATCTGTGCTGGGTGCAATCGATTGCACACATGTTGCTTTGATTGCACCTAGTCAGAGTGAGCATGTGTACCGCAATCGGAAGCACTACCATTCACTCAATGTACAGGTGGTATGTGATGCCACGATGAGGATAATGCATGTGGTACCCAAGTTCCCAGGTTCCAGTCACGATTCCTCTATCCTGAGGAACTCTTCAGTCTTCCATGCGTTCGAAGAGGGACATTTTGAACCTGGTTGGCTGCTGGGTGAGTACATATTTACATGTTCTAACACAAAACACATGTTGATTTAGGAATGTTGGCATTGTACAATTTGATCACTAATGTCAGCTTATGTGTGCTCCATTCATTATAGGTGACTCAGGATACGGAATTAGGTCGTGGCTCTTGACTCCGGTGCTAAACCCTCAAACTGAAGCAGAGGACAGGTACAATGCAGCCCATATATCTACAAGATCTGTTATAGAGAGGACATTTGGCCTACTCAAGACCAGGTTTAGGTGTCTGGACAGAACTGGTGGGGCTCTTCTATACAAGCCTCAAAAAGTGTCTGATATTATCCTTGCCTGTTGCATTTTGCACAATGTTGCACTCAGGCACAATGTACAGTCAGACCTAGCTGAGGCTTTGGTAGACGAGCATCCCACCCATGTAGCTGCTGAAAATTAACAAACAGCCAGTGGTGGCCAGACACGACAGAATCTCATCAATTCATTTTTTTCTTGTAAGTACAAACTCATATGTTCCTAGTACTACTTTTATAGTTTAATTATGTTATATTAACAATAATGTTTCTTTATATAACCTTCTGTTAGGACACAGATGAATATGGGTTGCACACCTTTCTTTTCTCTGCTGTGTGCACAAAGGGATGTGGCACCGGTATGTTATTGTTGCACAGGTTATATAATCCCTCTTCAATTGTACTTTAGTTGTGTGTATGTGAATACAACTTGGGTAACAAAGCAATAATATTTTAGCATTGTGTTATTCCTTATGCTAAGACAAAACACATATTATGCCCATAATCATTCATGCTTCTAGTATGCTTACATACAATGTTATTGGTGCAGTGTAACATGTACATCCATATGATGTGTACACCAGGCTGATTTACATTTTGAATGTCATGAAATATACATGGTGTTGTACATTTAACACCAAATACACACTTTGCTGTGTTGTTTACGGTACTGAAGATGGCATGTCAATGTTTGCAATTTATATATTGTTCCTTTGCATTATAGGTATATCTCCAGTATGACTGATCATGGTATGTATATTTGCTGACATCTCTCATAAGATGTGGCTACCTCAATCTTCCTATAATTATTGGAACTAAAAACCCAACATATTGGTTTAAACACAAATGTTACATATATGTACTTTCTGTATCATGTATATGCATTTAGCTACTCTTGAGCTTTCATGTGCATTGTATTACAAAATGATTACTCACATTTCATCACATTTTATGTATGTTTCCTTATAATTTCCATTAATGTAATATAGAGGTGGTTGGAGAAAAGGGGATAACTGTACTTATTTGTTTACTTACGGGAGCACATTCATCACTAGCATAGACACACTTTTTAAGACAACTGTTTGTGTCTCTATCAATTGGTGTAGGATCCATGTATAACACCGACAAATGATAACCCCAGCTTTATTATGGTAGCTTATATCATCATATTGACTATACTATGTATTTCTAAACGATTAATAAACACAGTAAACTATAGTTAGTTAGGTTAATGAAATATACACAGAAACGTACTTCATAACATGATGGTGATGTCATATTCAGAACATCATGCATTGGAGGGGACCATAACATCTGGCCAGTAACATTATTTGCTACAGTCCCAAACCATTTTATCTACATACCCATGTAACAAGAGATTTTAAAAATAAATGGCTACTTGGTTGTAAGTGTCCTTTACATTGGGAGAAGGAGTGGCTCACTGAGTAAAGACACACACTGGCACTGATAGTTTGAAGCAGGGGAGTCTGGTTCAATTCCCGGTGTGGGCTCCTTGTGACCTTGGCCAAGTCACTTTATCTCCCTGTGCCTCATGCGGCAAAAAAACATTTGTACGTTCCACGGGCCAGGGACCTCAGGCTGAAACATGTGTCTGTAAATCGCTGCGTACAACTAGCAGCCCTATACATGAACATGCTCATATTATTATTATTATTGTTACATAGTTTCGACAGTCATACGTTCCATTACATATTAGAATACACAAATGTGTTAGCAGAGTGGGAATGGTTGTTATATATAAAACACACCATGTCATAAAATGTTAGTAGTCATTAAAGAACACTCAATAAAAATTCATGAGGCACTCTTTTGCAACATCATTATGTTAATTAAGTGCTTATGCAATATAGGCATAAGGATATCACATTTTTAATTGTTTGTTAATAAGCGCTGCAAGCAATATAAAATTAGTTCCATATGTAGTATAGTAGTCGGTGGCTCCTCCTCACAATCATCTCATATAAAGGTAGACTCTTCTGAAATCATACATTGATCCGATTGTATCTTCCCCGACATCTCTGAAATACAGCAAACACATGATGGTCAAAGATGGCACCTTACTAGATATGCATCCGTGACAACGCGTTACGCAGCTCTATATGATTGTGTAGATACACACGTCAGTCACTTATATGTTAGAAGTAAAACTGTTCATCAGTATGTAATGTTTCTTTAAATTTGTAGCAGGCATAACTATGTATAAGAAGTGAACGTTGCCTGTATACTGAAAGATGTGCGCGCACATCTTTGTGTGCGCACGCACTTCACGCTTGGCTCCACTAACTGTTAGCGCATGCGCAAAACAAAGCGTACGTTGTGCGTTCAATACATGTTGAAAATACCAGTAAACATAACATCTTTATTTCAAATACAATGAAGACGAAACTACATTCGTTCTAAACGAGTACATCTGTATTCTTTTTAAACAGACGTGTTTGAACAGAAAGCACGGCCGATAACACAATGCGCAAATGCAATACGTGTGACGTCATGTTAAGCCAGCGTGAAACGCACGCTAACACTCCTCCCACTCAATTAACATTCGGCTAACGCCCAGGGTACGCCTACAAACACTGAGCCGCACGCATCACACACTGCAGTTACCGTTACTATAACAAAACATGACAGCCAATAGGCTTTGAGGCGCGCACGTCGCTTGGGGGCGGGACTTACATCACTAATCCTTTTTAAGGACGCCTTGGCCCATGACAAGGGTCCCACGTCATACGTGGTGGACCCGGTTTTCAATGTTGTAGATGTTGCATGATAACAAAACAGGTATGTGTTAGAGTAATGGTAAAATGTTGCTAATATGTTTAAAGGGATAGGAAAGTACGTATATTTATTCCGTCAGCAATGTGTACTACTCTTTCAGGTCCTACTATATTGTATTAGGAAACAATTTGTTTGTGATCGCTACATGTTATGCAGTCTGCAATGTTACGCTGTATCCACGCATTGAAAGTGAAAATGGTGGTTAAAAAAAAAAAAAAAATTTAAACGCAGAGTCAACGCATAACGATTGTTATATTTACCATTCTTCTAGAATTAACTCTTCGCCTGGCTGCAACTGGTCGCTCCAGAAATGCAAGGCATTTTCATCCACGCTTAACCCAACCGCTGAATCCAGTATGGCACATATCTCCTCCAGGATGCGCTCATAGGAATCGCCACTGCTTTCTTCAAATAATTGGTCGGGAGGTAGGTTCATTTCTTC
Organism: Ascaphus truei; assembly: GCF_040206685.1. Taxonomy (NCBI): domain Eukaryota; kingdom Metazoa; phylum Chordata; class Amphibia; order Anura; family Ascaphidae; genus Ascaphus; species Ascaphus truei. The sequence goes on from NC_134483.1 coordinate 362,693,862, forward strand.
GGGTTCCCATTCCAATGCATTTTCAGCTGAAAGGCTTGGTACATAATCATAGTACTTTTGTTCTTGTACAATGTGGGTTTCAGGAATGGAGGCTGCAGATATTGCAGCACGTATCGATTCAAACGGATCAGTAGTAGCGGATACATTGCTATTGCCATTAGGAATAAATATGCCTTTCACGACAATATAAGTGCCGTCTTTCAGGAGAAATTGTTTTTCCGGGGCAATCTTCCAGAAACCATAGGTGTGTTGTAGCATATCCTGGTCACGTTCAAAAAAGTCATTACTTGATAAAGTGAATCTTATTGAGGAATTAAAATTCCGTGCATGCTTACAGTCTTGGTAATAAGGATATTTTGCTCGAATGAAATCATCGATTTGGCGTGTGCTTGCTTTCTGTCCGCGACTGTTCAAGATGGCTTCACAGATCATGTACTTATACCCTAAAAGGGGATTAATATTGTTAACGAATTCATCAGCCATGTCTGAGTAGCACAAAAGCTGTGTGCAGGTCTGTGTTATTTGCTCATCAAAATGAATGTGCTGAATGGCTAACAAACTCCTGTTTTTCCTTGTCAAGGTCAACAAAACTAACTACTTTGACTCCTTATTTCAAACGCCAATTGGATTTGTTTGTCTAATTGGGTTAACAGTTGTGGTTCGTGATATGGGACTGTGGGAGAAACATTTCTCCTTCTTTTATCTCGTTTGTGAAAAACATCCCTAGACTTTGAATGCGTTCACATAGTGTTTTTTTGAAAACTAACAAAGACCAGTGTGTGAAAATATTTCTTAGCCAGGCATATCAGTAAAAACACACCTGCAAAAAGAAATGTTTTTTCCCCGCTTACATTTCTGTGTGTATGTGAAAGTCTGGTTAACTCCCTGTCTGCATGAGTTTAAATACGTGTGTATATATATATATATATATATATATATATAAATATATCTCTTATAAAAATATATATATATTTATATATTATATTTTATTTATTTTTATATTGCAGGAGTACACACAACATTGATGGCATTAAGTATACCTTGTATGAAACCTATTTAAATGGTGAGAAACATGATTGAATTAAGTAATAAACATTTGTTTAAGCACAATACTGTTAGAGTCTCATACTTAGGATATTTCTCAAACATTAGGCCTGTATTATTAAAATAGTGTTTTCACAAGGAAGCATGAAGTGTATTAGTTTGTGTATACCAGTTTATATAGTACTATATATATATATATATATATATATATATATATATATATATATATATACATATATACATATATATATACACATATACATATATATATACACACTCACACACTCACACTCACACTCACTCAGTGTGTGTGTGTGTGTGTGTGTGTGTGTGTATATATATTATTATACATTCTGAGATGTTATAGAAACGAACACACAACTGATTAAAGGACAAAATTACAATGGCCAAGCAAGGCAAAGGTAAGTAATAATTTACACATAATCCTGCTGTACACGTACAAGAAAGATGTTTGCACTTACTTAGGTGTTTTAATAATTGCATGTGACTAATATGCATATGCAATTCTTACATCAATTAACACACCCAAATGCAATGTTTTGCTGCAAAGTCAATGGCAGCTTCTCTAAACTTAGCAACTGGCTCCTGGTGGACCATTACTGAACAGACGATTACAACATAAATATTTATAACACAATTAATTATGAGTGTTAACATTTCCAAAACTTCACGTGTACAAGAACATAGTTGAAAGTTTGGAAACAACACAGTCTTCAGCATACATACAATAGTAATTAGATAATCTGAAGTCAACAAAACAAGGCCAAAGACATATTTTCTGAATTATAACATTTATTTTTTTTGTTCCTTTTGCGAGCGAGTAACAGGCCTGCTTGTTGTCTCTTGAATTTTCCTTTTTCTTTTGCCACCAACTTTAGGCACAACAGAGCCACTTTGAGTGGCCTCTGGCACTTCACGGGCAGGGCTTGTGGCCAGTGACTGTTCACCTACGGGGCTTGTGGCCAGTGACTCACCTACAGGGCTTGTGGCCAGTGACTCACCTACAGGGCTTTTGGGCAGTGATTCACCTACAGGGCTTTTGGGCAGCGATTCACCTACAGGGCTTTTGGGCAGCGATTCACCTACAGGGCTTTTGGGCAGCGACTCACCTACAGGGCTTTTGGGCAGCGATTCACCTACAGGGCTTTTGGGCAGCGACTCACCTACAGGGCTTTTGGGTAGTGACTGTTCACGGACAGGGCTTGTGCCCAGTGACACATGTGAGCAAGTTGGTAGACACTGCACAAGTGATGGTTGGTCTGTTTCATGTGTGTCTTGTTTTGTTTTTGTCGCCTCCTTTGTAGGTGTCTGCTGCTGAATTTGTACAGATGGCAGCGGTAGGATGTCATCAGGAACCTGCACAGCAATGTCTGCTACTTGACCGGTAACATTTGGGCCTGGTGAATGAATATCAGATGAATGTGGTGAAAACTGACCTGCATGAACAGATCCTGGCTGGGAGGTGTTGAATTGTGGTACATTAGTCATTCTCCAGTAATTAGCTTGTGTTTGCTGAACAACTAATGCTTCGAATGAGGTGTTGATTTTTTGCAACTGTTTAGGCACTTCAATGAAGACTCTGTGGAGATGTGCCAATTGTGATACTGTTTCTTCCTGCAGTCCAATCATCCTTTCCAGCACTGTCATCATGTCTGAATGGCGACGATTTTCTGCGTCCACTATTTTTCCCTCTGAAGCTACAATTGCATCGTATGTGGAAGTTGATGGACGATTTGGCGGTACAACAGTTTCTATTGGCACCTCTTCATGGTCACATGATTGTATTTCAGTCTCTTCTGTGGCGTCATCCTCATCATACTCATCATCCTCATCACCATGATGTTCTAAAAAGAAATGTACACATTATTAAATGGCATGTTAATGTATGCTGTGTTACTATGTAATTGTACTGTGTCCTAAGTAACACCTAACATGTTAGCATACGTTTTATAACCTCATTAAAAACTACCTTGACTTACGAATAATGTTTGGACTCAGTATGAAATATGAATGAATGAAAAGTTGCTCTAAACTCAGAAGTCCTACATGATAATTAACATCACTAACACAATACATGTTGCCTTACACTTAATTTTCACTGACACTAAGTAATCCTATTTAAAGAAGATGTGCAAAACAAATAATGCACATGACAACATAACATATAGAAGAGCACATATTATATGGCCAGCAAATGATACACTCACCTTCTAGTAGTGTTGAGCTGGCTGACCCAGGTGAAGACACTTGTTCCATCTCAGGTGACACATGTCCTCCAGGGGCAACTATATATAACAATAACATAAGTTTTACATTTACATGTGTAAATATTGAACAAACACTTATTGTATGTTCTGTATTTATGATTAACTACTGCACCGACACACTTTATTCGAGCAAATACCCGGTATGTACCTGGCAGATACCTGGAATGCGCCACTCCTAACCTCTGACAAGCCCCGTTGCATTTGCCTTCCCAGCCTGGGTTCATGCCTGGCTGATGGGCGGCTGATCTGTTAAATGATAATGATTAGGATTTAATAGGCTGCAATGCTTCGCGTGTCTACCAGATGGCATAAATTCATGAATTGTAATGCAGTGTATATATATATACTGTGCAGTATTGCAGCCAGTGGGAATAAAATGCTTCAATCCCTGCTTGGAAAATAACTCAATGCACTCGGGCAGAAAACAGTCACAAACCTCAATACACCCGGGTATACCCGAATTCGTGGGACTAGCCAAGCTCGAATAAAGTGTGTCGCCAGTGTAACAACATCAGTTCCTTAACCGAAAATGTGTGTGAAAGTGAACATAAATAGTTGTAATAACACTGTACATGCCTGTGTACTTAGAATTTTTGAGTTCCCTAACATACAACATACTATGTTTCTGCAGTAATGCGTGAGGATAAATAGATTAAATGAGTACATAAAAATCATATGTTGTGTAGTGATATCAGTATCATAATGTACATAACTATCATGAGATGACCATTCACAATGGTTATCATGAAGGTGGTCATATTGCAAAAAGTGTTGTTTTTGGTAGAGGATATGTGTGGTACATTAATCGAAGATGTGGCACACCTGAATGTGGCTGTGACTCAACAAGACAACACATGCAGTGTGTGATAATGTGTCTTTCATAGTAGTTCAACTATAGATATGAGTGAACTAATGTGTGACGTACGCTTTGATAAGTAATGAGTTGTTGGGGCATTTAGTAGCTAGAGTTAAGCTTTCAAATGAGTGTGATTAACTTCAGTTGTGCTATTCAGGTTGTAAGAAAGGTATTCCCTTCCCCAAAAAGCCTAATCAGCCACACCTTTCAATGACTTGAAACAGGTGCAAATGGTGTGAACTAAGTTGACCGTGAAATGAGGCTGTAATTAGTGTGTGTGCTGAACCCCACCCCCTCTGTTGAAGTGTATGCTGTGATGAGATATTAATTGCAGCTGCTTTAACACAATGGTAGATGAGCTAAGTAGTCATCTGCAGTGTTTAAGTTATGAAAACAATGACATAACATATGATACGTGTGCCTCATTATGCTGTCTGTATATGACATAAAGCAAAAATGGACCTTTTCATAAGCAACTATAGATGTGTTAGTGCCAGTGATGTTTGTAGGCCGTTACATGCAATTTCTTTGATGCATGCTTAAAATAGGCAGTAATGTCATGTTTGTCGGAGTAAAATCAATAAAATACACAATAATATGATACATATTTCTGTTCTGTACCTGTAGCTACTAATAATTTCTCATGAACATGTGTTACACATGTGTACTACCCTGTTGTTCCCCATCTTCGCCCACCATCAATTGCTTCCACTGCAGCTATGCATTTTGGGAATTCACATGTAAATGAGCACGCAATGGCACGTGCTATATTAGTTACTGCTTTTAGTAGGACTACTACATATATGTCTATTTTGAGATATATATATACAGAATCAGACATATACATATATAGATGCAGGTATGCTTATATTGTGAAGACAGTATAAAAAGCAGTGTAAATATGCAAAATAACTGTAAGCAACGACACGCCTAGTACAGTAATATTTATCACCTGCTGGAAATTGTGACGGATAAATTCCAATGTCACGGTCACCAGCCAAGCCTTCCACGACGACGGTAAGTAATTTTGGCCGAAGCAGCTCCTCCAATGGAGTCAATATGAGACGTTGTGGTGTGGGCCCACCTCCAGTGCCAGTAGCATGCACGCGTTGGTCTTGTATTTTCTTTTTCAATTTGGACCTAATATCATCAAATCTTTTCCGACAATGATACTTGTCCCTGACACTATTCCCACAGGCATTGACACCAATGACTATTGTGTCCCACATTTCTTTTTTGCTTGCTGCACTTGTCCGCCCTTGAAAAACATATAAAAGATATGAGGTAAATTAATAATAATATAAGCACCAGTTTCCTACACTGCTAGCTGTTCCAAGAGATAGCAAACATGCTGTTTTATGTGTAATATGTGCAGCACATGAGCATTCACTACTAAACCTATACATGTAAGCAAGGTTGCATTCATATTGTATGCAGTTCTGGCAAATTGACCGCCTGTGTTTATTTGTCCTTGTAAGGCATGATAAAAAGCTGTGTTTCCACACTAATGAACATAGAAAGATATTGTGTACCCATATTTGCATATGAACAAAACTCAGATGACCTAGGATCACATGTATTTGAATAATAAATGTAAAGTTACACTTACCTACTAAATGTCCATAGAGACTGTCATAGTGCTCCAGAATGCCAGTGACAAGAGCCCTATTTTCCTGGTCATTGAAGCGAGGATTACGTGGCTTCTCCACACGTTTTTTCCGAGCAGGTTTAGGGTCAGAGCTTGGCTGGTGCTGACTGGACTCTCCTTCTTCCAATGGAAGAGCCTCCAAAAGCTGGCCACCAGCAAGCACGCCACCACCAGACACCCCATCAGCAACTGCGCCACCAGCAGCACTCCCAGCACCAGCACTCCCACTCCTAGCACCAGCACTCACACTCCTAGCACCAGCACTCACACTCCTAGCACCAGCACTCACACTCCTAGCACCAGCACTCCCAGCACCAGCACTCCCACTCACAGCAACAGCACTCCCACTCCCAGCACCAGCACTCCCACTCACAGCAACAGCACTCCCACTCCCAACAACAGCACTCCCACTCCCAACAACAGCACTCCCACTCCCAGCAACACCACTCGCAGCACCAGCACTCCCACTCCCAACAACAGCACTCCCACTCCCAGCAACACCACTCGGTGCACCAGCAACATCACTCCCCTGAACAGAACGTTCACTCCGACGCGTACTCCCACGAGTAGCACTCCCACTCCCACCAGCATCACTCTTCCCACGCTTTGCGGGCATACTTCCAGCACTCACAAAAAACAGACAAGAAATGTACAGGCAATCACACGACCCACTTCCACATATAAAACAAGACAAAGATGTAAACAAAACAACAAAGGACAAAGCTCACCCAATACACAACAAGTCTCTCAGTCAATATGCAAATCTTCAATCGTCCAGCTCTGTGCGTCTCTCTCTCTCTCACTCCCAACAACACAGAGAATGATTAGCAGTACACGTTGCCTTTAAATATGGCGCGCAATCAAAAACATGCTTGTTTCGCCTGATTCAGCAAGATTTGTGATTGTGCAACCTAACAGCACCCCGCCACGCACGCCGATACACCTGTGTGTGATCGGCTCATCATCGTGAGAGTGGGCGGATTTGTTTTCTGGTTGATTTTGAATGTATTCGGCACTTACTGCATACGGAGAGGGAAAAACGCCAATAACATGACTAATCGATAAGCTTGCCGATTTCACATAATCGTCGCTTACTGCATGAGGCCCTATGTTTTTCAAATCTGATTTTTATGTGGCACCCATGCCTTAATATGCCTCTGTGTTCTACCTACATAGAAGAGACCACAGGGACACTCGTGAAGGTAGATGATGTTTGCGGTGGTGCAGGTGATGCAATCTTTGATATCATATTGGCAAGTGCAAAAAAATATATTACGATTTTTATGTAAATATTTGCAGGCTAAACACTTGCCGCATGTGAAGTTACCCAAGGATTTGGTAGGTAGCCATGTTAGGCCTCGGCCATGTTTAGCGCTTGCTGGTGGAAGCGTGCTGACGGGCGCTCCCGCTCAGCATTGAGCCCCTACAGCCGTAATTAGAGCAGCTTTAGTAGGGGCTCATCTGCGCTTCTGCACGCTTGCGGAAGCGCAGGTCTTAGGGGAATTTAAAATTCCCCCGTTTGCCAGCGCGACAGGCCGGTCACGTGAGCGATTCGCTCAATGAGGGCGAACCAGCTCCGTGACGTCACTGGCCCGCCCCCGGCCAGTGACGCGCCTGCCCCAAGCCCGCCCCCTGACGGCCCGCTGACAGCGCGTGCGGTAAGCAACCGCAAGGCCAGGGAAAGCACCCGCTTTCCCTGCGCCTCAGCACGCCTCAGCACACCAGCAGGGAGCCTGGCCGAGGCCTTAGTGTTGGAGGTTTAAAACTCTTGGTCCTTATATCACTGGGAGAAAGGCAATTTCTAAGATTCATTAGTATCCTAAATAATACACGCGGCTTGTCTGAAAGTCTACATTCCAAAATGGGATAATTGCTTAAGATATTCCAATTTTTTTGAATAATAAGTACATTATACCGCACTCCTCCCTATAGAAGTTTGCTCCTGGTAAAAATATAGGCCTTACATATAGAAAACAAAAAGAACGATTCCTGCGCTCCTACCAATTAGGCTAAAATAAAATTATAATCTCATGAAAAAGGGTTATTTTTTTAAACCCTTTGGCCAAAGCATTTATAAGCCTGCATGTCACGACAAAGCATAACCGTATGCTGGCTAACCCTTTTCATGTGATTATTATTTCATTTAAGCCTAATTGGTAGGAGCGCAGGAATCGTTCTTTTTGTTTTTGAATAATATGTTTGATAGCAGTACCATGACAGTTATATTTAGTAATGAAAGGGACAGTTATAGGGTCATTATTTTGAGGCTTAGAGATGGATCGGCCTTATGTATTAATAGTTGATCCATATCCATGGCTCTGGCATGATGCCATGCATTAGTTATTAAATCTGATTGATAGCCTCTGGCTAGAAATTTATTAAAAAAGTTCACTGGCTTGTTTTTCAAAATCTATGTTTCTACTACAATTTTGTCTAAGTCTTATAAATTGTCCCAAAGGTACAGTATGTTCTTGATCCATTGTTTGTTGTGGTTACTTGTGTTGTGGCCATCAGAAAGCTATTGGCGCCTACTTTCTTGAAGTGGGTGGTGGAAACTTGACCATCACCCAAGGCTTCAAGATGGATATTTAGAAAGTCCATTTCTTTGGTATGGTTAATAGAGCTAAACACTAGATTATTATCATTGTTATTGATATATTTCAAAATAGTTGAAGAGATTCCTCATCACCCTTCCACACCAAGAGGATATCATCAAAGAAGCATTTCCAAAGTATAACTTTATCCAAGTAAGGGTTATTGAGCCAGATACAGCGATGTTCCCATGCCTCCATAAAAAGATTGGCATAACTGGGGGCAAACCATGTGCCCATCGCTGTACCGCAAGTTTGAAGATTGAATTGATCCAAAAAAGAAAATAGTGAGACAGTATAAATTTGATGCAATCTATAGTTAATTGGGAATTTAAAGGGTGACGAGTGCAATAATGTATGAGAAACTGCTCAATCGATTCTGTCCTCTTGGAGTGGGGATGCTGGTACAGTGTAGAGCGAATGGACATCGCACACTACTTACCAGTATTCAGGTTCCCATTTGAAATCCTTGAATTAATTCAAGATGGAAGATAAATCCCTGATATAGGAGGGAGACACACTGATGTATTTTTGAAGAACAAAATCAACGTACTGGGAGGTGTTAGATGTAAGCGATGCTATTCCAGAAATAATGGGTCATCTTGGGCGGTAGGAGAGCGTTTTATGAATTTTGGGTAAGTGATATTCAATTGTTTTTTGAGGGTTGGGTTCAAACAGATACTGATATTCTATTTTTGTGACTACATTTTGTGCAAAGGCTTCATCCAGAAGATTTTTGAAAGCACCAATATATTCCTTGATGGGATCGCTTGACAATACGATACGCGATCAGATAACAATCTCAATGCCTCCTTTTCATAGTCTATCCTATTTTGGATTACTACTCCCCCACCTTTGTCAGCCTCTCTTATTATTATTTCTTTATTTCGTTTCAAGAGCTTAAGTGCCTCATTTTCTTGTTTATTAAGATTGAAAGTTTATGGTTTATTATGGTTAGATACCAAATTCACAAAATCTTTGTTGACCATGTGAAAGAAGGTTCCTATGAAGTTCCCTTTAGAATTGGTAGGATACAATTAGAAGGGGGTTTAAATGGAGTATGTATAGTGACCAGTGGGCTCTCAATGTTCGATTCTATACGTGGTATATTTTCACCATCAGTGATTGATTTTATAGGAGGATTGGACATATTATCCAATTTTGCAAAGTGACGTTTAGGGTTAAGTTCCTCATAAATTTTTGAAGGTCTATGAATTATTAGAAATTATTTGGGCCAGATCTCAGGGAAAATGATAGTCCTCTACTTAGTACTTGTGTTTGGAATGGTGTCAATAAGAGGGAAGACAGATTTTAAAAAATCCTACTGTCTAGCGATGGTGTGTTCAATCTCCTTGCTGTGACAAACTTTCCTCCCCTGCTCCCCCTCCTTGTTGGCGATGTCCCCATCCTCGAGAGGGCTTGAATGTCATTTTGATCTCTCCCAGTTTGGCATCCATATTGAAAAATAACCACAAATAATGCAGTGTAGCACACAATAAGAGCAAAAGTGAGGTTAAGAAAAGAACAAAGGTGCGTTCTGGTATACACTTACTGCTGCGGCCAAGTTTATTCGAGCATTTGCCCGTTCTTGGCCGCAGCAGTAGCCTGGCGCGCGCCCGAGAGTGACGGGCGCGCGCCGAAGCAGCGGAAGAGCACCTTCCGATCGGGGCGCTCTCCCTACCGCTGCCGGGTCCGCCGGGTCCCCCGGAACCCCCTGCCGCTGTCCCGCGATCGCGGGACACCAGGGCTCCCTCGGGGAGCCCCTGGACGCGCGTGCAGGGGGCGCACGCTCCCGAAGACGCGTGACCGCGCGTCTATGATGCGCGGCACGCCGAGGGGCGGCCACTAGCAAGCCGGGAAATCTCCCGGCTTGCGGTACCGGCCACACTCTAATAAAGTGTGTCGGTAGTGTATACAGTACACCTAACAGTTTATTATCACAAATATACCAGAGCGCACCTTTGTTCTTTTCTTCACTTCACTTTTGCGCTTATTGTGTGATGCACTGCTTTATTTATGGTTAGTTTGTGTTTAGTTTGCCAATATGTGTTGGAACATTTCTCAGTTCAGAGATCAAAGGCAAAATCAAATTAACACCTTGTCTTGCCCCTGATAGCTCTATTGAACAATGTTTCAAAAACCTAGAAAAACTGTTACTTAATGAAAGTAAAATCTTGTGGGATAAAACTACTTTACAGTAGATCAATATATAACCTGCCAAAGAATTCCCAGATGTTTAATGATACTTAAAACACCTACCTTTGGGAACAATATTGATCATTTTACTATGGAATGGAACAGAATTCTAGATGACTGTTCTATGGGGTTGATGAAACTCATTGTCTATGAAAGAAACAAAATACTTGCCGAAACAGATAAAGAAATTGCTATAGCCATCAAACTCACATTGGAATATGCTGAGAGCTAGATTCAAATTAAACATCATTCATGTCTTAGGGACAAGAATGATTAAACAAAATCAATAGAAATTGGAATCGAACTAGGGAGAAAAAACCCAGTTCCAATCTGTAACAGGGTGAATATAAGACACCAGCCCTATGCCTGGCAGACCTATGTTTAGGTCTGCAGTGCAGCAGTGACCGGGTAAAAATTCAGCTGGGAAAAGGTCTTGCTAATTGGTCAGGTCCCAGCTGCCTCGTTAAGGGGCTTTAAGAACCAGTGAGACACCCTGGAACTCTGGAGGAAAACGTATTGCTGTGAAGGTCTGTCTTTCCTATAATTCCTGTTTGCTATATTAAGATTATGTATTATAATACAATACACATGTGGTTCAGTGAACGGAAGAGAGGCTCATGGACATTTATTCTGTGTTTCATGGATTTGTTGTTCTAGTGTGGGTCTGGCTAGTTTTCATTTAGTAGCATCAGTTTGTTCTTAGGAGTGATCCTGGATTTCGTTGTCTGCAATATTTTGACTGGTTGCTCAAGTGAAACACAGCCCTACAATCAACAGCTTGGATAAAGTGTCATCAGTTAAAGATTATATCCAAGTGTTAACCGTTTGGGGTATGTGCAAGCATGTTTTGGACATTTTTTTCATTGAATATATCTGTAAGTGCATTACACAATTTTCTTTTATGAAGATTTAACTTTTACATTGGAAATATATATTTTTTCTTATACAAGGGATTTATTATACATTTTTTCTTGACTATTAGAATTGGAGTTTTTTCTAGAAACTTATACTAACCCACTATGGATGAGGAAAACCAATCTGCACAACATGATGTACAACGGACATACACATACGGAGCAGTTAACAATAGTAAACGGGCTAAAAAAGCGTCCTATGTATTTGGAGAGGAGAAAGAATTGATATGCGACGAACCTTCTGATTTAACTAATCACTTTGTGAAATTGGAGAAACTACTTGTACAGGACATAAGACTCTGGTGGGATATTACAACTTTAGAGAATTACATCAACACTAACAGGATCCCCAGAGGGCTTCGTGTCAAGAAGGTCCCTACATTTGGTTTTGTCAATAGACAATTTGAATTGGACTGGATCAAGGTTTTAGACCAATGTTCAATTAAATTGATGGAGTTGATTATCCAACAGAAAATACATGAAAAAGAATTGTTGAATGTAGAAATAACGTCCTTTCAAAAGAAATTGAAACCTTTTGAGCAAAGGGAACAATTTATTAGAAATGATGCTACACTGTTGGAAAATTTAGAATCAATTGAGAACGACATTAGTGATAAAAAACAGGTTAAATATGAGAGAGATAAGGCAGATTATATTAGGGGTCATGTATATTGTTGACAGAAGCCACCTCCAAGGGAAGGGTCTAGATCATGAGCATCAGGTAGACACTTTGATAGAGGGTCTGATAATCGTACACCGAATAAGTCCATATTAAAATTCAGAAGGGTGGATACATCTAGTTTTGATTCAGATCTGTCAGAAGGTGAGACTAGACCACATTCAGTGTCTTTTGATAGATCCGATGATTATGGTAGAGAGTATACAGATAACCAGAGATCTGACCCTAAACCATCAACATCTACGGCTCTTATGTTTTCTAGGCCTCTAAAATCTGATGTAAAATCTACTACTAATAATAATGGTTCAAAAAACCCAAAAGGACAAGAAGATCCAAGAGAAAACGGGGAATTAAGAGGCAGGAGCAAACGGAAGAAATATACTTAAATAAAAATGTTGATAATGTAATCAATCTATCTGGGATAGAATTAAGCATAGATCAATTGTCCCTGCTTAATCGGGGGTTAGGCTTTGCCCCTACTGGTAATTTTCAATTGTTTGAAACAGTGATAGATTTGCAGAGGTTCACTCGTAAACTATCACTCAAAAATTTTTTTGCATCTAAGGTTCAAAGTTCTTCGCGTACTAATGGTTTGGATACGGATGAGGTTGATTCTGTACTAAATAATGATGAGGTTATATTAGATTTCAGAGATAATTGTTTGATCTCTGATATGGAAGATCTTTTGAGTGAACAAGGTGAACAACCAAATTTATATACTCAGACATTCTTTGGTACAGAGGATTCGGGTTTAAAGAAAAAATCTATTTTTTGTCCAAGCTCTCAGAGAGGACCGTATATAACGGCATTTGAGAAGCTTGTTGAACGGGATATTCGTTTACTGAATAAGGGCTTTTCTTTCTCCAATGTTAAGAATAATAACCTCACGGTTTCTGAAATTAATCAATTGGATATTCTGAAAAAAGATGAGAGATTGATTTTTAAAAAGGCTGATAAAGGTGGGGCACTGGTGGTCTTATCATCTGAGCAGTATAGAAAGGAGGCCTACAGGCAGCTGGAAGATAAAAATCTTTACCAGCCCTTAAAATTAAATCCTATTAAAGAATATCAGAAACAGTTTAATGATCTTTTAGACATGGGTAAGATTCTAGAGGTTATCAGTTCAAAAGAATTAGGGTACCTGGCTTGTCCACATCCCGTGACACCCATATTCCATCATCTCCCAAAGATCCATAAGTCGCTGGTCGACCCTCCTGGTCGACCCATTGTGGCGAGTATTGGATCTTTGGGAGATGGGTTGTCGCGGTATGTGGATGGGTTTCTTCAAACTTTAGTGTATCAACTACCCTCCTTTATCAAGGACTCCTCAGATTTGATTAGATCTATTAAAAATTTGGATTGGAAGTTGGGATACAGGTGGGTCACCTTAGACGTGACCTCCCTGTATTCCATCATTACACATGAACAGGGTATTCAAGCACTTGAACACTTTTTGGGGTTATCCCATTTATCAGTTTCTTTGAGCACATTTTTGGTTGAAGCAGTTACTTTTTTACTTACGCACAACTATTTTATGTTTGATTCACGTTTTTTTCTTCAAAAATTAGGCACTGCAATGGGTTCTTCTTTTGCGCCATCTTATGCAAATTTGTTTGTGGGTCTTTGGGAAGCATGTCACATTTATCACGATTCTAATTTATTTCGTAATCACATTATTTTTTACCGGCGCTTTATTGATGATTTGATTTTGGTGTGGGATGGGGATTTAGATTCATTGAGCACTTTTATTAATATACTTAACACTAATGATTATAATTTGCATTTCACATACACAGAACACATTCAACATATAAATTATTTGGACATGACACTTTTTATAGATTTAGACAAGAAAATTCAGACAGATATTTATCGTAAACCACAGTATAAAAATTCATTATTATGTGCGACTAGTTGCCATCCCCCAGCCCTCATTAGGAGTATACCCAAAGCCCAGTTCATTCGGCTTAGGAGGATATGTTCTAACAATGATATATTTCAAAAATTTCAGAGATAGAGGTTACAAAGAAAATCATATAATTAAAGCATTTAAATATGCCGAGTCTCTAGATAGACAAGAGATTATTAAGTCTAATAATAAAAAGAATCCGAAACAATTTGGGTATCAAGAAGGTTCTTTATGTCCCTCCTTTATTTCGATCTATAGTAAACAATCAAAGGCCATTACAGATATTATCAAAAAGCACTGGAATGTTTTAACATTGGACCAGGATATTGCTCCCATGGTACAAGAGGGACCGAGATTCATCTATAAAAAAACTAAAACAATTGGTAATCATTTGTCACCTAGTCTCTTTAATGCTAATTTAAACAAAAAACAGTTGAGTACTATCCCTAAGGGTTTTTTTCCCTGTGGTCGCTGTTCTACCTGTAAGTATGCAAGACCCCTGAAAAGAATTACTACATGTGAGGGTAATTTGCATATGAGAAGTTTCATGAATTGCCATACCAACTACGTGGTATATCTATTACAGTGTGGCTGTAGAAAATCATATGTTGGTCGAACCATAAGACCTATTAGAGTTAGGATGCAAGAACACATTAGGCACATTTTGAAAAAAGATTTGTTACATCCAGTGTCTAGGCACTTTGCAAACTGTAGATCCGGGGATATTTCTAGCTTCTCCTTCTCCGCTTTAGAAAATGTAACAGTTCACCCTAGAGGGGGTGATAGATTGAATAAACTGAATGTCAGAGAAATGTTTTGGATACATGCCCTAAACACTTTATATCCCGCAGGTATGAACGTCGAGTGGGATCTTAAGCATTTTTTGATTTGAATTTATGATTTATGCATATAGGTTACATTAATTATATATTTACTCACTTTTTCATAATTTTTTTTTATTAATGTTATATTCATCAAGTGGTGTATGTTTTTTGTATATGAGCATTGGTTATGTTATGAATTTACTTAGTAGTGATGAGTTTATTATAATAAGAATGGTTGTATTAATCCTTTATTAATGATTTTATGTTTATAATATAAGTGTTAAAATATTGTTTGAGGGCATGTATTACCAAAGCATATGATATAGATGTAGATGGTTTTCCCATTCAGATGTACTCCATAGTGCAATAAGTCTATTGAATATTATGTCTCTATTATGTGGTTACTAAATCCCTATTGAGTGATGTAGTTATTTCATAATTAGAGAAATGTTTTTAAGCTTATTAGTATTTGCTCTGCTGCTGAACTACCAGCACTTGTGGTACATAGCTGTTGATTGATACTATTAGACATTTAGTCTTGTGGTAACTTTTTGTTTTTAATCTATCAATTTGTCATTGTTTAATTTGTGTCTGTATTTTTTGTGCCCCATTGATGCATATGTGTGTGCTCTAAATGTGGAGATTTTAGGGTTAACTTTATTCCTACCCTTGTGGGTTCATTAGTCTCCAGGTGCACTCACAATGGGTGTTCAATTACCCACTTACCTTTTATCCAATAACATGAGGGGAGCGCAGTATATATGCATCATGGGACGCAGTGCTGGGTACTCTTTGACAAAGCTAGGAACGAAACGCGTCAGAGTTGGCTC
This sequence comes from Ascaphus truei, assembly GCF_040206685.1. NCBI lineage: Eukaryota > Metazoa > Chordata > Amphibia > Anura > Ascaphidae > Ascaphus > Ascaphus truei. Next base: position 362,709,641 of record NC_134483.1, read on the forward strand.
TGCAGCGCACTCTGTGTAATATGCACAAATTTTATTGCAATTTGCGTGTTTACATTCATACCCCGGCGGCAGCAGTGAACCGCCTCGCAACTTTCTATTTTCACATTGGAATATGCTGAGAGCTAGATTCAAAATAAACATCATTCATGTCTTAGGGACAAGAATGATTAAACAAAATCAATAGAAATTGGAATCGAACTAGGGAGAAAAAACCCAGTTCCAATCTGTAACAGGGTGAATATAAGACACCAGCCCTATGCCTGGCAGACCTATGTTTAGGTCTGCAGTGCAGCAGTGACCGGGTAAAAATTCAGCTGGGAAAAGGTCTTGCTAATTGGTCAGGTCCCAGCTGCCTCGTTAAGGGTCTTTAAGAACCAGTGAGACACCCTGGAACTCTGGATGAAAACGTATTGCTGTGAAGGTCTGTCTTTCCTATAATTCCTGTTTGCTATATTAAGATTATGGACTTTTAACAGCCCTTGTTGAGAAAAGGGAAAAGCCCTGCTCAGGACTGATCTGTCTATTTGTTTATGTTTGCTGAAAAGAAGCAGTATTATTTTTGAATGTCATATTTTTTAGGCTTAATAAAAAAGACAATTCAGAAACCCACATGTTGTTACACTTGACCCTGCAATACATGTTGCTAGAAGTGGGATTTTGAGCGGCCCCTACATCCAAAAGGCCACAAAAATAAATAAATAAATGGAACATTTTTTAAAGAGTTTTTGTGCGAGCAGGCCAAACAGCCGACAGAGCGAGATAAAAGACAAGCAAGGCAAAGTGAAGCAGCTATACTCAATCGCTTAGGTCTGACCCCTGAGACCTACTGGCAGCAGTTCCGGAGCCTGAAGTACACCTCTAAGATAAGGCCCCGGGTCCTAGCTCTGCGGTTACTGGACTTCTGTACTCGCTGGAAACCATCTGAGCAGCGCACTAAGGAGGCGATTCTCAGAAAAATATTTTGGAACAATTCCTACAAGTGATAACCCCTCCCGCACACTCTTGGTTAAAACGCCATGCGACTAAAGCCCTAACTTTGGCTATCCAGCTCATTGAAAACTTCATCAGGGCCAAGGACCCGACTCAACCGACGCCAATGGATGACAAAAGAGAGGGACTGGATTAGAAGGTAGCTTGGCGAGGCGCATGCATGACGGGAAGGTGAATGGAGGCTTAGAGTGTGAGCTCCATTCCCCCCGGCGTATTTAATTACATAAACAGCAGCAAAAACGCGACCTTTTTCACAACTAAAGCCAGCAAAACGTGCCTAAACCATCAGAGATGGCTTCAAACAAGGCGCTGCGCAGAAAAACTCAGCCGGTGTCCACATATTTCAAGACTAAAGAAACAGCCAAGGCCGGTACAACCGAATCCCCTGCGCACCCGTCAGCAACGGACCCCGAAAGGGACACCCCCAATGGGGATCTTGACGATATGGTGGTAATGCGCCGCAAAGATATGAAGGAGTTCTGCTCCACTATGAAAAAAAAATTCAAATCAGAACTCTGGGTGCTAAGAAAAGATGTGGATGCCCTGGGAGAGCACACGGACACCTTGGAATCTAAAACAGATGAGACTGCCAGTGCCCTGTCCCAAACACAAGCACAAATGGCCACCCTAAAAGAACAGGTCAGATCTTTGGAGGATAAGATCGAGGACGGGGAGAACCGGGACCATCGCTGCAACATCCGTCTGCGAGGGGTGCCGAATCTGTAACGGACCCTGAGGACTTTACCACAAAGTGGTTGGAGCATATCTTTCTGGACATGGCAGACAGGGACTTGATGCTGGACAGGTGCCACCGCGCACTGAGGGGAAGACCCCAACAAGGGGATCCCCCTTGAGATATTGTGTTGAGATTTCATTGTTACCGCACAAAGGAAGAGACCTGCCGCATTGCCAGGGAGATGAAAGTGGTGGAATTTGAACATATTAAATTCCAGGTGTTCCAAGACCTTTCCCCCGCCACTCTGGCAAAGAGGAGAGCAATGGCTCCCATTACCAGGGCTCTACGTGATAAGGAGGTGCGTTATCGCTGGTTATTCCCGTGTGCAATCCTGGTCATGAAAAACGGCGTCGCTCATACGCTTAAATATACAGAGGACGGAGAGGGATTCCTCCGGAGGGTCCTTGGATCCCCGCAAAGTCCCCCTCACCTCGTAGCGGCTAAAGATGGCGCCCCTGCACCCTTATGGCGCACTCTAGGGGGCACATGACCAGGAGCAAGACCCGAGGAGGTGACACTGAGCTCCGCATAAACTATCCTCCAATCTGCAGGCCCATCGCAACATCCCCTACTACACAGAGCATCAGGACCATCAAGAACCTCCTACACAAACTGAACTCAATTGGCAGCCCCCAACAGCCCCTTTGTGAAGGACATGGGACCCTGCTCCTTCCGCAGCTCTACTCACGATTTTTGAGACGCGGCCATCTTGTCTTGCTCCCTCCCCGGGGCGCCCGGGAGCGGCTCTGTTCTTCATGGGCTGATGCTGTGACGTCACTGGATCCCTTCGTCTCCCGTCGTCTTGTCGCGAGACTTGGCCTGCGACGCCTGCGCAGACGGATTCCGATGCGGCGGCGCGGGAAGATGACGCGGCCAAGACCCAAGAAGGCCGCGGAGCAACCCGGATGCGGAGGACCCCCCCGAGGGACCGGAGAGCATCGGTTGGCAACAGAAAGACACCTACCGGTCCCCTCGGGGGGCAGGCCCGGATTCGGGACACGATCCCTAGTGGTAGCTGTGGGAGGGATGGGGGAAGAGGGATGGGGGAGAAGGGAAAAACAGGGGGCGGGGTCTGCCTCTGCGCTCTGACTACCCACTACGCATAAGAGGGGGGCAGAGGTGGGGGCAGTTGCTGATCCCCGCGAGGCTCCATCTACTATTTAATATTAGCATAAAGTGCAATACACCCACTCATGTGGTAATTAGTGTCAGCATTAGATGCCTAGCGTTAGAGGATTAATTACAATCCCAGCTTCTGTCAAGTGGCTTATTAACACCTTAACCAATAACACAGTATACAAGGGATTAGAGTCCATCAATATGAAATGCTGAAGTTTGACTTACATGCGAGAGGTAATATGGGTAACTATATGGATAAATATATTGTCACCGCACTTCCGGTAAACGATAAGACCAAGTGCACGTAAGATTTAAGGGGGGGCGGTATATACTGTGTCGTAGAAAGGGGATAACTACATCCATATGTATGGTAAAAGTAGTATGAGATGAGCGATTAGGGGTCGACGCAGAAGGATGTTAAGATGAAGTTATATGGTTTAATGTTTGCGTTAACAAAGTTTAAAAGTTATGCTGTTGTTAAATTATAATCTGTTTAAGGGAGGCACGCCGGTGGGAAGGTTCCCATGTCAGCGTGCATGCGTTCTCCATTACGATCCCAAGGAAGAAGGGATTATGAACAAATCCCAGGGAGGTCAGGTTCCAGCAGAAAGGGGAGATCCCTTCATAAGTCTGGGCCAAGTGACCAACCCCTTGGGCGCAAGAGACACCTTCGGGGGCTCCCGAGGTGGGCTCTTGACTTTTTGTTTTTAAATGTCATTTGTACGTTAGTATTTCCTTTATTCTCTGTTTTTTGTCCGAACGCTCCTGTTGTGATCCCTGTGTGTCCCACCCTGCCCCTCTTCCCCCTCGCCCTCCCCCCTTCCCCTCCTTCCCACAATGTGCAGGGCTTCAATAATCCAACCAAGCGCAAATTAGCTTTCTCAGACTATAAAAGGAAACATGCCAATGTGCTACTCTTACAGGAGACACATTTCAGTAAATCCAACACTCCCAAATATCTTGATAAAGAGTTTACCCAGGTCTTCTCCTCTTCTGCTGATGTCAAAAAACGAGGTGTGGCCATTCTATTCAGAAATAGCATTCCATTTGAAGGGCAGCAAATTAAGCGCGATACCGATGGCAGGTATATTATAGTAGTAGGGAAAATAGGGGACAGAAGATCACGATAGCATGCGTATATGCCCCTTACGAAAGGAGCACAAACTTTTTTGAAAAATTCTTCAGAACCCTAAACTCCGTAGCACAGGGAGGCATTGTCTTAGCGGGAGACTTTAATTTGGCTATGCAACCACACATGGATAGATCAGGAGGTGCTGATTTACACAACAAAGGGACAGGCATATCTTTACGCCGGGGCCTCAAAATTAATCAGTTAACAGATATATGGAGGGAATTGCACCCAGCAGAGACATTACACGTTCTACTCCCACCCACATGGTTCATACAGCAGAATTGATTACTTCTTTGTGTCCTGTCAAATGGTCCCCAAGGTCACCCGAGCGGAGATCCATGGTCTGACCATGCACCAATAGAGCTACTGTGCAATAAAATTCACACTGATAGACCGGGGACGAACTGGAAACTTAATGAATCGATCCTAAAATTCCCTGCGATCTGTGATACTGTTGGTACCGAGATAGACCAATTCTTCAAGATAAACGCAGGTTCTGTCAACTCGCATTTGGTTCTATGGGAAGCACATAAAGCGACTCTCCGCGGTACTCTAATAAATATCACAGCTAGACGAAAAAAAGAGAGAGAGGCCAAAATTGTTACACTTCAAACTAAATTACAGGATCTCTCATCTAAGCACAAACAGAATCTGGATTCACAAACCCTACAGGAGGTAAAATTGAATTAAACATGCTACTGGCCTCCAGGGCTGACAATTCGCTAAGTTGGTCAAAGAGGAAATTTTACGAAAAAGCAAACAGGCCGGGCAGAAACGGACAGAGAAACGCTAAACGCCGATTTCTCTATAGAGGAGCTGTCACGGGCCATTAAAGAACTCAAACCTTCAAAAGCCCCAGGGCCAGACGGCTTCTCGGGGCTATATTATAAGAAATTTGTCAAGCTGCTTGCCCCAAGGTTGCTACAAATGTTCAACACAATTTTAGCGGGAGCCCCCATCCCCAGAGAGATGTTACAGGCGTCTATATCAATAATTCATAAATCTGGAAAGGACCCGCTAGACTGCAAAAGCTACCGGCCTATATCACTAATCAACACTGATATCAAACTATATGCTAAATTACTGGCCAATAGATTATGTCTCATCCTACCCAGACTTATACACCCAGATCAGGTCGATTTTATCAAAGGTCGGCAAGCACACAACGTTTTATTGATCTGCTGGACCTGGCTAACATTAACACCACTCAAAGTATATTGTTAAGTCTGGATGCAGAAAAAGACTTTGATAGGATAGACTGGCCCTATTTAAAAGAGATGCTTGCAGCATTTCGCTTTGGGGATCTGGTGAGTGAAGCGATCCTCTCGCTGTACTCTAACCCTACCGCCAGGGTTGTACACCAGGGCTACCCCTCTCTGCCCTTTCAAATACGGAGTGGCACGAGACAGGGTTGTCCCCTCTCACCCCTCCTATTTGCCCTGTGTATTGAACCCCTGGTGGCACAAATCAGAGGAAACCCCGACATCTCAGGGTTAAACGCATACACCCAAACACATAAAGCGGCCCTGTACGCAGATGATATCCTCTTGATTATCACAAAACCTCTCACTTCCCTACCAAACCTATTCGACCTGCTGGACCGGTTCTCTCAGATCTCCGGCTTTAAAATCAACCAATCTAAATCAGAGGCCCTAAATGTCAATCTCCCTGGACACACAGAAAAATTATTAAAATTAAACTTCAAATTTCACTGGCAACAGAGATCTATCAAATACTTAGGAGTCCACATCGCCAAAAATGTTAAAGACATATACAACGCAAATTACCCCAACCTAATCCGGACCCTAAAATCTGACTTGCAGAAGTGGACGTCCAAAAGGATCTCCTGGATAGGACGAATCCATAGTGTTAAAATGAATTTACTACCCCGTATCCTATACCTCTTCCAGACACTCTCAGTACCACTCAGGTTGAAAGATCTACATTCACTTCAATCTGACATCTCCAAATTTATATGGGGAGGTAAGAAACCAAGAGTAAATAAAATTAATATGAAAAGACCTGTTCTGGCTGGGGGTTTAGGGGTACTGTAACAGGGGAGTAATCCCTGTTCAAGTAATGTGCCTTTAATCTAGCAGTGTGGTGGTTAACTGCTGGTAGTCAATTAATAAACACCACCTGCCTGATTGCTTACAAAAGCCTGTCTGTTGAGACAGGAAGTGACTCCTTAGCTCCAAACCAAATTACAGGCTCTCTCCTCTAAACACAAAATAATCTAGATCTGCAAACCCTACAAGAGGTAAAAGACACTAAAATTGAATTAAACATGCTGCTGGCCTCCAGGGCTGACAATTCGGTCAGAGAGGAAATTTTTTCAAAAAAGCAAACAGGCCGGATACGATGCTGGCCCGCATGCTGAAGGACAGGCAAACTAAATATAACATCCAAGCTATACGCTTAAAATCTGGTACCCCCACAACCAACCCTCAGAAGATAGTAGATGAATTCGGCTCCTTTTATGAGACACTTTATAATGGGGAGAACGTGGCACATAACGCTAAAATAAGCAGTAAGCTAAGAGATTTCCTAGCCAGCTCAAATCTAGTGAGATTGACGGAAACAGATAGAGAAGTTCTAAATGCCGATTTCTCTATCGAGGAGTTGTCGCAGGCCATTAAGGAACTCAAACCTTCAAAAGCCCCAGGGCCAGAAGGCTTCTCAGGGCTATCTTATAAGAAATTTATCAAGCTGCTCGCCCCAAGGTTGCTCCAAATGTTCAACATAATTTTAGCGGGAGCCCCCATCACCAAAGAGATGTTACAGGTGTCTATATCAATAATTCATAAACCTGGGAAAGACCCGCTGGACTGCAAAAGCTACCGGCCTATATCACTAATTAATACTGATATTAAATTATACGCTAAATTATTGGCCAATAGACTATGTCTCATCCTACCCAGACTTATACACCCAGATCAGGTCGGTTTTATCAATGGTCGGCAAGCCGCAGATAATACACAACGATTTATTGATCTGCTAGATTTGGCTAACATTAACACCACTCAAAGTATGTTGTTAAGTCTGGATGCAGAAAAGGCTTTCGATTGGATAAAACAAAACACAAAATAGCGCACAACGCTCATGGTGAAGTAAGAATGAACAATTTATATTAAAAAGTAATTCAAGGTTCTGCGTACATCAGATAAAGGTAAAACAGGCATGTAACTGTAACTATGACAGTTGTTACCACTCAGGTATCAGGACAAAGGAGAAGGCTACAGCGGATCACCCAATGTCAGGAATCTGCAGTCATATCAGGCTGTGCTGGGCTCTTTAGAAGCGGAGGGTTCCCTTTAGGCTTCCACGTAATCCAGGTAGATAAGTCCCAAGCTCCGTTTAGGAGTAGCTGGTAGAGGGACAGTCTCACCGATCAGGGTCAGCTCTGCCTCCTACGCCAGTGCACTGAGTGCCGATACACGCCGACAAACAAAGATGACGTCACCGGAGAGGCGTCGGCTGAGAATATGCCGAACTCGAACTCTTCACTTTACCAGCAAAGTGATAGAATACTGGGGTACTAGTAGATCAATAAAAGTATAATTCCAACTAGTTTCGTAGCAACTATAAAGGCCACTTCATCAGTTGGGATTTAAATTAGCCAATCATGGGTCAGCATGTGACTTTTCAGTGGTACATGGTTTCCTTTGTGCGACAGTGGTATAAAGGGACCGGAGTGGATGCTGCATGGGGACCACTGCTCACATCTGCAGATCCATCACCATGGCCTCCATTGGTGAACCTCTACATCCTCATCTGTCTCCAGAAAAGAGCAGAGTGGTTTGGATCATTGTAGGATCATTGTAGGAGAGCCACCTCTGAAATCACCAAAGCATCTACAGTTATACATGAAGAAATAGAATCATCAGAATAAAGTTCCATGTCAATACCATACATTGATTACCTGATCAAATAGTAATCACTGAGCACTATGATGCTACAGATGTAGCAGGCTATTTTTTCTAGGGGAGATCACTATGATGTAGTAGCTACAGTACAGTATTTCATGAAATGCCCACTTGTTTATCTAGGGAAATTAATCAGAATACAGTGAATGTAACAGTGGCTAGGTTCAGGATCTCCAAAAGATGCAAAAGTTCCATGGCAATAACATGAATTTCAACTATTGATCACTGCGCACTATGAAGCTATGTATGTAGCAGCCTCATTACCAACCAAGTGGGGTTCATCTTGTTCTAATACCCCTTACTACAATTACTGTACCCCTCCGAAATGGCCTAGGAGTGCCGGCAGGCTCAGTGCCCTGAAACCCCCAACAAGGAGCCCCCTCTTCGTTCTGGGTCAATCTAAAAAATTATTAGCACATTCTAGCAGGGAGGCATTTAATTATTGCATCAAGTTAAACAAACAAACATTCAGTAAGCGGGGAATGTTGAAAAGGGGCTGAGGTTCACCACTTGTGTTTAATAGATCATATAAATATTTTACATAAAACATTACAGCTTTTGGATTTTTAGAGTAACTGGACACATTTGAGGTAATTTTTTTACAGAAGCTTAAGTACAAAAAACAAAATGTCACATGGCCATGGTTAACTGTCTCCCCCTCCCCCAGAGCATCCCTGAGCTGGGTGTGACTTTTCGTCCATGGCCTGTGCATAAAACGCGAAACACTTCATTTCAATAAATGTTTGCAATCCACTTAATACATGCATTGTACAGTTCCAATACAATTCCATCAGCCCTTTTACTGTGTATTTGGTGTTTAGTAACACATGTGATTAAACTTTAGAGTACTGGGCCATTAATCCCTCCGCCTTTCAGAATAAACCATCAACACCCCATAATTGTACATGCGAGTCGTAATGACAGCAATTCCAGAAAACATGCCTACTGTACTTAAGAGCACTGGGCACCACAAAGCATGGATTAGACTTAAAGAAAACAAAAAGAACTTTGGTGAGGCAGATAACCAATTAAACTGGGAGCTCAATATTGAACACACAACCGTCCCTTTATTTGGCTTAAGTATAATAGAGTACATTTTGTTCATGACAGCTGCATGCAACTACAACACACATCACTGCGAAATGCTCAAAGAACTAGATTGGTCATCACTAGAGTCTAGGCGCAAAGTTCACCTTCCCTGTCTTGTCTTTAAATTCTTTATGAGCAAGCTACCCAGCTATCTGAACAAGCTCCTCACCCCTACCACATGCAGCACTTATCATCTGAGATCAGACTCCAAAAGACTGTTCATGGTCCCAAGGCTCAACAAAGTATCCGGTCGTTCCTCCTTCTCTTACCGTGCACCCCAAAACTGGAACAACCTACCAGAGACTCTCACATCCACCACCAGTTTAAGTTCTTTCAAATCTAAGGCTGTCTCACATTTTAATCTGGTCTGTAACTGTTTCATACGCCCATAATATATATTTTCTTTAACTGTGCATGCAATGTCTTGTAGATAATGTATACCCTGTTCATTTATGTAACTGTATTTGTAACCATGTTTTATTTGTCTTAACTCTGTGCCCAGGACATACTTGAAAACGAGAGGTAACTCTCAATGTATTACTTCCTGGTAAAATATTTTATAAATAAATAAATGTAAAATGCATTGCTTCATTTACATCCTTATTACCATCCTGTTTCTGTCTATAACTACTGTATCTCTATTTATTTCTACTGTATCACTCTATCTCACTCTCTTCCCCACTGCAACCAGTCCCACACATCCTTTCCCAACCAAAAACTGTGTGACAAAAGGGCAGATGTGGAAGTAGCAATATAAATTCTTTCAGATTTGGACTCAGCAGAATCCAGGGAACAGATTCTGTTAGATTCTGGTGACAGTTTCTGCCGCAGTTTCACAGCCATATTGTAGATAGCCCGTCCGCAGATTCTGAGGATTCCAGACGGATTTAAGAGGATGCAATCTACTTCGAATTACATTTCAAATTTCATTAATCTCAAGTATAAATAGGGAATGGTAGACTGTTTGCTCGTCCCCTAAAAACAATGGTGAAACATACATTGGCGTTTAGTGAATGTTGTTTTTAACTGATTACACACATTCATGTTTTCATTTTATATTCTCTCACATTTGACTTCCTGTTTTGGAGTTGGGCCTTGGAGTGAGTGCAATTAACTTCACATTGTTTTGTGAGTAAGAGATGTCACTTTAATTGGTATTTTTGTTTTAAAAATGTTTCATGTTTTGTTTATGATTCTAAAAAAAAATATTTCATTTTTTACAAAACTTGATTAGTTTTAGTTGGGATTTTTTTAAATTATAAAAAAATATAAAAATAAATTGCATGCTATTTGCTCCATAAGTTATCTGCTTTAAAAACTCCCATCCTGCCAAACAAAAGCAAAAACAATATTTAAAAAAACAAATCTGAGAATGTCTTTCCATGGCTTTGCTTAAATTTCCCTCAAGTTAAATTCAGAGTTCTAATGAAATGTAAAATTCTCAAACTGCTTGAATGGGAGTTAGAATTGAAAGTTGGATTAATGAAGTTCAGATCCTGAACCTGCGAACATGCCCAATGAGTAGATGTGAGTACTGCAGCAGGATTGTTGCAGATCTTTTTTCAGTCTGCACCGGCAACACAGATCGAGTTATGTTCTTTATATTTACTGTTTTTTCAATAAGCATTTTGTTTGAACAGTTTATAACTTTCCATTCATATGCACTGATTCAGACAAATTATTTGCTTAAATTAAGTTCCATTAGTCTCATTACACCCTGATGTGGATTCCCACTGTGGCAAAGAGTTCTTACATGGAAAATTCTATTGCCACCAATTAAAAAGCCCAAGTTTTAATAAGTGGAGCAATCAAAAGCTACTATTCCTAACCTAATTAAAAATATGTAATTGTCAATGAAAATCTATTTGTATTTATAAAACCACAGAAAGATTAATAATTTATTTGCTCTAATTGCAAATTAGCAGATGCAATTAAGCCAATTTTGCATGCGAAGCTTGGATAGACTACAAAGCGTCTTTAAAAAAAGACATCATAAAATAAAAAGTCTTTGTAAACATGGGAATTAAATACCTTTTATATTTGTATCGGGGGTGATGTATCTGCTGTGAGTATTAGGGAGTAATTGGCCTGTAAGGGTATAAGGGAGTAATGGATCTGGTTAAGGGAGCACAGTGGAAAGATGCATGTGGGTTTACCTGTGGCCCTAGGGTGGGCCTGCTGGAGGCCTGTAAAAATGGGTCCTGTTGGATAATGATGTATTGTGAAAAGGAGGGACTTGCAAGTGCAGTGGATCCCACAGGAGGGTTTGGAGCTTTCTCCATTTTGATGAGCATCTGCCAGAAAAGGGGATGGCCCTTCAAGCCTGCCGGTGTCCTGCAGGTGGGCTTGTGGAAGGGGGGGGGGCAAGATGGGTGGTCATGTAACTAATCCCTAACTCCTCCAATTGTCACTACCCAGATTGCAAGGTGATGTAAACAGAGCAAAGACCTTGATACATTGATGCAAAGAAATGCAAGATAAAAATTAGACAATTTGTGTCCATTTTGCTCCAAATTTGAAATGATGCATCATCCGCTTGGGGTGTTTTGCTTTTGTCTTTAAAATTGTGTTTGTGTTTTGCTTTTGCCTGTAGTGGGTTTGTTTTGGATCATGGTAAATATATGAATATGTTGAAATAAATCATAAATATATGCAATCTCTAGATGGTTTTGGTTCATATTTAAATATTTATGTAATCTACAATGTATTTAGAGTAAAAATAATAATAGTAATATTAATACAATGTTGCAATTAATATAAATAATAATAATTATTATTATTATATTAATTACATCTAGTTGCTTATTGGTGCCAATAGTTGAAACACACTAGGTATATTATAGACAATCTTGTATTGAGATTGATCAGGTGGTGCTATAATTATTGAATCTTGACTCATTTAAATAATATGTCCCAGGTAAATGAAAAATGAAAAGTGTTAACCAACTGAAACCTCAAAGGGTGCATTCTGCTAAATACTTGGGGAATTGAATATGAAACCTATGAATATACTGCATATACATTTGTGAGGCTTTATTCAACATTTTAGCTCCTTGGGGATCCCTTGTCAAAAAAACAAAACTACAGTACCACCATAGTGACCCGTATATACAAATACTATACACAAAAGACACTAGATGGCGCTCAACACTTATAAACAAACATGCAGTGATTAAAGTGATACTATAATAATATACAACATAAAGTGCAATGAGTGTTATAGGAAAAAACTCAAACCCTGAATGGACTGTTTCAATTGTCCACAAGAAAGCACAATATAGAGGAAATCAGGGGAGCATCATTACCTATAGGAAAAAATAAATACAACCATAGTGCAAAACGTAATAACAAAATACACTAAAATGGCAGATCTCTCTCAAGAGAAAAAAGACGCTAGATGGTAACACTGTAACCACAGGCTAGCGGCAAGGAGCAGGAGGAAAGTGCGTCCAGGACAGAGACACAGAGTCAAAAGATAAAATGCCAAACTTTATCCGACAATGATAAAATTGGAGGCTTACGAGATATCAGATGTTAAACAGCATTGGTGTATGGTAAAGTTGTTCGCCGAGTCGCGTTCTCGGAATCCCCGCACACTGCTGCCTTATCCACCGATCTCCGACCTCCGACCTGCTGGAGCCGATACGTCACATCCGGTTCTTTCAAATCGTATGGAAGACGCCACCGGAGCTTCACAGCAGTCTCTCCCTCTGGATCTAACACTGGGGGGTTACGCTCCAGTGTTAGATCCAGAGGGAGAGACTGCTGTGAAGCTCCGGTGGCGTCTTCCATACGATTTGAAAGAACCGGATGTGACGTATCGGCTCCAGCAGGTCGGAGGTCGGAGATCGGTGGATAAGGCAGCAGTGTGCGGGGATTCCGAGAACGCGACTCGGCGAACAACTTTACCATACACCAATGCTGTTTAACATCTGATATCTCGTAAGCCTCCAATTTTATCATTGTCGGATAAAGTTTGGCATTTTATCTTTTGACTCTGTGTCTCTGTCCTGGACGCACTTTCCTCCTGCTCCTTGCCGCTAGCCTGTGGTTACAGTGTTACCATCTAGCGTCTTTTTTCTCTTGAGAGAGATCTGCCATTTTAGTGTATTTTGTTATTACGTTTTGCACTATGGTTGTATTTATTTTTTCCTATAGGTAATGATGCTCCCCTGATTTCCTCTATACCGTATATACAAATGCCTAGAAAAACTTTAAACACAGAAAGAAAAGGAGCTAAAAATATGATAATTAATCAAGATGTCACCTATGGAAAATTAAACACTTTGGGTGGCAAATATAATAACAATACATATAGTGAAGCTTGGTGCTTATTTATTATTTATTTATTTATCAAATGTTTTACCAGGAAGTAATACATTGAGAGTTACCTCCCGTTTTCAAGTTATGATGACAAATAATACATGGTTACAAATACATGGTTACATAAGTGAACATGGTATACATTATATACAAGACATTTGCATTATACTGATTAATAATGGGACATCGTATCTGACAAATATATAGAGCGAATCAATAGAGTAGCAATATAGGGATAGTGCCAAAGTCCAAAATTAGCAAACATTGTTATCATGCAGATAAACAAGAAGCATCAACATCATCCTAACTTTAGCTCTTGCTGACTTCACTCCAAATACCTGCTAATTTGTTTCAACAACCATATGAATAGCACTGTGGATAATATTGGACACATGATAAAAAGCTTAGCCCCCTGCATACGCACTTACCAGAACTCCCTCCTACTGTCTCTGTACGTTCTCCCTACCCACCAATTAGACTGTAAGCTCCTCGGAGCAGGGACTCTTCTTCCTTAATGTTACTTTTATGTCTGAAGCACTTATTCCCATGATCTGTTATTTATTTAATTACCACGTGTATTACTACTGTGAAGCGCTATGTACATTAATGGCACTATATAAATAAAGACATACAATACAATACAACTCTGCTCGCTCCCAGGCTACAAAATGCTACTTTAATTCACAAAGCAATGCTCAAAAGTCTAACCTACGCCAACTCTTCTCTATCTTTGAATCTCTCCTCAGACCATCTGGACATTTTCTCCTGTAAATGAGAATGTTGTATATTAATATTTGAGAAGAAATACAGTAGTGTAGTACACAAATGACATACATACGCATATGTTTCTATGGGTGTCATTGAATTTCTCCACATGTGTATTTCTATGGAACCTGGTTGAAATGCAGATATGTGTCATTGAATTTATACACTTGCGAGTTTTTATAATACAATAATACAATCTTCTTCAACCACCAAGAATTCAACAATGACTAGAATATGAATTTTTGCATCTTTTAAATACTACAATAATACAATCTTCTTCAACCGCCAACTTACATCTTATTGCTGTGTCTTTTACATGTTTAAATGTTAAATCATTTTTAGATTTTTTTTTATACAAGAAAATACTGGATGCATTAATTACAGTACTGTACATTACATGACCGTATCGCTGGATGTGTTTCTTATATGAACATGGTGTTGTCATCAGCCCACCAACACTACAAAACAAGAATGAAATAAAGAATGAAACAATAACTACAATCAAGTACTTATTAAAAAATATTTTCTGTAAAACTTTATTTATTTTGTTCATAAAGTTGTCTTCTTCGCCTGGAGCACTCCTACAGCAGGAGTGAATCCCAGTGGCCAAAACTATGAGAAATGAAGGCATAGTCTGGGCCTCAGGCAGAGATCAGAGGCGAGAAGCAGAGAAGTGCCATTGGGGTCACAGGCAGAGGTCGGCAGCATGGAGGCTGTAACAGGACGGGAACACAGGGACAGGAACACAGGAATTGGACTGTGACACGGGAAAAGGACTGGGGAACGGAAACAGAACTGAGGCGTGGGAACAGGATTGGGACAAGGTAACAGGACTGGGGCACTGGAAAAGGACTGGGACAAGGGAAACAGCAACAAGGCCCAGCCACAAGGCACAGCAAAACCAGGAACTGTAGCAGGTGCAGAAGGAACCATTATAAACAGGCATATGGCTGCAGGAGCAGGACGTTTATAAAGGCTGTCAAAGAGGATCAGATTACAGAGTGAGAAGGGGATCCCACAGAGGGGGATCTCAGAAAGGACAAGATTCAGCAGCATTCTCACATGGGTACTGAAAGCCAGGATCAGGGAGAACCTGACATTACTCCCGCCTTTCAGGAGAGTTCTCCGGACGATCCTTCTTTAAGCTTTCTGTATATCTACGGTGCAAGGCCCTAACCAATTGTGGAGCATGTACAAAATCTTCTTGTTCCCAGTACATCTCCTCGGGAATATAGCCCTTTCAGGGAACCACATATTGGAATTTTCCTCAGTGCAAACATGGAGTCCAAAAATGTATCCACAATAAACTCTTCCTCGTTATCCAACAGGACAGGGTCAGGAGGAGGAAGCCTGTGTCCAGGAAATTGATTTTCCTAGAATTGTTTTAGTAAAGAAGTGAGAAAGACTTTAATGGATAACATTTTTATCTCAGTTCCAATCTGAGATATCGGATTTACTAGTGCTGAAATCTGGAAAGGGCCAATTACTTTTGGACACAATTTAATGGTGGTGACCTTCAAACATAAGTTTCCAGTTGAAAACCAAACCTTATCCCTGACGAGAAATCTTGGGGAAGGTCTATGAAGTTGGTTTGCTGCTTTCTTGTATCGTGTGTTGGCCTCACAAAGTGTCTTTTTAAGGTGTCTCCTGGATGTCCTGAAGAACCTCAAGTTTGTCTATGAACACCAGAATGTGACCAGAAGTTGAAAAGTGAGGAATACAAGTTGAATGAAACAAAAAATTGAGAATATAGGGCTCTGTTATTGTAAGAGAGCTCTGCTAGAGGTAAAAAGTTGGAGCAGTCATCCTAGAGATGGCAAATTAAATAGCATAAATATTGTTTGTGCTTTCGGTCTGGCCATTAGATCATGGATGATAGCCAGAGGATACATTTACAAGAATTCCCAAAGAGGAAAAGAAAATCCACCAGAATATTGAGTCAATTGCACCTCTCTATCAGATATGATTTAATCTGGAGCCCCATGTAGACGAAATACCTTCTTTAAGACCAACTTGGCCATCTGATCTGTTAAAGAGAAGTTTTGTTTAGCAATAACAAAGGTGATCTTCGGAAGCCGATCCACTACTACAAGAATGGTATCATTCCCACTTGGTCTGAGTATTTCAACAATAAAATCCATTGATATAAGTATATATAAGTAGTCATGCATTAATTAGAGCACTTCTAATCTTACTTCCTTGGGGACGAGCAGACAGTCCTTATAGTTTCACAGACAGTCATTTAGAAACAATTCAGCCTCCCGTGGATTTTGTTAAGAAAATAATCATTTGAGTAGGCTCCCTTAATTCATGTGAGGAGATCGGCGGAAAATGTGATGCCCAGAAAATGAATTTTTGATAGAGTATCCCCTTCCTGCTCTTTATCTGAACAAGGATTAGGCCATAACTGAGACAGGGCATCCGCCTTTTCATTCTTTGAGCCAGGGCGATATAAGATGTGAAACTGTAATCTTGTGAAGAAAAGAGCACACCAGGCTTGATGAGAAGACAGTCTATACGCTGAAGTGCCTATGATCCATAAAGATGGTAACCTCCTCAAGTAAATATCTCCACTCTGAGAATGAGGATTTTATAGACAAATGTTCCTTGTTTCCGATGGCATAATTTCTTTCTGCTGCTGACATCTGGTATGAAAAGAAGGCACATGGATTAGAATATTTTGTGAAAGAATGGCAGAAATAGAGAAGTCGGAGGCGTCCACTTCCATGACAAATGGTAGTTCAGGGTTTGAGTGAATGAGGCTAGGAATGAAAAGCGAATTCAGTCGTTCAAATGACGAATCAGCTTCAGGAGACCATTCGAATTGGAATTCTTTTTGAGTGAGGTGAGTAAATGGAGCAATAATGCCAGAGAAATTTTTATTAAAATGTGAGTAGAAGTTAGCAAAGAAAAGGGGGGGGGGGGGCGGGGTTGATCCCTGCTTAACTCTAGATTAAACTAAGATGTGGGCCGAAAAAGGAACCCACAAGCATTGTAAAACTAGGCTCACCACAAACAAGGCTGGACCCTGGTACTGAGGTGGGAATGAGTATAAACACCACATACAGCCACGGGGGCACGTCTGGAGTGCAGATGGTCAGGCAGCCGGGTCAGGATTAGAGAGAGTAGAGTGGTTAGGTACTTGCCGAGGTCTGAGGTAGGAATTGGTAGAATGGTCAGTATCTGTTTAGCCATGGCCAGGGCTTGGAGCCAGTAGAAGCGTAGGATTGAAGAGATGCGGAAGGTTAGACCACTAGCCAACCAATCTATTAAAGAAATAAAACCAGTAGCCAATCAATTAAATAAATCCCACAACTAGCCAAAAAAATTAATCTAAAAGCTAAAAGCACTAACCAACACAACAATTAATACAACCACTAGATAACACCAATTTAAACCATTAGCCATCAAAATATATCATTAAATAAAAACGCTAAACAATCTGAAAAAAAAATCAAGCCATGACAATTCAAAACAATTTAATCTAAACAATAAAAATACATAGAAAATATAACAGTCAAAAGAAGAAATGTATTTGCCAAAAAATGCATTGGCTATTACTGTATTCATCTGTTCCCTAAACAGGTACAGATTAATATATTAGCCGTTAATGGGCAATGAAAAACATAAAAAAAAAGACAAATCCAATGAAAAAAACATGTAAAAATAAAAGTACATACATTCAATATTGATCTTACCTATAGAAACTTTGGTCCTCCGAATCCTGGGGAATCAGGAAGCTCACGTACCGAAAAGGCTTACTGTAAAACTCAATCCGATGCCATCTGCCATGGAGATCTGGATCAGGTATCCCAATTTTTCTTTCTTTTCTTTTCAATCAGCTTCTTCTATAATTATTTCTTAATTTTCTTAATCTTCTGTCTTCATCTGTCAATCCAAAACGCCAATGGTAGATCCACCACACGATGTTCTCTCGTCGTCTTCTTGGGCTCAAATGAGGTGTCATGGCCTTAAATATGGCATGTGACATCACATTTGGGCGGCAAATGGTTCAACAGCCATCTGATTGGCTGTAAAAGTAATGTAACCACACCTTCTGAAAATCTGTGTAGGTGTCGTTATTAAGACTAACCATTTTTTCCATGTAGCAAATCTGCCAGACTTTATTTTTAACTTTGGAAATTGACGGAATAATTGTTGTTTCCATACTGCCACTAATTCGCGTCTGGCGGCTGAAGATATGTGGCACAGTAATTTATTTTCATGTCTCGTGAGGGGGTAATATGGTTTGTTTAAAAGAAATAACCAGGGATCAATTGGTAGGTCCAAACCGAAAAACCTTTGTGACCACATTTTGATTTCCAGCCAATAAGCTGCTATGAATGGGCACCCCCATCACATATGTATAAATGTGGCTTGTACTCCACATTCTTTCGGACATGTAGTTGGGTACTCTGAGATGAATTTAGCTAGTCTCATGGGGGTTAAGTACCACCTCATCATAACTTTATAGGCATTTTCACTGATTGTGATACACATTGATGATGTGGCAACTTTTTGAAAAATTTCATTCCAGTCTTCCATGTCTAATACCTCCCCCAGGTCATCCTCCCATTGTAGCATACTGCACCGACACACTTTATTCGAGCAAATACCCGGTATGTACCTGGCAGATACCTGGAATGCGCCGCTCCTCACCTCTGACAAGCCCCGTTGAGTTTGCCTTCCCAGCCTGGGTTCATGCCTGGCTGACGGGCGGCTGATCTGTTAAATGATAATGATTAGGATTTAATAGGCTGCAATGCTTCGCGTGTCTACCAGATGGCATAAATTCATGAATTGTAATGCAGTATATATATATATACTGTGCAGTATTGCAGCCAGCAGGAATAAAATGCTGCAATCCCTGCCTGGAAAATAACCCAATGCACTCGGGCAGAAAACAGTCACAAACCTCAATACACCCGGGTATACCCGAATTCGTGGGACTAGCCGAGCTCGAATAAAGTGTGTCGCCAGTGTATATTTCAGTTTTTGATTCATTTGTGGAGGGGGGCTAACAAAGTATCCATACAATTTAGATATCAGTCCAGGTGTGTTACTATCTGCTAGACAAAGTGACTCAAATCTAGTTAGCAATTCGGGGGGGCGGATTTTGTTATTAAAGGCTTTCAATTGAAGGTATTGGAGGAACTGATTGTTTGGGATAGCCTTTTCTTTGTGGAAATATTCAAATGTTCTGGGAAATCCTTCTAAACCTACATCTTTTAATCTTGTGATACCTGCTATTTTCCAGTCTATAAACCTATTACGGCCTATTCCTGGACCAAATTCTGGGTTATCATATAGTGGAGTCATAAGTGTATTCCGTGTTGTAAGGAAGTGTCGATTTGCAACTGAGGCCATGTGCCCTTTTTGTGAATGACGTCATTTAAAGGGAATAAAGCATGCCAATCAGAATGGCTATGCTTCATTTCCCTTTTTTGGCAAATGCATTTCTTCTTTTGACTGTTATATTTTCTATGTATTTTTATTGTTTAGATTAAATTGTTCTGAATTGTGATGTCTTGATTTTTAGCGTTTTTGTTTAATGATGTATTTTGTTGGCTAATGGTTTAAATTGGTATTATCAAGTGGTTGTATTAATTAATTGTTGTATAGATTAGTGCTTTTAGCTATTACATTGATTATTTTGGCTACTGGTGTGATTTATTTAATTGATTGGCTAGTGGTTTTATTTCTTTAATAGATTTGTTGGCTAGTGGTGTTATTTAGGTAATTGATTGATTGACTATTGCTTTTAATTTTACAGTTTGGGGGTTTAGGTGCTTGGTGTATATGTTTAATTATTGTGTATTTTGGACATTCCGGCTTTTATATTAGTGTGACCATTGACTGCTATAGTAGCTATAGTAGCTTATCATGCCCATATTATATGGGTATGATGTACTACTATAACAATCAATGGTTACAGGGTGGGCATAGTGGGTCTGGGGTGGGTGGCTAGGCTTCCCGGTGGGTAGCGGGGCAGTGTGGTTTAACCCCTTAATTGCTATAGCGGTTATTAACCGCTGAGGTGATTAAGGGGTTAGGAGACATTAGATTGTATTTATTACTGTATGTATGCTTTCTGGCAACGGAGGACATGGACCTGCAGTATGCTGAAGAGGATGTCATTCATATTGCCAGTGGTAAGTAGAACTGTTTTTATTCACTTTATATATGCTGCATGGTTAATGTTGTGTTTACTTATTTGGATAATAGTTATTTTGCCCATTACTGTACTGTATGTGTTTGGTGGGGGGTGGGGTGTAATTGTATTTATTGAAATTTAGGTCATGTTTATTTTTTTTAAATACAGGAACGGACCCACGGACACCCATGGAAACCACCTGAGGATCCACGGACACCTGTGGAGAGGAACCGGGGACCCACAGGGACCACCCAATGGCCCCCAGACACCCGTGGGGATGACCTAGGGACCCCCAGATACCTACGGGGACCACCTGTGGAACCCATTGGGGCCCCACGGACACCTGCGGCGACCATCTGGAGGACATAGAGCCTAGCGGGAGCACCTGATGGCCCCCGGACACACGTGGGTACACCCAGGGAGCACTGTGGGGCCTGCGGACACCTGTCAAGACCACCCGGGGACAACCGCTGGCCTGTGGTATTAATCCTGTGTGTAAAAAAATAAAATATGGTTATATGTGGGGCTACAGGGGGTGGGTTGTGTTTATTGAAATGTAGGACATGTTTTTGTTTTTTTAAATACAGAAATGGTACCGCAGGCCGGCGGGGACCCAAGGGGACCACCCGAGGATCTCCAGATGCCTACGGGGACCATCTGAGGACCCGCAGAAACCTGCGGGGAGGAACCGGGGAACCTTAAGGGGCTCCCGGGGACCTGCAGGGACAATGCAGGGGCCCCAAGATCCATGTGAGAACCACCCGAGGGCCCCCAGACACCCATGGGGACCACCCGTGACCCCATTGGGGCCAGTGGGGACCACATAGAGACCCACGGTGCCTAGCAGGGCCCACCCGATGTCCCCAAGAAACCCGTGGGTACCATCCGGGGTGCACTGTGGGGCCTGCGGACACCTGTCAGGACCACCCAGGGACCCTCGCCAGCCTTTGGTATTAATCCTATGTGTAAAAAATAAAATATGGTTTTATGTGGGGGTACAGGGGGTGGGTTGTGTTTTGGTGGTTATTTTAAGTTACATTTTATTATGAGTGTATTGTAGCAGGGGGTCTCAGGAGCAGAATCTTGTTTATTTGATGTCCGGAGATCCCTGCTTCCAGAGATACAAGCCCTTTTATGGGGTGCCGGTCTCCTATGCATGTAAATGTCTCGCGTCACGTGATCGGGACATTTCAATGCATAGGAGATACCGGCACCCCATAACGGGGCCTGTATCTCAGGAAGTAGGGGGTCCCCAGACCTGAAATCAATGCAGTTCAGCTCTGGAGACCCCTTGCTACATTACTGTAATGTTTAAAATGTAATAAAAACCCCGCAATCGCCTGTGAGAGGTGCACAGTTAGAATGAGTGATTCAGACTCTTACTACACGTCTATTACAGACAGGCAGACCCCGGTAAGACTCACACAGCAGGTACCCCTGCTGTGTTAATCCGATGGGCCATTATAGTCTGTCCCGGCAAAACTTGTGAGGATCACGGAAAAATCTCGAAATCCATTTTGAGATTTGTTCGAATAACGACCGCTGCATCTGTAATTTGACACCAAAATATCCGCTTATCTCTCCGACTGGAACCATCAAAATACCAAATAAAATCTGGATTGCTGAGGATTCAAAGTGGGACACCTATGGAGAGAAAACAGTCAAAAGTTATAAAATATATCACTGTAAGGGCCGCCGTGAAGCTCCGCCCCTGAAGCGAGCCCCGCGGCAGGGGATTAGGGCCGCGCGAAGTTAGACCAGCACGTGCACGTAGGAGCGGCATCGCTGAGGCGTGACCTCAGCGGGGAGTCAACATACCCACGACGTCAGGTGATACCACCAGCCTGCGCCGTGCACAACCCATGCGCGTGTCACTGAACCACCAATTAGCTGATAGTCGGAATTCCCTCACCTGAAGCGGATCTCTGATCACTCCTTCAGACCCCTGCTATTAGAGTGTTTTCCCACGCGCGGTGCTCCTTGATTGGCTCCTTGTCCTTTATATACTGGGCTCCCCCACTCCTTCATTGATGAGCATAAACTTTGGTTTATGCGTTGTGCTCGCTGCTTTCAGTTCGTTTGTTCCTGTGCTGTTTGTGTCGTGACCCTTGCTTGTATCTGGGCCAGTCCTTTCTCCAGTTCTGAACTTTGGCTTCACTTTGGATTCCTACACTCTCCAACCCTTGACCCTGGCTACGTACCTCTACCATTCTACCCGCTCTATTCCTGGACCAATGGCTTATGGACATCAACCATTCTCAACTCTTCAACACTGAACCATGGCAAGTACATTGACAAACCTGACCTCTCTAACCCTGACCCAGCCACACAACTTGGATTACGGACTCCGGACCGGACTGCATGGTTGTAGGTCGGTGCCTATACATCCCACCTCAGCCCCGCGGTCATAGTCCTGTTTGTGGTGAGCGCAGCGTGACAGTCACATATTCAGTTAAATTTACAGTAGAAAAATAATTTCATTTCGGACTCATCACTAATTCCATGTACTGAATTCTTTGTAAAGCACTGAGCACACTTCTGAGGCCATACAAATAAAGACATACACACTCAGTATTACTTATTTTTATAACTCAAAAAAAATATTTATTTGTATAAATATTTATACCTTGACACACTCTTTGCATCTCTGCATCTCTGGTTAACACACTTTTAAAACATTACTATTTTATATATTAAATTATACTACATATTAATCCTAAACATTATACACTATAAACATTCTATACTATAGAGTGACATATCATACATTTTACTCAACGACATACAATGCCTCTATGAATACTCTGCTCAGAACAGAAAAAACATTTGAAACACTGAAACTTTTAACGATGTATTAATTCTGCCCTTAAAATCACTCTATTTAGGACTTACAAATGACAATGTTTTTTCATGTCATAGTACTCGCCTTCTTCAGGATAAGATTCACTAGGGCCAATGTCCCTCTGCCCTCCAACACCATTCACAAGTTCTGGTACCATGATTGTGTTGACTTTCTCCTCATATGATTTTAGGTGCAGAGTTGCAGGAAGACCTTCTCCTGTTTGAGATGCCTGTTTACTTGCGTTAAACAATGTGACTTTGAGTTTACACTTAATATCAGAGAACCTTTTATTACAGTTCTCTACTGTTCTTGGTTCCTCTCCAGATGCACACACAGCGTTACAGATATCCTCCCACATCTTAGTTTTCTTGCTGCGTTTTGTTGTTGCTGTGTATATACAGTATGAAATTATATAAATACATAACTATCGATTACTGTACATTAAACTCATGTAATTTTGGACGTTTTTCAAATATATAAACTATTGTCGCATAGAACAGGGATGTTGTGACAGATAGTATGAGTATTTGTGTCACCACAAAACTTTGCATGTAGTTACAGCCCCCATTATTCGATTTAAGGTCGCTTTGTAGCAACTAACATTTGTACATGTATATCACATATAAATGAAAGGCTGACTAGGTCAATCAGTCATTTACAGAAAGTATATTTGTGATTTGTGGTGCACTCTACACTAATCATTTTATATTTTTCAGTGAATATATAATAGTGAAAAAACTGTGAATAAGTGAAAAATACTGCCGTATTAAGTCATTCACTTTTGTCAATGGTGAAGTGGACACCAATATGAGCTGTGCATAAAAATTGCTGCTCAAAATGCATATGGATGTCTAGAGTTGCCCACACAATTCGGGCACAATCAATTACGCATGCATTCAATGCTTGCTGTCAGAGGACAAATTGCCTGAATGTTATCAACTAATAGTTGAGCCCTAGTCACATACCATGTGTTATCTCATATCCTATATTATTGATATTCACAACAATAGGTCGCTTGAGCGGTGTGTTCTGTCTTCTGTTTGTAACATTTGTACATGCATCAACATTATCAGCACCCCTCAGTCATAGCATGTATGTGTTTCACATCTCAATGGTAAAGTTAAAAATGTGAGTCTTATTTGGGACATAAACGTATAACATACATTACATTATTCATTACTACACTTAACTTATATTATTTATGTTCTTACGTGCTAATTGGCCATAAAGTTGAATATACGAAGCCAACACCCCATCAGCCAATACTTAATTTTCTGTTGCCGAAAATCTGGAGTTTCGCAAGCCTTCACTGCACTGCTTGCGGGCTGGAGGCTCTTGAGCAGCTGTATCATGTTCTCGGCCTCAGTGGTCGGATGCTGTAAACTGTCCCTCACTCCCTTGTCCATTACTCCCCATACCTTCTAGCTGTCCATGAGCCCTGATGCTCCTGCTGGATTCCCCCAACTGGACTCCAACACCAGCATGACCCATACCTGCACAGCCGCACCTGCAGTTGAAAGACTTCCACGGGCCACACATATTGTATTGTATGTCTTTATATAGCGCCATAAATGTACATAGTGCTTCAGAGTATTAATACATGTTTAAAACCAGAGACAGAACATGAAACACAGAAAGAGCCCAGTGCTAGATCCAAATGACACAAATACACAGTACAGTGCCTAAATATATATATATATATATATATATTTATATATATATAAATATCTTTTGAATAAATGTTTTTTTAGTTTAACTCTTGTTATAACCATTGAGGACTCTGGGACTCCCATTCAAATGACAAGTTATTGTACTGTATCACAGATTTTTCAGCAGCATCTGAGGTACTTATTACTGAATCTAAGATTCCTACATCAAAGAATAGCTTTCCCCTTACAGTACCTTATGTAACCCTTCATGAGTCTGGGACTCCAACACCAAATGCACGTTTAAGTCTCGTTGATTCTTCTGCAGAGTTTTTATGGAAACCCTTACTGCCTCAAAGACTTCTGCTTCAAGGTCAGGTTTACCTCTCACTGATTTTCCTGCAGTACCTGATGTCCTTACTGATTCGAGGGCTCCCGCTTTTAAGACGGATTTACTGCTTACGGATCCCTGTGCAGCGCCTGACATGTCCTTTCTTGATTTCATGACGTTCCCTTCAAAGACAAATGCATCCCTCTTGGACTTCCCTGCAGAGCTTGATGTACCCATTCCTATTACCTGTGCTCTCGCTTCTTTCTGATTTCCCTTCATTGACTGGTGCTTCCTCTGCGTTTTCTGGTGGCTCCACGGAAGAGACAAATTTCCTGCACATTGGGGAATAGTGGTTTAAGGTTTGAGCACTGCAAAAAAGATAGGGCTGGAGGCAGGTAAAATAAAATAATGAATTTATTTAATAGGCAAAAAGCCAAAAACACTAACAAACAGGTAATTCCTCTGACACGTTTCCTGCCTTGATGGCACTTTATCAAAGAGTGATTTTGTGTTCAGGGACACATTCTTAAATAGGTGCCTCCCTGCTGCAACAATCACTCCCATTCCACCCCAGCCAGGTGTAAACAATAGGGATAGTCCAATGGGGGTGATAAACGCTGCCTCGGAGAAGCACCTATCCATGACCATCAATACAATAAATCCATAAGTTACCATACCTTATTCTTCCAGTCTCTCTAAGACTGAATGTATCAACACAGTTATATAAAATATAACACTAAGTGCATATATATTGAGTGGAAGCACTCCCAAGACTATGATAATGAAGCTGCAGGGTTCAACGGAACTAGGAGGACCCCAATCTCCCCAACCAATAATCACAATCAACAGTTCCAACACTCACTGACTATATGATAATAGTACTACTGATTATGCCACAAGAAAAGATGATTTAATGTACACACAAGATAATACAGGGAGTAATGCAGCACAGTAGCAAACAAATATAGTTGTAAACAAATGGACATATATTCAGGTGGTGATTGGGGTGAACACAATAGGGAAAAGGGAATGCAACAACATAAGGGAACAAACAGTGGGGACAAAAACACACACAGGGGTAGGGTACTCAGGGGGGCAACGTTTCGGGGGGACACCCCTTCCTAAGGCCCGTTCCCTCAGATTCGCCAATCCCCTAGCTCGCAATGCTGTGGGGATGGTACCACATGGCTAGGAGATTGGCGAATCTGTTATAGGCGATCAACTGACTTCCTAGGTACATGTGTACCGAGCCATGTTACAGAGCACCGAGAGCTGCAGAGGTCTGTCCCAGCGTGAGCAGGGCTGCCGCCCCATACCCTGGCCGTGTTATCTACTACACGCTGTCTAAGTCAGTGAGGAGCGCATAGAGCAGCCACAGATGAGAGGGGATACTTTCTGATTATCCACTGCCTACATTCTACGATTCTCTGGTAAACGGGCACTCTTGCCCTAGCAGGATTGTACCAGTGGGACCATATATCTATTCATTTTATATTGTGTTTATTAATTGTATCCATTGTGTCATATTAAATGTGTTTTTTATATTTATAGAGTTACTTGTTGTTCTCAGCATTTGTCCTCTCTGTTTGTCCTTAGTGTTCACCAAGTGATATACAGTATTACACTACAGTATGTATTTATATTTTTCGTTTCATGTTTGATTATCCCCACGTGGAGTATATTATCGGATCTGCCAGCATCTACATTACTGGTTGTATATATCCTTTTTATATTTATATATATATATATATATATATATATATATATATATATATATATATATATATATATATATATATATAATTATTTTGATTTATGCCGAGCGCCATAGATATAAATTGTTTTCACACTTTGAACCCTAGAAATAAAGGTTTCTATTGTATGATTGGAAGAGGGAGGATTAAATGTACTCTTTCTCTTACAATCTTCTGTCAACACATGGAAGGGGGTATCTTGTTCCACTTCATCAACACCTGATGGCATACACATTGGATGTTTATTAAAAAATACTTTAAGCCTCAAATTCCTATAAAACCATGCAAGTTCATCGTCTAAATCTAAGGAATTCAAGGGATTAGTTGGCACCTACCTACCTACCCCTGTGTGTGTTTTTGTCCCCACTGTTTGTTCCCTCATGTTGTTGCATTCCCTTTTCCCTATTGTGTTCACCCCAATTACCACCTGAATATATGTCCATTTGTTTACAACTATATTTGTTTGCTACTGTGCTACATTACTCCCTGTATTATCTTGTGTGTACATTAAATCATCTTTTCTTGTGGCATAATCCGTAGTACTATTATCATAGAGTCAGTGAGTGCTGGAACTGTTGATTGTGATAACATTAAGTGCAATCTAATGATACAATTTGGTTAGTATAACAACCTTAAAGCCAACAATATATAGAAATGGTGTCTATGTCAACTTAACAAATATAATAACATCTGCACAAAAAAAAACAAAAAAAACGACACTACAGTTAAAAACATACAAAAACCTGAATATAGCCTAAATAATGCCCTAGAAATAGGTGATGCATGAAATATATATATATATATATATATATATATATATATATATATATATATATCTTTCTTACTATTTCTATTAAGGGGGAAACCCCCATTGATACAATATATAATATAATAAGCTATATACTGTATATATATATATACAGTACACACATAAAGAAATAAAATTAATCACCCATTGGATACTGAAGATACATCTATGGAGTAAATTCCAGTGAAGTCTATTTATTCAAGTGAAGAACCCTGGTAAATGCAATTAGATACCGTAAAGTTGTCACAAATGCGTCTCAAGTCTGTGAAATCTACCAAACAGTCATTGATCCAAATTCCTATATTGATAATACCAACATACTGCTGCGGCACAGTTTATTCGAGCATTTGCCCGTTCTGTGCCGCAGCAGTAGCCTGGCGCGCGCCCGAGAGTGACGGGCGCGCGCCGAAGCAGCGGAAGAGCGCCCTCCGATCGGGGCGCTCTCCCTACCGCTGCCGGGTCCGCCGGGTCCCCCGGAACCCCCTGCCGCTGTCCCGCGATCGCGGGACACCAGGGCTCCCTCGGGGAGCCCCTGGACGCGCGTGCAGGGGGCGCACGCTCCCGAAGACGCGTGACCGCGCGTCTATGACGCGCGGCACGCCGAGGGGCGGCCACTAGCAAGCCGGGAAATCTCCCGGCTTGCGGATCTGGCCGCAGTGTAATAAACTGTGTCTCCAGTGTATACTGTACTGTATAATGGTGTAATGAGATTCCATGAATTTGCCATGTTATAAAGATGAACATAATATGCGTCCCATATGCAGATTGTGATTCTGTGTTACCATGTGAACCCCATACATCAGTGTATATGTTATATATTAAACACCTCTTCTTATGATTTTACATAAGTATGGCATGTATCAAAAAATAATGTCTGACATAGTAATTATTCGCCAAATATAGAATGGAACCAAATTATGCTTTAATGCATATTAACAATGGACATAATATTCCGACATGGAGAGAATCGGACCAATTGACTAGCTATCTGTAATCATCAAATATACTGTATCTTAATAAGAAATGTGTGAGTTGCCAATCCACATTTATCCCCATTGGGTGCAGTGTATCCATACTGAATATCCAGAACATCTCCCTCTTATTAAGCATGTTAAGCCTGTCCCCACCTCTGAGGGGGACCGGAACATGCTCCACACCTGAGAAGGAGAAGTTCTGGATACCCCCCAATGGGCAGTTTGTAAAATGCCTCGAGACTGGATGGAGAAGATCTCCTTTCTTAATAGAACAGACATGTTCCATGATCCTCTTCTTAAGAGGTCTGATTGTCCGTCCAATGTAATATTTTTCACACTCACATCTCAGGGTACAGTATATACAACATGACTTGTATTGCAGTTGATAAATGTCTGTACCAATCTCTGTCTTTTTGGTTTAAAGCAATCCATTTTTTTATAGGATTGGCATATCCACAAATAACACAATGTCCACATTTTGGAACCCTTTAGGAATACCTCTAATTTTACTGAAACCAGTATGAGAGTTGAAAAGGCTAGGGGATAAGGATGTTGCTAAATACTTTGCTTTTCAGAAGACAAATTTTGATTACTCTTGTGTTACCGACATCAGTCTCTAATCCAACTTTAAAGTCCCCCAATGTTTGGAGATAATGGCCCATACTGCATTTGATTCTATGCTCTGCTGTGTAATGAAGAGTGGTGTACTGGTCATTTTATGAGCCCCTTGTTCTTTTTTGTGTACATTATTAAACAGTAAGCTATTATGATCCATATCTTTTACTGTTTCTAATGCTTCTTTAAGGAGCGAATCACTGTACCCTCTAGCATGAAATCGTGTTATTAGTTCTCTAGATTGCCTGTCAAAACTTCTCAGTAGAGCATAGCCTCTTCAACCTAAGTAGCTGTCCCTAAGGGATTCCCTTTTTTAATAATTTAGCATGATAACTTTAGGCAATTAAACATGAATTTCTTGTGTTTGGCTTCCTATACAGATCTGTTTGAATAACACGTGTCACATCAAAATAGAGCATAAAATCTAAATAATAAATGTGATGAATATTGTGTTCATATGTAAAAACAAGATTATAATCGTTTGTGTTTAGCATAGTGATAAATTCCTGTAGAATGTGTGCATCACCATCCCAAATAATAAGTAAGTCATCTATATAGCGTCTGAAGAATTTTATGTGCTGCCTATAAGGATTGCGGTCACTAAAAATAAAGATAGATTTCCACAACCCCATAAAAAGATTAGCGTAAGATGGTGTAAAAGATGTGCCCATAGTTGTGCCCATAGTTTGTAAATAAAATTGTGAATCAAAACTAAAATAATTATGTGTGAGTAAAAATGTGATGGATTCCTCCAGGAAAGTGCAAAGTGCTGGCGCTAGATCAGAGAGATTTAAAAAGTGATTAATTGCACTTATGCCTTGTTGATGTCGAATATTTGAATAGAACAAAACCACATCCATCGTGACCCACCTAAAGTTTGTCTCCCATTTTATCAATTTGATATCTTTAAGCAGGTTATTAGAATATTTTAAAAAGGATGGAAGTGACCGTACTATTGGCTGTAGGAATGTATCTACGTATCTTTAGAGACCATCTCCCAAAGATCTAATGCTTGACACAATCGGCCTACCCGGCGGACGTCTCAGCGATGTATAGATCTTTGGGGTATGCTAAAAGATGGGGTCACTAGATATGTAGAGAACAGGAAGTCAAACTCTTTTTTGTTAAGGACACACACAATTTGGCCCATTTCTAGAAGCTGTCTCAACTCTTGTTGGAAAATGCCAGTGGGATCTTTTGTTAACTTGTTATATGCACTAGCATCATTCAGGTGTCTTAATGCTTCTGATTTGTTATCTGTAGAGGATTGAATAGAAATCGCTCCCCCTTTGTCTGCATTTTTTATAACCAATGATTTGTTATTCTTGAGTTTTTGAAGTTCATATTGTTCACTCTTTGTAAGATTCTCCCCCCAGAATGGACTAAATGTATAGCCTTCTGCTAGAATTCTTAGGTCCCTTTCACCAGTTTTTCAAATGTGGGGATAAAGGGTCCCTTATAAGCAATTGGACAAAAAGTGGATTTCTTGCAAAATTTTGTATTTTGTTACTAAAAAAGTCTTCAGATATAGATACATCAGTAGTATATGAATGGTCATTCTGTTCTCTCTCTAATCCCTCCATGTTGGAAAGTGCACAATACTCTATAAACGTCCATGCATTTTTTGGTGGCAGACCACTGTCTCCAGCAAAAGGCTGGGATAACTGTGATCAACCATGGTGACCCCACTCTGGTCCCCTACATCAAAGAATTTGCAGAGACATAATTTGCGTGTAAAGAACTGCAAGTCAATATTTGTATCGAACAATACAAAGTCATTGTATGGAGCAAAATGCTCCATTTAATAGGGTGAATTGACTTATTGTTAGAACAGTGTCCGAAATGTTTATCACATTATTGTTCACATCATCTAGGCATATTTCTTCCTCTTTGTTGCTCCTCCTTGATCTCTTTTTTCATTTGTATCTCCTTGTCTTAAAAAAGATCTCACCTCCTGCTCTCTTTGTGGTTGGGGTGAGGTTCTGTTTTTCCTGGGGTGGAGGCATCTCTCTGAAAACTTCTCGTATCACTCCTTGTTCTCTGTGTTTCCTCTTTGCAGTCAAATGACACAGATAGGCGCAAACTCTCTCCATATGAAACATCTGACTCAAAGTTTGAAGACGGAGATATCAGACGGAGCCTCATTGTGGACACGGGAGTCCCCAAGATGTCTCACAATAGCTGATGACCACCGGCATATCCCCCATCCCTATAGAGGACTCCGGCAATATTCTCATCACAATTGCCCCATTCGGCTGGGCTTGCACAAAGCGGACCAGGGGAGAAAGCAGTAATCATCTGGTGACGGTTGCGGCTGTGTCCTATCGTTGACATAGGAGATCCCCTGAGACGGTGCATATACCAGAGATGGTCCACCCTACCCCTGTTCCCACCAAGGACTACGGTAAGTTACCAACAAGTGGGGTTGCTTACGGTTGGGAACACACCATACGGAGTAAGGGGAGGTAGTGGTAGGAGCAGTGATGTGTAACGAGGAGAGACACGGAGATGCTATATGTGACCTGGGATCTGCCTACATATCACCTGTTTCCACAGAAGCATGCGCTTTTTCATTAAGTGGAGGATCATTATATATCTTTGACCACACAATACTTGGCTATATATTTTGGACATTCATAGGCTTATTATTATTGATGTCCGGTTCCGTTTATACAGTGGATTATAGAAGATACTTCCTGTTCGATTGTGGATCAGTATTGTGCATATACATTGCAAGACATTGGAAGCATCCTTACATGATTAATATCCTATCACACATCTCTTTCCTGCATATTGATCCACTTCCAGAGCCTGTTGTAGCTACGGCAGATTCGAAGGCTTCCACGTTAAAGTCAAATTTACTACCCATGGATTTCCTAGTCTCAATATTGATGCATTTCCAAGCCCTCCTGGCCAGGGGTGCTGGCCTCCTGCTCATGGCCAGTCCCACGGCAGAAAGCTACTTCATCACCTCAACTGTCACAGATAATTTGCTATGTCTAACTGGACTGAACCTCGCTATTCGAAAGTTAGTGGCCCCTCCCCACAGGGTTTAAGCTTGCCCCTCCCCACTTTCCAAGTTAGCAGGTCTTTTTAATGCTGCTGGGTTTGGACAGATTCAATGTTATCATTCTCCCTCCAAATATAGAGGTAAATTAGAATTTTAATCAGGTAGTGTTAGGACCTGTAATTTGGTCATGCCTTGATGTGGCTTGTAAGTTTATAATGCTTTGGCCAAAGTGTTTAACTAAATGACCCTTTTTTAAGAGAATAAATTGGTATTTCACTGTGTATTTTTGTGATATTGGATGTAGTTTTGGGCTTTTCTGTCTTTTGTTGTATACATTTGTCAACGCCCAGTAGCACTCCTTTTGACACACATACACACACACACGCACACGCACACGCACACGCACACGCACACGCACACACACATATATATACATATATTCAGAGGGATCAGAGGAGGAAAAAAGAGACAGAGAGAGAAGGAGAAAAGATTAAGGGTGGCCACGCCAGTGAAGTATGATATTTATAACTTGTCGTCACATGAACTTACACCCTACCATATCTCGCTTTTGGCGAAGGGACTTTCATTCTCACCCAGTAGCCTACCTAATCAGTTTGAGTTCTTTGTGGATCTTAACAGATTCATACGCAAACTCACTCTGATGAGGCATTTTTCTTTCAAGGACAGGGAGATACTGAATACCTCCAATGTCAATTTTAACACACAGGAACAAGAATGCATTCGTGCACTAACTTCTATTCTTGTTGAGCCTGATGTCATAGATAACTTTACTATGAGTACACAGATTAACTACAGGTATGATTCATTTGAACCACATAACTTTACCACACATTCTGAACCAGACTCGGTTGGGGGGCCGGCATATGTTCATGCATACCAGCCTAGCCGCCTGAACCTGTGTGGGGATTCATCCCAGCATTTGGTTCAGGATTCGGATCTGGCCATGGACTTCAAGCACTCACCTTTTCATCCTGTTTCTACCTATTTCCCCTACCATTCTAAGGGGAACTTTATTGATACCTTCTACACCATTGTTCTGAAGGACCTTGAACAGTTATGTCAGACCAACACTCGTCTGACACACAGGAATCTGAGCGGGGGAGAAGAGTTGGCTCTTAAAAACCTCAAAGAAAACACAGATATTGTTGTAAGACAAGCTGATAAATTAGGGGCTATCGTCCTGCAGGATAGACAGGACTATGTGTCTGAAGCAGTTCGCCTTTTAATGGACAGTTCATCCTATCGTAAACTGGATAAAGATCCGGTCAAAGATTTTCAGTTGGCCTTTCAAGAACTAATTCACAAAGCACTTAGTATGGGCATTATCACTAAAGCAGAGAGCACTTTTTTGTTTATTAGACACCCCAGAACACCTGTTTTTTATCATTTGCCCAAATTGCATAAAGACACCACACATCCCCCTGGTAGACCCATCATATCGGGGGTGGGGTCAATGACGTCGAACGTGTCCCAATATGTTGATTATTTTTTGCAACCATATGTGAAATTATTACCATCTTACATTAGGGACACGTTGCACGTCATTGATTCCACCTCCGAGATCACTTGGAAAGACACGTTTTGTTGGGCTACATGTGATGTATGTTCTCTTTATACCTGCATAGACCATAGTAAGGGCTTAGAAGCCATCAATCACTTTTTACAATTAGATTTGAATTTACATGTGTCACAAAAAGATTTTATTTTATCTTGTATTAAGTTTATTTTGACACATAATTACTTCACTTTTGATGGTACTTTTTATTTGCAGACGTGTGGAACGGCCATGGGTACCAGATTCGCTCCCAGCTATGCGAACCTCTTCATGGGGTTGTGGGAGAACCTCCATGTTTGGGGGAATGCGCGGCTGGTGGCGGGTCTGGTTTTCTATGGTCGTTTCATCGATGATATTATTATAATTTGGGATGGTGAAAGGGGCCAACTGAAAGACATATTAGACTCATTTAATGTTAACAATATGGGGTTAAAATTCACCCATTCTTTACATCCAGATACGATGGTATTTTTAGATCTTGAACTGTTCATTGATAGGTCGAACATGAGGATACATAGTAAAACACACTTTAAACCTGTCTCTACCAATGGGTACCTGAGGTACGGTAGCAACCACTATAAAAAGTGGCTTAATAACATTACAAGAAGCCAATTCTTCAGGATCCGCCGGAATTGTTCTTTGAACTCAGATTTCTGTGCCCAAGGAGAGACTTTAACGAATAAGTTTCTCCAAAAGGGTTATGACAGAGCAGTGGTGCAGAGGGCGTTTGATGCTAAATCTACTGATATGAGTGCCCTACTTGAGAGGTCCAGGACCAGATCTGATCCTGCTGGCCTTGATCCAGCGGTGGACAGAGTAAGCAGGAACCCTTTACACTCATTTCCAAAGTTTATCACAAAGTACAATAAATTGGCCTATCAGGTTAAACATATTATCAATAGACATTGGAGCATTATTCAGAATGATCCTATTCTAGGCCCTAAGGTGCCAATACGAGCTCCAATTGTCTTTAAAAAAGCAAGGTGTCTGAAGACCATGATTGCCCCAAGTAGACTTAAGTCCATTACTGATTTACAATCTATAACATCTATCAAGACTCCTACAAGGGGAAATTTCCCCTGTGGTAGGAATAGATGTATTACTTGTGGGCATATAAGTAAAATTAATTCCTTTAAATCATTTTCCAATGGTTCTGTACATGAGATAAAACACTATATAAATTGTCTTAGTACCTACATTATATATCTCATTACTTGCCGTTACGGTCTACAATATGTGGGCCGCACATCAAGGACTATTAGTACTAGATTTCTCGAGCACCGTAGAAATGTGAAACATGGTCTTCAGTCACATTGCTTATCACGGAACTTTGATAGTGTACACAATAAGGATCCCTGCTCTCTGTCCATCTTTGGTATCGAGGCCATTTCACCTTCCCCTTCAGAGGGTGATAGGTTCAAGAAATTATGTATCAGGGAGACCTACTGGATATATGTACTTAGCACGTTATGTCCAGGGGGTCTCAATGACACAATAGACATGAGTACAGTAGTATAATGACACATTCATGCTTGTTGTGGGGTGCGGTGCTTTCACGGAGGTCTGGGTTGAGCGATTTATTTCGTTCCCTCCGTTGTGGCACTCGTATTACCGCACTGGCTCAGTTGGCTCAGTTGATTGTTCCCTTTTGACAGTGGTCTAGATATGGTATATTTACTAAAAGATCATTTTGTGTATATAGCAGTATCAGCTTTGCTTGCGTGACCACCATTGATCCAAAATCCTTCTCCGTCCATTCTTCCTTTTCTGTTTTTGTCTATTCCTCACTCCCCTTTCTCTGCCCCTTTCCCATTGTTTCCTTCCCATTGTTATCCCCCCCTTTTTTTCCTTATCCCGTTTCCCTTTTTTTCCCTTCTCCCTCCCCCCCCCCTTCCCTTTATCACTTCCCCCCCCACCCCCCTTGCCCATTCTGTCGTAATTTGTACTTTGGTCTCTCTGAATCTCTATAGTAATATCATTATCTCTGTATATGTACTATCTAGTGGAGATTCATTGACCCCAATTATTTGGAGTAATGTTATTTCTCTACTAGCATCTGTTTATTCTGCCAATAATGTTATATTATGCTATATCATGCTATATTATATTTTGCTTTAGTACCTAAATGTATTTTAATTTAAATTGTTAAAGTGTATGTTATTATATGTATCTGTTTATTTGGTCATTTTCTCTAGTATTGTTGGCTCACTTTGCCTATATGTGTTCTGGAACATATAGGGGTTAATATTATCCTTACATTGACCTCCTGTAACTGATTAGCAATTAGTAGTCTTCTGTGTCCTGATTGGTTCATCTTACTCTAATACTACGTTCCACACCTATGCTGTTAACTCCTGATGAAGTCTCTTTGAGACGAAACGCGTAGAGAGTGTTTTGTGGAGGTGTACTGCCCAGTTTTATTATATTTCCACTCACTGGCTTGCTACAGCATTTTATTGCTTCTTTGGAAGCATTTATCTCAGCCGTCCACCCGTTGTTTTCATGGGAACTTTCTCCGGTCGAATCCACTGACATCACTGAGTTCTCGCGGTACCTGGAGCTGAGAACTCACTGTGTGACGCTGTATTGAGAGGAAGGCAGCGTCCCTCGTACTCCCCGGGCTCCGGAGGCGTTCACAGAGGCTGCTGCAGTGTATCTATACCGGACACTACACTGAAGTTATCCGTTACCGGGTTCCTGCGTCTGGCTGGCTGAGTTTTACTCCAAAATGCTTTTTATTAAGCTGTGTTTGTGAGAGTGCATTTTTAAATCCTTGACTCCATAAATATATTGGTATACCTTTTTACGCTATGAGTGCGCCTGTTTTTTCTGTGTTTCTATAGATATCTCCAAGGAAGTGGTGTTCCCTTCATTCGGGCTGCAGAGACTCTTTTGGATAGCAATTGCAGCATTTTTTAGGATTTGTATATTTTTTATATATTTTTCTGGACTTTTCATCTGTTATTTTTATTCATTTTTTTTATTGCATTGTTTATGTATTATCAATTTTCCCCACTTTGTATAGTATAGGTTTTTTTTTCATCATTTTATGTGTATTTATATAGTGGTTTAGGTTGGCGCCATTTTTTCTTTCTGTTGTGTTATATATATATATATATATATATATATATATATATATATATATATATATATATATATATATATATATAAAATATATATATATATATACAGTTAGGTCCGGAAATAATTGGACACTGATACAAGTTTTGTTATTTCGGCTGTGTACCAAAATAAATTCAAGTTACAATTAAATAATGAATATGGGCTTAAAGTGCAGTCTATCAGCTTTAATTTGAGGGTATTCACATCCAAATTGGAGGAAGGGTTTAGGAATTACATCTCTATAATATGTAGTACCCTCTTTTTCAAGGGACCAAAAGTAATTGGACAATTGACTCAAAAGCTGTTTCATGGACAGGTGTGGGCTATTCCTTCGTTATTTCATCATCAATTAAGCAGGTAAAAGGTCTGGAGTTGATTCCAGGTGTGGCATTCGCATTTCGAAGCTGTTGCTGTGAACCCACAACATGCGGTCAAAGGATCTCTCAATGCAAGTGAAACAGGGCATCGTTAAGCTGCAAAGAAAAAGAAAATCCATCAGAGAGATAGCAGAAACATTAGGAGTGGCCAAATCAACAGTTTGGTACATTCTGAGAAGAAAAGAACGCGTTGGTGAGCACTGCAACACAAAAAGGCCTGGACGTCCACGGAACACAACAGTGGTGGATGATCGTAGGATCCTTTCCATGGTAAAGAAAAACCCCTTCACAACATCCAGCCAAGTGAAGAACACTCTCCAGGAGATAGGCATATCATTATCCATGTTTACCATAAAGAGAAGACTTAATGAGAGCAAATACAGAGGGTTCACCACAAGGTGCAAACCATTCATAAGCCTCAAGAATAGAAAGGCCAGATTAGACTTTGCCAAACAATATCTAAAACAGCCAGCCCTGTTCTGAAACAGTATTCTTTGGACAGATGAAACTAAGATCAACCTGTACCAAAATGATGGGAAGAAAAAAGTATGGAGAAGGTTTGGAACGGCTCATGATCTGAAGCATACCACATCATCTGTAAAACACTGTGGAGGCAGTGATGGCATGGGCATACATGGCTTACAATGGCACTGAGTCACTAGTGTTTATTGATGATGTGACAGAAGACAGAAGCAGCCGGATGAATTCTGAAGTGTATAGGGATATATTGTCTGCTCAGATTCAGCCAAATTCAGAGAAGTTGATTGGACGGCACTTCACTTTACAGATGGACAATGACCCAAAACATAATGCGAAAGCAACCCAGGAGTTTTTTAAGTGGAATATTCTACAATGGCCGAGTCAATCACCTGATCTCAACCCGATCGAGCATGCATTTCACTTGCTGAAGACAAAACTTAAGGCAGAAAGACCCATGAACAAACAACAACTGAAGACAGCTGCAGTAAAGCCTGGCAAAGCATCACAAAGGAGGAAACCCAGCGTTTGGTGATGTCCATGCGTTCCAGACTTCAAGCAGTCATTTCCTGCAAAGAATTCTCGACATTTTATTTATGATTGTGTTAATTTGTCCAATTACATTTGAGCCCCTGAAATAAGGGGACTTTGTATGAAAATGGTTGCAATTCCTAAACATTTCATACGATATTTTTGTTCAACGACTTGATTTAAAGCTGAAAGTCTGCACTTCTATTGCATCTCAGTTGTTTCATTTCAAATCCATTGTGGCGGCGTACAGAGCCAAAATTATGAAAATTGTGTCAGTGTCCAATTATTTCCGAACCTAACTGTATATACTGTATACATATATGTATACATACATATATATATAGAACAGAACAAACAAGAAATGAAGTAGCGCCTCTATATTTGAAGAACCAGTAAAACTAATCATGAATGCGTTTAGTGGGGCGGCAAGATATTAGCTAATACACAATGATAAAGACTGAATAAAAAATACAATAAATTGATTCAATATGGTTTTGTAAACACTAATTATAATTAAAATACCTATATATTGTAAGTTTAATAAAAAATAGAAAATAAAAATATATGAATATAAAAAATATATATTATAAAAGTGAAAAATGTAAAAAAACTTTTAATATCAACACCCCTGATGAAGTCATCATCGATGACGAAGTTAGATTGCTTCCGCCATTTGCCTACAAACATTGCTGCTACTAGTTGTGAGCTACTGGCTCTTGTGTGTCCCACACGGCCCCAACATTAATACAGAGGACTTCCAAGGCATTGCTTTTCGGAGGGACCTCTTTTGCCGAACACTACGTGGGAGTTGTTCCGTTTCCGGTTTCGGCTGCACGAAGGAGGGTCACGTGATGACGCCATTGCCCCGAGCTGGACTGTGAGGACCGAGTCGCAGGCACATAAGAGCCTATCTCATACATGCTTTTTATTGCTGTACCTTTGTGAGTAGGCAATCAATCGATTTTATGTTCCTTGAAATACAATTTTTATTATGTTAATGCACTAGGTGTGCGCCTGTTTTTTCTTTTCTTTTTTTTCATATATATATATATATATACTGCACCGACACACTTTATTCGAGCAAATACCCAGTATGTACCTGGCAGATACCTGGAATGCGCCACTCCTCACCTCTGACAAGCCCCGTTGCGTTTGCCTTCCCAGCCTGGGTTCATGCCTGGCTGACGGGCGGCTGATCTGTTAAATGATAATGATTAGGATTTAATAGGCTGCAATGCTTCGCGTGTCTACCAGATTGCATAAATTCATGAATTGTAATGCAGTATATATATATATACTGTGCAGTATTGCAGCCAGCGGGAATAAAATGCTTCAATCGCTGCCTGGAAAATAACCCAATGCACTTGGGCAGAAAACAGTCACAAACCTCAATACACCCGGGTATACCCGAATTCGTGGGACTAGCCGAGCTCGAATAAAGTGTGTCGCCAGTGTAATGTGGTATGTTTTGGGGATTCTTGAGCTTGCTGGGATTCTGTGTGTTTAGTATTGTAATGAAAAGGACTTTTGTTTAAAAGCACAATTTTTTTTCTTCTTGTGTCAAATGACTTCCTGGTAAGCATGATTTCACATAACATTAAGATGGCAGAGGGCCAGGTTTAAAGAGCACTCTATTGAATGAAAAATAAAAAATTCCTCAATTCTGTTTTAAAGGCTGCTGGATTCTTTTTAGTCAACTGCAGGTCAAAAACATGTACTTATGATTATCAACCAACACAATATGGGGGCTATGCACTAAGCAGTGATAAGTCGTTTTAAGAGCGCAAAGTGCTCTTAGAAGGTGAAGTTCCGCCGGGTGCTATTCACTAAGCCGCGCAAACAGGCACTTTGTGCTCTAAAATTTACTTTTTATTGACATTTTTTCAAAGTCCAACTTTGCTCGTACGATCAGCTGTTTGCGCTGAATCCTGCCCTTCTGCAGGATTCACTAAGCAACGCAAACTGATCGTACGTGAAAGTTGCGCTGATTAAAGCTCACCAGCTAAAGGCTGGTGATAAAAAAGCAGGACTTAGAAAAAAATATTTGTTTACATTTTTATAATTGTTTTGGTGACATGGCGCAAAACCCATACAACAGGCCGGCGGGTGCCCCCGGCTGACTCCGCGGGGGTCCAGGGGTCCCCGGCTCACCAAGCGGGGGACCCCGTGGGAGTGCGGGGGTCCCCGCAGGAGTCCCGGGGTACCCGTGGGCCTGCGGTAACAATGTTGCGCCTCCAAAAATAATAAACAATATTAATAACTAAATACACCCCCCTCACACATACAGTACAGTAATGGGCAAAATTACTATTATCCACATATGGATAATAATGCATTTGCCCATTGTAAATGCATATAACTTTCAATAAATACAGTTAAAACATATTACACTTACCTTTTACAGGCACACACGATGAAGGCCGTCTTCATCCTCATCTTCATCCTGCCCATGCCCCCTCCGATGCTGCAAGACATTCACAAGAATAAAAACATCCAATGTAATGTCCCCTAACCCCTTAATCACCATAGCGGTTATTAACCGCTGAAAAAAGAAAGAATTGCCGGCGCCAAAACTGTCCATTAAATGATTGCAATAGAAACCAAACCGTCATTTGAAAAGTCCCAAAAATGTCCTTGGATATGCAGGCAGTGAAGGGATCAACAGGCGGCTCACACCATATAATAGTGCAATATGTGAAAAGAAGAAAAACAGATTATGTTGCAGTACGCCAAATATGGTGACATAAAACCACGACAAACATACACACAGCAGACAAAACACACAGTGACAACAAACACTAGCAAGGCTATTATCTTAATAAAAAGCTATTTAATCACAACAAAATAATAATTTCCGGAGGGTACAGCACTGGAGTCCAGAGGGGTAAAATTAAAACCCTACTTACAGGACATAAAACGTTAAAAGGCAGTAAGGCTGAAGATCGCACCGGTGCTCCTCAAAGCTGATGACCGTGGCTTCTTTCAAGAGTTCCCTCTTGGTAGGGGTGGATGGTGAGTAGAACGAAAACCGAAACTTCCGGGTGGATGTGACGTTACACGCCGCGGTGTGCCGAAATCAACGCTCCTCTCTCCTCTCCTTTCCCCTTGCAGCCTGCACGACTGCTAACCAATACCCAATAACTGCTGACCAGTAACCTCCACAACAAAACGACAGCTCTAAAAACAGAATAATCTCCCAACGCATTTCGTTTCATGCGCATGCGCGCACTTCTTCAGGGGTTGTAACCTGCCCTGACACACTACAGTTTATATACACTGTGTCATTAGTACTAGTTGGCTAATTAGATAGCATGAGTTGATTTAACCCATCAATCGCCATAGTCAGGGCTTTACAACATAAAGCCTTGCCAAACATACTGTACATTAAACATACATAAAAACATAACAACATTAAAACATTAAAAATTGAGTTTTAAAATATGGTATTAAAATAATAAATAAATAAACAAAGAAGCTGACAGAAAATGAACTCAATAACATATCACAGAAAGGCTTTTAATTCGAAGTCTATGTTCAGCCCTCTTGGGGAGAGTGTTTTTAGTTCATAGATCCAGTATGCTTCACGCATACTGGCCTGTTTTAATCTATTCCCACCTCTTAAATTAGGCTGAACCACTTTGATGGCCTGACATTTTAAACCTTTAGGATTTTTATTATGGCACAAGAGAAAATGATGAGAGACACTATGTGTGACTTTCTTGATGTTATAGATGTGCTCATAAATGCGTCTCTGGAAGGTTCTCCCAGTTCTGTCAATATACTGCAAGCCACAAGGGCATTGAAGCAAGTATATTACAAAAGTTGAATGGCAGTTTATAAATGTCTTAATGGGATAGCTTCCAGAGGTTACATTAGATGTATAATGTTTAGCATTCACACTATAAGAGCAAGCCACACATTTCGCACAAGTAAAAAATCCTTTTGGCCCCCCTGTCTGCTTCTGTTTCTATTGCTTTACAGGGCTAATTTAGATTTTAAGTTATTAGCCTTTGAGAATAGGATTTGGGGTTTCTTTGGGAGAATGTCCGCCAATATATCATCTTTTAACAGGATGGGCCAATATTTATTTATAATCTGTTTTATTTTGGGAGCCATCTCGTTATATTGGGTAATAAAAGCAACTTTATTGTTACATTTTTTTTGTGTCTTTTTTCTTATTATTATATTTGATTAAAGTATATCTCTCTATTTTGGTAACTTGTTCAAATGCCTCATCTAGGAGACTCTCTGGATAATTTCTCTCAATAAATTAATTTTTTAGGTCTTTGGCCTGCATTTTAAAAGTCTCATCCTCAGAGCAGTTGCGTTTAAGACGCACCAGCTGGCCCTTAGGGATATTGCGCAGCCACTGGGGGTTATGCTGGCTATCTGCACGTACATAATTATTAGCTTGTACTGGCTTGAAAAAAGTCCTAGTATGGAGTGTGTTTTGATAAATATAAATATGCAAATCCAAAAAGTCAATGTGCTCAGTGCTATAATTACAGGTGAATTTAAGGTTGTGATGGTTACTATTTAAA
The DNA here is from genome assembly GCF_040206685.1 of Ascaphus truei. Lineage (NCBI taxonomy): Eukaryota > Metazoa > Chordata > Amphibia > Anura > Ascaphidae > Ascaphus > Ascaphus truei. The sequence continues at coordinate 362,752,480 of NC_134483.1, forward strand.
TAGGTACAGAAGTCATCTAGTGAGGCTTGACTACCTGACCAAACCAAAAACACATCATCAATGTAGCGCCGCCAGAGCACAAGGCCCGCTCCTGGGGGGCAGTTGTTCCAAATAAATTCCTCCTCCCAGTTGTCCATAAATATATTTGCATAACTAGGAGCAAACCTCGTGCCCGCACGCAGCCTGATACCCGTGAGATACCCGAGGATACCTCAGGTGGTCTCCAGAGGTCTCACGCAGAACCAAGGAACCAACCCTGAATGTAAAATAAATAAACCGGACCTATACATTCTAAACATCACTCCCCCGCCCCCCCCCAACACATTCAGTACAATAATGTGCAAAATAACTATTATCCAAATATGGATAATAGATTATTTGCCCATTATGAAACACATAAAACATGCATCAATCAAAACATGAATTTGTAATCTTAGAATCACCACATTGCATGTTACAATAAATCCAGCATCCATTGTAAATATAACCCAACAAACCAGCAGCTACACAAATGTATATGAAATGTCACACAATTGCATTGTGTGTAAATGATGCAATTAATCTGTGCATCATGTAACACTATGCAAAATATATGTAACAATAAAATACACTAAGAACAATGTCCCCAAACCAGCAATGCCATCATGAAAATCAAATAGAAACTAAGCAACATCAATACAATTAGCATCAATCAATTAATCCATTTCCTCAAACAATTACAATACAATACAAATCAATTAGACAATTCCCTATTCAATTCCTAAAGCCAAACCATTGCCAAAAGAATTATAATTTAAAGTAACCACCATCATTCTAATCTAACTACCAGAAATAAGACATTACAAATAACCTGTCGCTAAATACAAATTACGTTATTCCCAACAATGACAAAATAAAGCAGATAAATACATTAGCCATACATGAAAACAACCTAAACATTAGCAAAACAATCAATTATTATCCCTGTATGTCTATCCATATAGATAGATAAACATAACATACAGGGGCAATAATAGAGCATAAAAAACAATGCATTTACATACAAAAATCACATAGAATACACCCATTCAGTGTCCGTGAATGTATGTATAGCCATAGGTACATAATAGATACATTCACGGGCATTAAATGGGACTGAAAAAATAAAAGACATGAATCAAAAATCAAAAAAACCTGTAAAGGTTAAAATAATAAACTTTTCTTTTGTTTACTCACCATCAGATGCCCACTCACCAAAATCCAGGCGACCCGGAAGCACAGGAACCAATCCACAGGTAAACCATAAAATAAAAAACCATTACAAATCCACGTCTGTTTCTTGTTGTTCTATTTGTAAGCCTTCCCGTCTGTCTTGGGGTCTTCTTTTTTTCATTGGGGTCTTCTCCGTCTTCTTCCATCTTCTTTCATCTTTACGCCATGCCCTTCTTCTCTTCTTAGGAGGGGAGATGTTCCCTCCTCGGCGACTGGCTTCAAAATGAGGCGACATAGGCTTTTATAGGCCTATGACGTCACATTTTGGTCAAATGTTTCCCACAGTCCTGATTGGGCCGTGAAAAACATGTGATTTGGCCGAAAAAAACAAAATGATGATGTCATTTAATTGCAATGAAAGCACAGCCAATCAGAATGGCTGTGCTTCAATTGCCTATAAGATGACGTCATCAAAATAAAGATGGCCGGCGACACATGGTACGGTAGCCAATCAGAGCGTGGAAACTCTATCCCAACTCTGATTGGCTCTAGTACACCATGTGACAGAGGCTTGGGGAAGAATGGATGTGACGTAATTGAAAGCCTGTCACATGGTACTACAACCAATCAGAGTTGGGATGTATTTCCCATGCTCTGATTGGCTACCGTACCATGTGAGGCCGGCCATGTTTGTTTTGATGACATCATCTTAAAGGCAATTGAAGCACAGCCATTTTGATTGGCTGTGCTTTCATCGCCTTTAAATGACGTCATCATTTTGTTTTTTTTCCGGCTAAATCACATGTTTTTCTTTGCCCAATATGGACCGTGGGAAACATTTGACCAAAATGTGACGTCATAGGCCTATAAAAGCCTATGTCGCCTCATTTTGAAGCCAGTCGCCGAGGAGGGAACATCTCCCCTCCTAAGAAGAGAAGAAGGGCGTGGCGTAAGAAGAGGGAAGAAGACGGAAGAAGACGGAGAAGACCCCAAAGAAGAAAAGAAGACCCCAAGACAGACGGGAAGGTTTACAAATAGAAGAAAAAGACACAGACGTGGATTTGTATTGGTTTTTTATTTTATGGTTTACCTGTGGATTGGTTCCTGTGCTTCCGGGTCGCCTGGATTTCGGTGAGTGGGCATCTAATGGTGAGTAAACAAAAGAAAAGTTTATTATTTTAACTTTTACAGTTTTTTTTGATTTTTGATTCATTTCTTTTATTTTTCAGTCCCATTTAATGCCCGTGAATGTATCTATTATATACCTATGGCTATATATACATTCACGGACACTGAATGGGTGTATTCTATGTGATTTTTGTATGTAAATGCATTGTATTTTATGCACTATTATTGCCCCTGTATGTTATGTTTATATTTCTATATGGATAGACATACAGGGATAATAATTGATTGTTTTGCTAATGTTTAGGTTGTTTTCATGTATGGCTAATGTATTTATCTGCTTTATTTTGTCATTGTTGGGAATAATGTAATTTGTATTTAGTGACAGGTTATTTGTGATGTCTTATTTCTGGTAGTTAGATTAGAATGATGGTGGTTACTTTAAATTAGAATTCTTTTGGCAATGATTTGGCTTTAGGAATTGAATAGGGAATTGTATAATTGATTTGTATTGTGTTGTAATTAGTTTAGGAAATTGATTAATTGATTGATGCTAATTGTATAGATGTTGCTTAGTTTCTATTTGATTTTCATGATGGCATTGCTGGTTAGGGGACATTGTTCAGAGTGTATTTTATTGTTACATATATTTTGCATAGTGTTACATGATGCACAGATTAATTGCATCATGTACACACTCAATGCAATTGTGTGACATTTCATATACATTTGTGTAGCTGCTGGTTTGTTGGGTTATATTTAAAATGGATGCTGGATTTACTGTAACATGCAATGTGGTGATTTTAAGATTAAAAAATCATGTTTTGATTGATGCATGTTTTATGTGTTTCATAATGGGCAAATAATCTATTATCCATATTTGGATAATAGTTATTTTGCACATTATTGTACTGAATGTGTTGGGGGGGGCGGGGGAGTGATGTTTAGAATGTATAGGTCCGATTTATTTATTTTACATTCAGGGTTGGTTCCTTGGTTCTGCGTGAGACCTCTGGAGACCACCTGAGGTATCCTCGGGTATCTCACGGGTATCAGGCTGCGTGGTCTACGGGTGACACCTGCGGGGAAGAACCGGTGGCCCCACATCTGTGGGGGCACCGCGGACCCGTAGTGTGCGCTGAAGAACCGGTTGCCCCACATCCGTGGGGGCACCGCGGACTCATAGTGAGAACCCTTGGGTCCCCAGACCCCCCGTGGGAACAACCCGAGGCCCCTCAGACACCTGTGGGTCTCACCCGGGGCTCCCAGACATCCGCGGGCCTACCGTGGGGACCCAATTGTGGCCCACGGCGACCCGCAGAGACCACCTGGGGGCCATGATGCTTGGCGGGACCCACCAACAGGCCTCCAGAACCTGTATGAAACAAGTTGCTGGTACCCTGTAGGTCTGTCAGGTGACCCGCCGGGACCACTGGGGACTCGCGTGGGGCTGGGGTATGAACCCTGTATGTAAAAGGATAAATCGTGTATTTATGGGGGGCACAGGGGGTGGGTTATGTATTTAATAAATAGAATGATGTTTATTGTGGGGCTGTGTATTGTTTTTATTGTGGGTACTGGGGTGGGGAGAGGGGGTATTGGCCCCAAGGGTATGTAGGTAGGCCTCCCTTGTGGGTAGTGGGTGAGGGTGGTTAGGCCTCACGGGGTGGGGGGTTAGTGGGGGAGGGTATGTAGGCCTCCCGAGTGGTGGGTGAGGGTGGGTTAACCCATTAATGACTGTAGCGGTTAATAACCGCTATGGTGATTAAGGGGTTAGGGGACATTACATTGGATGTTTTTATTCTTGTGTTTGTCTTGCAGCATCGGAGGGTGCATGGGCAGGATGAAGATGAGGATGAAGACGGCCTTCATCGTGGGTGCCTGTAAAAGGTAAGTGTCATATATATTACTGTATTTATTGTAATTTATATGTATTTAAAATGGGCAAATGCATTATTATCCATATGTGGATAATAGTAATTTTGCCCATTACAGTACTAATTTTAATAATAGTGTGCGGGAGCAGGGGGTCCCCTGAACTGAACCGCATTGATTTCTGCCTCAGAGACCCCCTCCTTCCCGAGTTACATGCCCCGGTTTGGGGCATCAGTGCCAGTGTGGACGCCATCTTTATAGAGTCCACGTCGTGTCATGGACGCTATAAAGATGGCGGCGACACTGGCACCCGATGCCCCATACCCGGGCCTGTAACTCGATAAGCAGGGGGTCTCTGAGGCAGAAATCAATGCGGTTCAGCTCAGGGGACCCCCTGCTCCTGCACACTATTATTAAAAATACATTTAAGCAGCTTCATTACCATAGCTGATAGCCGCTACGTTAATGAATTATTATTTATTGTTATGTGTGTTTTAATACTAGTGTAGATGTGCAGGGGGTCTCCTGAGCTGAACCGCATTGATTTCTGCCTCAGAGACCCCCTGAGCAGGGGGTCTCAGGACCTGAACCGCATTGGTTTCAGGTCCGAGGACCCCCTACTTCAGGAGATACAGCCCCCTTTATGGGGTGCTGGTATCCCCTGCAGAATTTAAATGTCCCGGTCACGTGACGCGGGAGCTTTAAAGTGCAGGGGATACCGGCACCTCATAACGGGGCCTATATCTCCTGAAGTAGGGGGTCCTCGGACCTGAAACCAATGCGGTTCAGGTTCTGAGACCCCCTGCTCATGCGCACTATTATTAAAATGTTTTTATTTAGTGTACGATCAACTGTAACAGCCTTGCATGGAGATACAGAATCTCCATGCAAATGTTACATGCGGCTTTTTTTTCTTTCAGCTATCGAACGGGAACTTTAAGTGCGATAGCAGAGGGAAAATACATTGCACGCACGATAAGCCAGTTTTGGGCACGTCCGATAGAAAATGGGCTCAGAGCCTTAGTGAATCGCGCCGCCGGCTTCATTTTTTATCGGACGTGCTAATTTTTTTCAGGCCAGCGCGAAAGCTTGGAGCTTAGTGCATAGCCCCCTATGTATTTTTGTAAGCCTATCTGCTGTGACAAAGCCATTAAAGGATTACGGTATTTATGAGTGGTAAAAACCACAAGTATTTTCCTCTCAAGGAGATGGAAGAGATTTAAGATTGTGGTCTAGAGGTGCTGCATATAGAAACTAGAAACAAAGTTGATAATGGAAAGTTAGTATCTGTTTACCAAATAAGTATACAAAGGATATGCTTCCTCAGGCAGTAGGGACTGTATATATGATTCGTGCCATGGTTGGACAATTTAACTTTTAGTTGTGACTCTAAAAGGTTTGTATATTTTGGTACTGGTTGTGCCAAAACATGATTTGTTTGGTTTTGCATTTTTATAAAATGATGGAGAAACACAGAAAATAGACAGGAAACTGATAAAATAACACAATAAAGCATGGTAAATGTTTTAACCCCTTCTATGCCCAGTGGACACACAATGTACATACTTTCTAGGCAAGCTACCTGCATATCTGAACAAGCTCCTCATCCCTACCACATGCAGCACTTATCATCTGAGATCTGACTCCAAAAGACTTGTTCATGGTCCCAAGGTTCAACAAAGTATCTGGCAGCTCCTCCTTCTCTTACCATGCACCCCACAACTGGAACATTCTACCGGAGACTCTCACTGCCGCTACCAGTCTAAGTTCTTTCAAAAGTAAAGCTGTCGCACATTTTTATCTGGTCTGTATCTGTTACAAATGCCTACAGTATACTATTAAATCTTTAACTGTGCATGCAATGTCTTGTATATAATGTACTGAATAAACCTTTTCACTTAATGTAACTATGTATTTGTAACCATGTTTTATTTGTCATTTTAACTCTGTGCCCAGGACTTACTTGAAAGCGAGAGGTAACTCTCAATGTATTACTTCCTGGCAAAACATTTAAAAATAAAAACATCATAAGAGCTGGTACCATGGAGGCTCATATGACATGCATTGTACAGTATGTACATAATGCACTTCTTCTTCCTTTGCAGTCAGCAGGGCTTTAAATCTACCTGGACCATCTCATCTTCCGTGGAAGTGCAGAAGAAATTAACTAACAAAGTGATTTGATTTTTTTTTTCAAAGTTAAAAATTAAAAAATTGAAATGGAGTATCCCTTTTTCTTCCCCCCATTGTATTTTCAGATACATTTATGGGGAAATGGGTATTGGTGCATCACCCTAGTTGACTTAAAACAATTGCGTTCTGGGATGGATATAATACAGAAATACTGACATAGTGTACCGTTTAAAAAAAAGATTTTTGATTTGCAATCTACTGTATTTTGGGGGATGGTCTTTATGACTAGAGATTGGTGAAATTCATTTTGTAGGTTCATATTCAAATTTCCCAAGAAATTCAAAAATTCACAACTATTTTAAAGGAGATTTCAGACTCAGAAAATAGACATAATTGTCCAAATTATATTTGCTATTTTTTCCACGGTGATGTTTTTTGGGGGAATTGTTCAACTATCCACAACATTTCTAGTTTAAAAGAATAAATTAATTAATATTCGTTAATGTTATTGTTTTTTTAAATATTGTTAAAAACAATTAGCGGTGAGTATTTCTAAACTTTAATAAATTCAACTTTAAACATTCGTCAAATTCTCTTCATGAGCTACAGTACAAGAGAGCCCTCAATTTGAGGGAATGGCAGGTCAACTGTAACTTTGTAACCCCAAAAGATGGTCACTGCAGGTGTGAAAATAAAAGACTCTTATCAGTTCTGCACATATAAAGAATGCCAAAACATGACCCGCACAAAGATTTTTTAGATTGCTTCCATAAAAAGCATGGCATAATGCAATACATTAACTGCCAATTGAAGGGACATCTACTGCCTACAGTGCCCATGTGACCTGGAATATGTAGGCATGACTTCCAGGGCTCTGAAGATAAGACATGTGAATAACATGTGTAACACTTCCAACCCTCATCTAAAGAACAAATTACCTCAGTAGTCAGCAAACAAGAAAAGCGGTGCACTGAGGTAACCAGGTAAAACCAACACGCAGCTCTAATGAAAAATGGCTATTTTTTGAAGTAGATGGACAAACATCATGCAACTAGATGACCTCTGACACGTTTCAACCCGCAAGGGACTTTGTCAAAGAGTGGATGGTAAACGTCTGTATACTCCCCTATATACTACCAACTATCTTGTGATAGGCTAAACACAAAATTGTTTTACTGGCAACTCCTCTACACAGCTGAGTCTTAATTAATGAGAGTGCCATTCAATCTATACAGACATAGTGGTATATAGAAAGGGGAATAAGATATACAGATATAGCTAATACATAGTAACAGCTAAACAACATGTATAACAAACATAGTAAAAAAATATACACAAAAACTTATTGCAACAGTTCTGTAAGATAGTAACAACAGCAATGGCAAATTAATAATATAAAAACCAAACAAACAAGTAACATGAATAAGAACAAGAATAGGATTAATTAAAGAAACAAATAATCAAAATAACATTATCAAATATGTCAAGAGACAAGATGATAGTAATTTTAATCGATAAAATATAAATATAATATAACAATAATTTGAAAAATAAATAAAATAAAATATATATATATACACACATGTATATGCACACATACACACATATAAATATATACATATGTGTACACCCACATACACATAAATTGACATAATAATAAAGAATCAATAAATATGTAAATACTATTAATCAATATCCACAATGAGTAAACATAAATTCATAACGGATCAATTCTATATTGAATATTTTTTTTTGTTGCATGTTTTTGTATAGCGCTGCTAGTTATATGAAGCGCTTTACAGAGACATTTTGCAGGCACAGGTCCCTGCCCCGTGGAGCTTACAATCTATGTTTTTTTTTGGTGCCTGAGGCACAAGGAGATAAAGGGACTTGCCCAAGGTCACAAGGTGCCGACACCGGGAATTGAACCAGGCTCTCAGTGCCAGTCAGTGTCTTTTACTCACTGAGCCACTCCCTCTCCCCTTTATAAATCAATAATAATCCATAAGGATATATATAAATAAATAAATATTAAATCGATCATTTCTTATCAGCTCGTCTCTTATCAATCTATAAGTAAGAGATTGTCATAACAGACATAATATAACGATATTGACATTTATTATAAAATAATAATAATCAAAAACCATTTATATCAAGGTATGTGTTGGAAATATCACAAAACCAAGATATATATAATATAATAGATACACATAATATATAATATATAATTATATAGAGGGGGGGTGGTAAAGAACAGAATAAATCTGAAGGAAGAAGAAAAATCAAGAAAATGAGGGAGACATATATACATTGGATCAACCTATAACATTGTAAGAATAAAGAAAGAGATCTCATATCTCAAAGTCCTAACTTCTCACTATTAAATCAAGAAATATTTAAGTTCCCAATCTGTGTTTATACCTTTGGGGTACAATGTATTCATGGTGTAAATCCAGTGCATCTCTCTCTTATTTAAAAGATTCAACCTATCTCCACCTATGGGATGACATTTAACATGTTCAATACCGACAAAGGAGAAATTGGATATATCTCCTGGGGGGCAAGTAGAGAAGTGACTGGACACTGGATGTCTATCATCCTTCTTTTTAATAAGGTGTATATGTTCCATAATTCGTGATCGTAAAGGTCTCATAGTGCGTCCTACATATTTTTTGTGGCACCCACATTGTAACACAAATACAACAAATGATGTGTAACAATTGATAAAACTAGTAATGTAATGATTAGATTTGTATGATTTAAAGGATTTAGTAGATGTAGAATATTGACAAATAGAACATCTCTCACAAGTAAAGAATCCCTTAGCGATCCCACGTACTGTATCTCTCTGTAAATTATCATTAGATCTAAACATACTGGGTGAGAGATGACCAGCTATAGACCTCCCTTTTCTGAAAACAAATCTGGGACCTTTTTGGACAATAGGAGAAATATCTTTGTCTAAAGACAATGTATTCCAATGTTTATGGAAAATTGCTTTTATTTGACGTGCTTGTCTATTAAAAGTGGTAATAAACATAGGACAAACAGTGTCATCCCTTCTAGACAGTGTAGATGTTGTATTACGTCTATTGAATTTTTCCATATTTTTCATAAGTGTTGTCCTATCAAGTGACATAGCATGTGTATAAGCCTCCTTAATAATATTTAATGAATACCCCCTTTCTAAAAATCTATTTGACATATCTTTGGTCTGAACCTGAAAGGCCTCATCACTTGAACATAACCTTCTTAGCCTAATAAATTGTGCCTTGGGGATGCCCTTGATAAGAGATTTGGGATGGCAACTTTAAGCAGAAAGAAGTGAATTGCGAGAATGTGTTTTCCTATAGATGTCAAATTGGATGGATTTATTAGTATCAATATATAAAGTAAGATCTAAATAATTAATATGATGCCAATTGTGCTCAAAAGTGAATTTTAAATTCAAATCATTGGTATTAAGATACTCAACAAATGAAAACAGTGCATTATCATCCCCATCCCACACCAAATTCAAATCATCAATGTAACGTTTATAATAAATAATGTGATTACGAAAAATATTAGAATCGTCATATAAATAATGTAACTCCCAAAAGCCCATAAATAAATTAGCATATGAGGGTGCAAATGAAGTCCCCATAGCTGTGCCCAAAAGTTGTAAATAAAAACGTGAATCAAATAAAAAATAATTGTGAGTGAGGAGAAACGTGATAGATTCTATAAGAAAAGTGCTCTGTGCAATAGACAATTCAGATAAATCTAAAAAGTGTTAAATCGCCCGGACACCATGTTTGTGATCTATAATCGAGTACAGAAAGGACACGTCTACAGTGACCCACCTGTTCCGACTATTCCATTTGACATCTTGTAGGGATAATATTAAATCCGCCGAATCTTGAATAAAAGATGGCAAATTCTGCACTAAAGGCTGCAAAAAAACGTCCACATACCGCGATAAACCATCTCCCAAAGATCCAATACTCGCTACAATAGGTCGACCAGGAGGGTCGACATGTGACTTATGGATCTTTGGGAGATGGTGAAATATCGGAATCACGGGATGTGGACAGTTCAAATATTCACATTCCTTATCAGATAATGTACATAACATTTTTCCAAAAGAGATCAGTTCTTTTAATTCATCAACAAAAGTGGATGTAGGATTATGATCTAAACGACAATAAGTATTGGAATCATTAAGTTGCCTCAAAGCTTCTTGTTGATAGTTAGTAGCAGACATAATAACAAGGGCACCCCCTTTATCGGCCTTCTTAATTATTATGGAATTATCTTTTTTAAGGATATCCAATGAATTAATTTCTGATACAGTAAGATTATTAGTGTGATGATGTGAAATCATATAACCATTAGCCAATATTCTTAAATCACATTCCACTAATCTTTCAAATGTTGTAATGTATGGGCCTCTATTGGTGTTAGGACAAAATACAGATTTTGATCTAAGACCTGAATCTTGATACCTCAAGAAAGCTTGTGTATTATCATTCATAGACTCCCCCTGTTCTTCCAAGAGACTTTACATGTCGGATAAAAAACATTGATCCTTAAATGTATGAGTGGAAACTAGTGAATTAACACTCAAAGGGGGTTCGATAATAGGCTCTGCAGGGTCTGCATTTATATTAACCTTATTTTTTACACCTGTAGCCCCCTGTAAACAGCACAGGCTATACCTATCTCCCTTCTACTGTGGTAAGTCCTGTTACGATCAGGCACCAGTAATAATCATGGGTTTCCCCCCTTCATAGCCCTGCCCTGAGTGGAAGATGCAGGCCTGGACTCTGCTGCAGGCGTGAGCAAGAGGGGAGGTTCTGCTGACATCACGCGAGGTGGGGCTAGCTCTCTATTTAGCAGCCAACTCCGATGAGTAGGGTGAGTTGTTAAGCCGGGAGTCTGGAGTTGCCGGTTGTGTTATGCCGAGAGTCTGGAGTTGCCGGTATGGTTATGCCGAGAGCCTGCAGTTCAGTTAGTATGCCGTGAGTCAAAGAGTCCTGCGGATCGGTCCGAGGAGTTGGAGAAGACCGCGGTCTCTCCTGCGCAGAGTGCAGGAGCAGAGAGAGGAGAGGAGAGATTCAGCCTCCTTTAGTAGAGCTGATAGAGTTATAGACCTGGTGGACCAATGCCCTCACCCCACTGCCTGGGGTAATGGGGAGAATCCAAGCCCCACCGCGAGGATAACCTCGGGGGTGGGCCACGGGGTATTGAAGCCCTAGCCCAGACCATCCTGTCGGAGGAGAGACTTGGAGGGAAGGAAAGGAGGAATTATCTGTGTGGAAGGAGAGCGGCGTAATTAGCAAGTCTTGGCTGTTGTTGTTGCGGCTACTGGAAGCCACTACCGTTGGCAGATTGCTGATCTGTCAATAAAAGAGACTTTCCTTTGTTACCAAAGACTGTGTGTGAATTGGAAGCTATTACCCTGGGACCCAAGGGGTTCTTCTATACAGGTCATGTCCCATATTTCTGGAAGATTAGAAGATGGAGGCGCTGCACCACTAAGAGATCATGGAGGCTACCACCCCAGAAACCCGGTCCTGGCTCCCCAATAACATCGCGGGAAGCTCAGGCCCTCCTGTTCCTCACAGGTATGCACCACACCGCATGGCCGTGGCCTTTGTTCGGAACACCGCGGGGTGCCTCTCCGGGAACATTGACGGAGGTGGTGGAGGGTAAAGGAAAGACTGCCCTGGTTCCCCGTTAAACCAACTCGGGAGGAACCAAGGCTCAGCTCGCTATTGAACTAAGCGAGCTGGCAACAGAGAAGAGCGCGACCGCAGTGGAGGTACCAGAGCGAGACCACTTTGTACCTATACCCACTGGATGTATCGCCGAAGAACCAGGTGACCCCCCAGCGGAGGAACCGATCGTGATTTCCTCGGAGGAAGAGATTGGCGTGACATCGGTGGCGATGTGCCTACTGGAGAACCACCCCAAAGGCATCAAGAGAGAGCAGACAAGTCCGGAAACCATCCGACGGCAAGTGCTGGTGCAGCCGGAGGCCCGTAAGAGTCCCACCGCAGTTGTGACTCCCAGTGCGGCGGAGACGGAGACCGAGACGATCCTAGAGGAGCTCGATGTCATCAAAAAGCAGCAGAGCGGTAAGGAGACTCCACCACCCCCTTACTCCCGTCAGGCGCAGACCACAATCCTGGTGAACGAGAAAGAGAGGCTTGAGGCCTACTTGTTCGACCGTGTACCGGATGCTCCGCCACCGCCCCTGCAGGTCCTCGACGCACTTCCGGTGCGTGACCACGGAGCGGGTGGAGATTCTGCAGGCGATCCTGATGATGTCGTTTCCGGTTCCACCGGAAAGAGAAGGTCTGGAGGAGTGTTCTCCTCTTGAAGCATAGACTCAGCCATTGCCCTGGCTACCCTACAGAGTCGAGGCCCCTCCCGAGAAGCCAGAAGTATGGCGGGGAGTGCCTCTAAGAAAATGTTCATTGGGCGTGGTGTCACCCGCTTGCTGGAAAATGCCCTGGACGTTCCCCCAGCCCTGGCCCATAGCTCCACTGCCCTGGCCACTGCCCTTGCCCCGTCACGAGTGGCGCCACCGGGACCTACCAGGGATAAGTTATGTAAATACCCCAAATACTCCAATGACTTGCGGGATTGGGAGTTGAGTGATGAAGTGTCTGATGGGGAGATACCGTATTCGAGTGTTGTACCTGTGCCTAACCCTGTGCCGTTTTCTCCTGTAGCTAGAGGGAGGGCCCGTGGGTCTCACACTCCAGTAGAGGCTGGGTCTACCAGAAAAGTAGTGCACAAAATGAACCCCACTACATATTATAATGCCAAGGGAAGGAGAGATTGCTCGCGATCTACTGATGCGGGTACGTCCGGTGTATCATCACAGGTAGAGTCTGATGTAGAATGCACTAGACATTCCGCAGAGTATGAACACCGCGACAAATGGTGGGCGCCTTTGTTCACCGGATACCACGAGGGGATGGACCGTACACGGTTCTTATTAATTAAGAATGATGTAGTAGACCATTGGTGGGCGGCTGGTTCTTTCACTCTGTGGGAGGTGGAGGATGAGTTAGATCACCGGTTTAGAGAGATAGAACAGAAACTGATTGTACCTCGAGGCCCCAGTATCTTGTACGATGAGGTAGCCCCAGAAGAGCCTGTATTTTGGGTACTGCCGAGCAGGGCAGGGCACCGCAAACTCACCAAGCTAAGTCGAGCTGACCGGGCCATAGTCGCTAGATACCGGCAGTCACACGGGTATGAGTATCCATATGTGCCTGAGCCCATCATGAGAGAAATTGAAGAGAACCGAGACAGTTGGCTCAGGGAGGCAGTCCAGGAATACCTTCGGACCAAGTTCGGTCAGGGAGGGTATCACAATGAGGATAAGATTATGCGCATTTGGAGCATCGGTAGGTGTATCTATATGCATGGTGTTACATACAGGCCTGAGCATGGGCCGGTCCAATCGTTCGCTGTGACCATCACGGATCATAATGGACGGCAGGTAAGAAAGCCTGATCCAAAGCACTATCTGTAGTGTTCTCCATGTTGGGAGTACCCGGGTGTACTTGTTTTGAACTACCTCATTATGCCATGTATTATGACAATGTATGTGTGCTGTTTCCCAGGTGGTTCGCCGCAGGATGGGTCTGCTAAAAATAGGTCAAAGTGGGGACCATTGGATTCCACCATAGGGAGAGTGTAGCCCCCTGTAAACAGCACAGGCTATACCTATCTCCCTTCTACTGTGGTAAGTCCTGTTAAGATCAGGCACCAGTTATCATCATGAGTTTCTCCCCTTCATAGCCCTGCCCTGAGTGGAAGATGCAGGCCTGGACTCTGCTGCAGGCGTGAGCAAGAGGGGAGGTTCTGCTGACATCACGAGAGGTGGGGCTAGCTCTCTATTTAGCAGCCAACTCCGGTGAGTAGGGTGAGTTGTTAAGCCGAGAGTCTGGACTTGCCGGTTTTGTTATGCCGAGAGTCTGGAGTTGCCGGTATGGTTATGCCGAGAGCCTGCAGTTCAGTTAGTATGCCGTGAGTCGAAGAGTCATGCGGATCGGTCCGAGGAGTTGGAGGAGACCGCGGTCTCCCCTGCGCAGAGTGCAGGAGCAGAGAGAGGAGAGATTCAGCCTCCTTTAGTAGAGCTGATAGAGTTATAGACCTGGTGGACCAATGCCCTCACTCCACTGCCTGGGGTGATGGGGAGAATCCAAGCCCCACCGCTAGGATAACCTCGGGGGTGGGCCACGGGGTATTGAAGCCCTAGCCCAGACCATCCTGTCGGAGGAGAGACTTGGAGGGAAGGAGAGGAGGAATTATCTGTGTGGAAGGAGAGCGGCGTAATTAGCAAGTCTTGGCTGTTGTTGTTGCGGCTACTGGAAGCCACTACCGTTTAGAGATTGCTGATCTGTCAATAAAAGAGACTATCCTTTGTTACCAAAGACTGCGTGTGAATTGGAAGCTATTACCCTGGGACCCAAGGGGTTCTTCTATACAGGTCCTGTCCCATATTCCTGGGAGGATAGAAGATGGAGGCGCTGCACCACTAAGAGATCATGGAGGCTACCACCCCAGAAGCCCGGTCCTGGCTCCCCAATAACATCGCGGGAAGCTCAGGCCCTCCTGTTCCTCACAGGTATGCACCACACCGCATGTAATCTGCCCTCATGTACCCTAGACACCACCGTAGAGTCTGGGGAAAGGGGGAAGCAGGATTACACACCAAAGAATTTTTAAAGGTCCAATTTTCTCGTAGATCAATTACAGTCTGAAATAATTGGAAATCATGTTCAGGAACAAAACCTAAACCCCTATTAAGCAGTGAAAGTTGATCAACAGACAGCTGTAAATGAGAAAGGTTAATCACATTATGTCACGCCTGTATGCCCGCAGACCTGGCAAGACCCCAATACTGATGTGGGAACGGTATTACCAAACACCCACAGCAGTGGGGGCAAGCCCAGAGTATGGTATGGCATTGCTGGCCCTGTAGAAAAATAGTATTATACTTGCAACGTCCTTGATAGTAAACGTAAAAATGGTCGTGTCTGTGCACCAAAGTCCAGGGGGTACAGAAAGCAGAGTAGTCAAAGTTCGTAAGCCAAGTCCAAGGGTTCCAGAGGTCAGCAAGGTTGAGTTCATAGCAAGGTTCAAGGGGTACAGAGAGCAGGGTAGTCCAGGACGAGCAGGGGTCAAAGCCAGGGAAATCCAAAGATACACAGGAGCAGGTACAGGCTGGAACACAGAGAGAGCAAAGCATAGGACTGCACACACAGGGATAACAGGAACTATGCAGAGCGATGATAGAGGGGGCAGGCAGGGATTTTAAAGGAGGGAACACCAATGGGAGAGAGAGGAGGAGCAGAGAGGGAAGTGGGAGACAACAGGGATAGGTCAGGAGGAGAGAAGGAGGAGACAGAGGGGTCAGACAGAGAGATAGCTTGCAGGGTATGGGAGGAGGAGTCAAGAGATTGACAGGCCTTAGAAGAGGAGCATGCGCGCGCCCTCTTTAAACTGAGAGTGTGCGCGCACAGGCTGCGTCACGAGATGCGCGGAGCGCCGCGGGCATACCAGTGGAGGGAAACGGAGGAACGGAGGGGACCGCCACCGGAGGTGAGGGAATGGCAGAGGGCACTGAGGAGGTCTGGGAGCGGGGAGCATTGCCGCAGGGGCTCGGGGACCGCGCAGGTGCACGAAACTTGCGGGGCGTGCATTGAGGCAAAGGGACAGCATCAGAGGTAGCCAGAGCGAGACAGGAGTGGGTAAGCGCAGGGAGGTAGGCCAGGTAAGGGACAGAGGGAGTGAAAGAAGGGGAAGGAATCCCATGAACCATCACACATTATTGGGAAAAGTATCTAAAGGTATTTCTCCCGTTATTTCTTTCCTTTTTTTCCCCCCGTTTCTTTTTTGATCTTCTGGTCTTAACTCGTTTTTTGACTCGTTTTTTGACCTAGTATTTGAAGACGGTCTTTGGGAGATGTTATCCTTATCAGAGTTAGTAAACAATGCATGTCCTGAAATAGAGCCCTCAGCTCTAGCATGTCTTCCTGTATAGTCAGTATTATCAAAAGACACTGAATCAAAACTTGAAGTTTCCACTTGTCTGGATTTTAATATAAATTTTTGTGGCATTCACCACTCTCGTTTCTTTTGAACTGTCTTAAATTTATTAGGGGTCTTATTGCTTGGACCATCTCTAAAAGGGGTAATTCTTTGCCAGCAATAGACTTGGCCTTTAATATAATCTTGGCGATCACGTTCAAACTTAATATCCTTTTTATCCATTATAGTTTGTTCAACAATTTCAACATTTTGGAGTAAGATCTTATCATTTTTGATGGATTGTTCCATCTTCTCAAAAGGTTTAAGTTTAGCCTGGAAGTTATTAATCTCAGTTAAAAGGGTGGTTCTCTCAGCAACCTTCTGTTTTATAATCAACTCCATCAATTGATTTGAACAATTTTCCAATTTTATCCAATCATCTTCCAATTTTTTGCTAGTAAAGCCAAATCTTTTTTTTTTCCCTTAGCCCTCTGGGAATTCTATGTGATTTAAGGTAATTCTCAAGGGTAATTATATCATAGTCTGATGTTTTGAATCAACAAGTTTAAAAAAAATGTTCCACAAGATCAGATGTTCATCAAAGGTAATAACACTGTCCACATTAAAGACTTGTACAGCTTTTTTCAATCTTTTGGTGTTATCATTGCATTCATAAACATATATATTGTGTTCAGCCACCTCTGTTAAATCCTCAATTTCATCCATGATATAAAGTGTATCTGATGGTCAAAGTAAATGAAAAAACAGGATTGGTAGCGCTAACTGAACTTGCAGTATGTATATATATATATATATATATATATATATATATATATATATATATATATATATATATATATATATATATATATATAATATAATACAATAACCCAATATCTTGTGTGAGAAAAGATATAGGTGGCTGCCTATGATATCACTCTGACCCCCTGGTCAGAAAAACACTGTAATAACAAAGAATCGATATCCATGGCGCCAAGAATAAATTAACAAGAAAAAAGGATATATATAACCAGGACTGGTAGATGTGCAGATCCCAGGATATCTCCAAATGGTGAAATAGGTGCTTAAAGAAAACAAATGAAATACATAGCATAATACTGTAGAGTGAACATGACACACAAAACATATAACAAACAGCTGAGATGTCAGACAGGTGAACAAATTACATAAACATTTAATTAAAGGATATTAAAAAATTACACAGAATATGACATGAAATAAGTCAAACCGAAGGTTTAGCCGCAATTGTAAAAGTGCCCACTCACCAGACAGATGGTAAGGGCAAGCAGTGGATAATTCTGAAAGTATCCCCTCTCATCTGTGGCCTGGAAACGCTGGTTGCGGTGATCCTGTTTGTGGTCAGCGTCCCACGCATCAGCTGGTGTTTTCGGGTGGAGCGCCCCCTTGACACGTTACTCTGGATGCGTTCTTAGCCACGGACCCACAGCAGCAGATTCTCCAAAGATGGAATGAAAAATCATGTGAACTGCAACAGCAGATTCGTACTCAGCAAGCCACGATGGGGATAGGTAAAAACGGCAGTGCAATCAGTAAGACCACCCTACGCGTTTATTAGTCAAAAACAAAAGAAGTTCCAGAGGGACAAAATTGACTATAAAACTGGTTGTTACAGAAATTGGAAAAAAATGACAAATATAAATCTAATAGGGATACTAACCCTAAAGATTATTCTCACAAAATACCACCACACTATGAAAAAAATATTCCAAGTACAAGGGAAACATCCACGAATCCAGTACAATTTATTTCCCCAAAAAAATCTAAAAGGGGACATATACAATCTAGATCCAACCAGAGCAATACTCAAGAACCATCTACCCCGGCTCCAACAGCTAACCATCTAGAGAAGGATATTGACAATATTTTTGAACAATATCAACATCAAAATAAATAATAAATAAATAATATGTGCCCCCCCCTGTTTAGTGCCCCCATGAGGTCCCACTATCTGGTGCCCCCATACACCCCCCATCTTGTGCCCCCATGCGCCCCCAGTCTTGTGCCCCCATGTGGTCCCACTAGTTTGTGCCCCCATGTACCCCCCCTTTCTAGTGCCCCCATGTGGCCCCCCTGCCTTGTGCCTTCATGCGGCCCCCACTGTCTTGTGCCCCATGCAGTCCCCCCTGTCTAGTGCCCCCATGCAGTCCCACTAGATTTGCCCCCATTCAGCCCTCCCTGTCTAGGGCCCCCATGTGGTCCACTAGTATGTGCCGCCATGTGCCCCCCCCCATGTCTAGTGCCCCCATGCGGCCCCCTGCCTTGTGCCCCATGCACCCCTCCTGCCCCCATGCAGCTCCACTATCTAGTGCCCCCATACGCCCACTCATCTTGTGCCCCCATGTGCCACCCAGTCTTGTGCCCCCATGAGGTCCCCCATGTCTTGTTCCCCCATGCGGTCCCCCCTGTCTTGTGCCCCCATGCGCCCCTCCCCCTGTCTTCTGCCCCCATGCGGCCCCTCCTGTCAAGTGCCCCCATGCGGTCCCACTATCTGGTGCCCCCATACACCCCCCCATCTTGTGCCCCCATGCACCCCCCCCAGTCTTGTGCCCCCATGCGGCCCCCATGTCTAGTGCCCCCATGTGGTCCCACTAGTTTGTGCCCCCATGTTGCCCCGCCTTTCTGGTGCCCCCATGCGGCCCCCCTGCCTTGTGCTCCCATGCGGCCCTATCTATCTTGTGCCCCCATGCAGCCCCCCTGTCTAGTGTACACATGCAGTCCCACTAGCTTTTGCCCCCATGTGGCCCTCCCTGTCTACTGCCCCCATGTGGTCCAACTAGTTTGTGCCCCATGTGGCCCCCCTGTCTAGTGCCCCCATGCGGCCCCCCTGCCTTGTGCCCCCACATGGCCCCCTCTGTTTTGTGCCCCCATGCAGCACCCCTGTCTTGTGCCCCCATGTGGCCCCCCTATCTTGTGCCCACATGTGCCCCCCAGTCTTGTGCCCCCCTGCGGCCACCCCCTGTCTTGTGCCCCCCTGCGGCCACCCCCTGTCTTGTGCCCCCATGTGGCACCCTGTCTATTGCCCCCATGTGGTCCCACTATCTGGTGCCCCCATATGCCCCCCCCATCTTGTGCCCCCATGTGCCCCCCAGTATTTTCCCCCCATGCTGGCCCCCCCTGTCTAGTGCACCCTTGTGGTCACAATATTTTGTGCCCCATGTGGCTCCCCCTGTCTAGTGCCCCCTTGCGGCCCGCCTGCCTTGTGCCCCCCCTGTCTTGTGCCCACATGTGCCCCCCCCCTGTCTTGTGCCCCCATGCAGTCCCACAAGCTTTTGCCCACATGCGGCCCTCCCTGTCTAGTGCCCCCATGCGGTCACACTAGATTTTGTCACCATATGGCCCCCCTGTTTTGTGCTCCCATGTGGCCCCCCTGTCTTGTGCCCCCATACGGCCCCCCATGTGTTGTTCCCCCATGCGCCCCCCGTCTTGTGTCCCCCCATGGCCACACCTTGTCTTGTGCCCCCATACGGCCCCCCCAGTCTTGTGCCCCCATGCGGCCCCCCCTGTCTAGTGCTCCATGCGGTCCAAATAGCTTGTGCCCCCATATGCCTCCCCGTCTTATGCCCCCATGCAGCCCCCCCCACTCTTGTGCCCCCATACGGCCCCCCCTGTCTTGTGCCTCCAGGTGACCCCCCCTTTCTAGTGCCCCATGCGGTCCTGCTAGCATGTGCTCCCATGTGGCCCCCCCCTGTCTAGTGCCCCCATGCGGTCTCGCTAGCTTGTGCCCCCTACAGCCCCCCTGTTTTGTGGGCCCCATGCGGCCCCCCCTGTCTTGTGCCCCCATTCGGCCCCCCGGCCCCCGTTGCGTCCAACATTAACTACTTTTAAAAGATCATGTACAGTATGATCTTCCACATTTCCTCTTCTTTATCCCTTTAAATTTGCCAAAGTGTTACACAATGTGTTGTACAATTGGTGTTAGCTGCTTTATATATTTATATTTTTATTGTTCTTAATAAGTGTCATCATGAGTTCTCTGTTCATGAGATCTCATCATAATGTCAATGTTGATCATATCTTTAGTGACCCTAGCTTAGTCCAAGGTATAGAAAGTGTGACTGAAAATTTTCATCCAATACTTGCTCAGTTAGAGAAAACACTTATGCTAGAAAGCAAACAATGGTGGGAAGCCACCACACTGAGCAAGTATTTGGAAAATCACCGTATCCCTAGGGGGCTTAGGGTTCGAAAAAAACCCACCGGGGATGCGCACAATGAGGTCTTCATGAGGGAATGGAATGAAATATTAGATCAGTGTTCATTCTCTCTCATGAAGCTTTTGGTGCATCAACGGAGAAAAACTCTAGCTGAATTGGACGATCATATATTAGATATGAAGATCCAATTAGATCCCTATAAAGATAATAAAGAGTTGCTCGCTCTAGAACCGACTATTAAGAAAAGGCTAGATCAGGCAGAATTAGAGATAGTTCAAATTAAACAACAAAAAATTTTCAGGGACAAACAAGACTATGACACTGGTTGTCAGAGAGATTGGGCAAAGAAATCTAAAGAGATTAATGTCACGAATGTAGACAATAGGAAACCCAGTGTAGCGATAGGACCCAAAGAATCCAATGTCAAAAGGAGCAGATTTATACAGAAGGGAGTTAATAATGCCCCAAAAAAAACCTCCACTAATGTACTGGTTCCTACACCGTTCGTTCCGGTCAAGCAACCTTTGATGATAAAAATCTATATCTGCAACAAAAAAGAGCTAAGGAACGATATGATGCACTTACATTACCTCAATCAATTCCCATTCCGGTCAGCAATAGATATACATTGCTGTCCGATATAGGATCAGAGAGTGATGTGGAGAGCATCTCGTACACACCACTCCCCACACCAGCCATTAAATCAAATTTTTCTTTTTTAGAATGGAGGAAGGAAAGAGATCACATCTTCCCAGAGGTGGAAATAATCAAACATGTATCAGAAATCCAACCTCCACTAAACCACAAAAAAAGAAAGACAGGACCCGAGGGAGAAGAGGAGGTACTAGTAGAAATCGGGTAAAAATTACAAAAGAGCATCCGAATATCTTCAATATAAGTCAGTATCAGCTCACCGATATTGAGAAAAAAGTACTCAACAAAGGGCTCAAGTTTGCTCCAGTTTGTGGATCGAATAGTTTTAATCTCTATATAGATGTTCACAAATTTGCCCGCAAACTCGCCCTGAAAAAATATTTTGCAAGGGATAGAATCACTAATCAAATCAATCCCATTCAAGAGGTACGCAGTACTGCTGATCCTCAAGAAAAGATTTTCAAAAAAGCATCCACGTTCTATCCGAAGTTCGCGCAAGGACATCTAGTAAGCTCCTTTGTAGAGATGGTCAGCATAGATCTAGAGAACTCATGTAGAACATATAAAATCAAAAAAGATAATTTTAACATTAAAGAAAAATAGGCAGTCCAAAATCTAGAGAATAATGACTCGATTGTTATCAAATCGGCTGATAAGGGTGGGGGTATTGTGGTCATGGACAAAGAGTATTATCTAAAAGAGTCCATGAGATTACTGGGAGATGAGACCACATACCTCCCCCTTGACAGTGACCCTTTGGTGCATTTCAAAGCCGAACTGGGAGAATTGTTGACTTCTGGTGTAGATAGTGGGGCATTATGTGAGGATGAGTTTAAATTTCTGTCTGTTCAGTTTCCACGCACACCGTTATTTTATTTTATACCTAAGATTCACAAAAATTTAACTGCACCCCCGGGGAGACCTATTATTTCTGGTATTTCTTCCCTCACTTCAAATTTTTCACAATTTATAGATCACCATCTTCAACCTTTAGTCACTGGTGGTAGATCCTATTTGCGAGACACGACACATACGCTACAAATTTTAAAAGATCTTAAATGGCAGCAAGGATACATTCTAGCTACAGCTGATGTAACATCCTTATACACAGTTATCGACCATCATCAAGGATGCCAGGCCGTGTCCCGCAAACTGGAACACTCCAGTGGCTATTCACGCACTAAGAGGGATTTTTTGATGGAGAGCATTTGGTTTATTTTGACACATAATTATTTCACTTTTAATTCCCACTATTACATTCCACATTGATTTTTTGGACCTCCACATATATGTCAAAGATGATATATTGCACACCAAAACCTTTTTTAAGCCTGTGCAGGCAAATAACTATGTACACGCGGACAGTCACCATAATCCGCAGTGGCTGCGAAATATTCCAAAGGGACAACTGGTACGTCTTAAACGTAACTGTTCAGAAGACGAGATTTTTAAGAAACAAGCAGAAGATCTAAAACAAAAATTCATTAATAGAAAATACCAAGAGTTTGAATTAAATGAGGCTTTTAATCAGGTCAATGAGATCAATAGGGACACTTTACTTCAATACGATGCAAAAAAGAAGGAAACAATAAATACATGTCACAATCAGGTAGCGTTCATTACTCAATACAATGAGATGGCGCCAAAAATTAAACAAATTATAAATAAGTATTGGCCTATTTTATTACAAGATGAAGTATTGGCAGATATCCTTCCAAAAAAAGCTAATATTATATTTTCAAAGGCTAATAACTTAATATCCAAACTAGCTCCCAGTTGTCCGGTGAACCAAATAAAGCAGAAACTAGGAGGGAATCTAAAAGGTTTCTTCACCTGTGCAAAGTGCGTAGCATGTTCATTTAGTAAAAATTCAAATTTTTTTACATCTAACGTCACTAATAGGAGTTACCCTATATATAAGTTCATTAACTGCCACTCTATATATGTTATATATTTATTGCAATGCCCTTGTGGCTTGCAATATGTGGGCAGAACAGGGAGAACATTCCAGAGACGTGTCTATGAGCATATTTACAACATTAAAAGGGGCTTAGTGACACATAGTGTCTCACACCATTTTACTCTGTACCATGATAAAAATCCCAAGGGTCTTATCTGTCAGGCAATTGAGCAGGTTGATGTTAATCCCAGAGGGGGGAGTAGACTCCAGCAGGCCAGTATACGTGAGGCTTACTGGATATATGAACTAAAAACTCTCTCCCCCAAAGGAATGAATATCGACTTTGAACTCAAAGCCTTTTTATAATCATCTATTTTAAGCCATTAATTCATTGTTTTGCCACTGTATATTTGTAATCATTTTAATGTGTCTTTTTAAATGTTTTTAACGTTTTTCCTCATTTTTCTGTTATCCCAATCAATGTTGTATGTTTGTTTTGTATGTTGATTAGCATAGGCCGTTTTTTATGTGCTGCTGTCTATTAGCCCTATATGGGGTTAATACCAACTATCCAATTAACCAATGAGGACTTTGGACTGATGGTATATATACCATAGAGACTACAAGACAAGCACATCCCTTGAAGAAGTACGCGCATGCGTACGAAACGCGTCGGGAAGTTTCGAGTTTTTAGAGTGTTCCAGGTTGTGGTGAAGTCTGCAGTTCCAAAGGAGAAATTTGCAGTCTCCAAAAGTGCATAAACCGAGGTGCGGCGGCATTGCGGCTGCTGAGGAGGACTGGAGTCCTGTGAGCCGGTGGTGAAATTACAGCGGAGGAGACGTCACGTCCGCCCAGAGGTCCCGTCATCCGAGTCATCTGTCTTGCATCCCGGTCACGTGTAGACGCCAGCCCAAGTGCTCCGGTCGCCATCTTGAGAGCCCAGCTGCACGCATCAGTTCGTTGCTTTTACCCATCCAGCATCTTGTGAGTAGGGTTGTAATTTTACCCCTCCGGATGCGGTTCATGCACCTTCCACACCAAATAAATTTGCTTTTTATTAATATTTAGGCCGTGCTAGTGTTTTATGTTTGTGTGTCTTGTATGTTTCGTATTGTCAGTATCTGTGCACCCCCCCCCCTGTGTTGATTTACTGCACTATTATCTGTTTTCTTCTTTTTCCACATATACACTGCTGAGGTGAGAGTCATCACAATTCATCATCCCAAGGACTGTATTTGGACTGTTACACCTTCCATTGGTCTGGTATTTACCCCTTTTTGGCGCCGGTTAACCCCTTTTTTCCAATTTGTCACTTTGACTGGTTGTACCACCAGTCACTCACCTGGCTGCCTGAACATTCATTTGATTTCATTTGTTATTATTAGCGCTGTTTTGCACCTGCCTTTTTTTCTGAAACAGATACAGTACTTCCTAAACACAAAGCCCAGTGTGGTATGAAGAGTAGATGGTGGGCTATCTTGTCCCATAGATGCCCTATTCTGTGTTCTCCTTAGACTATTCCAGTGTTGGCCATCATTAGTACGAGGATTCTGGGCTTGATAGGCACATTTACTTTGACGTAGCAAATCTACACTCCACAAATTATTAAGGAGATCAACAATAAAAATAGCGTTTTAGTTGCTTCAACCCACTAATTAAATGTAGTTTCCACCTCATTAAACAGATCCTTAAATGTTTAGGAATGCTTTGTTTTCTTACCATACATCGTGTGGAGGCGAGTGTGTGTGGGGGTGCGAGTGTGTGTGTTGGGGCATGAGTGTGTGTGGTGGCACGCGTGTGTGTGTGGGGGCGCAAGTATGAGTGTACGGCGCGAGTGTGTGTGTGTGGGGGTATGAGTGTGTGTGTGTGATGGTGAGTGTGTGTTTGGGGTCATGAATGTGTGTGGGGGCATGAGTGTGTGTGTGTGGGACGCGAGTGTGTGTGGGTGCGAGTGTGCGTGTTGGGGCATGAGTGTGTGTGGGGGCACGAGTGTGTGTGAGGGCACGAGTGTGTGTGTGAAGGCACGAGTGTGTGTGGGGGCGCAAGTGTGTGTGTGTGTGTGGGGGTGCAAGTGTGGGTGGTGCCCGAGTGTGTGTGTTTGTGGGGGCATGAGTGTGTGTGTGGTGGCACAAGTGTGTGGGGGCGCGAGACGGGCGATGGTTGGGGTTCACCAGTATAGCAAAATATTATTGTTACCTAAGCAAAAAAAGTTAAAACACTGCTGTAACTCAGGGGAGCGCAAACATTTGGAGCTGCGCCCCCTGCCTGCTCCCACTTCCTCTCAGACCCCCCTTAATGTGACCCCGTTGGCATGGAGAATGACGTGTGATGTCACTCTGCATGACGCCACAGAGTCATTTGACGCTGTGTTGCCATGGAGACACGTCACAGCAACTCTTCTGAATCCTGGTAAGTGAGTTGCACAGACCTCACGCCATCATCCGACATTTAATTTAAATGTCTCTGGGAAGAGCACAGGGCCTCTGCAACCGCCTGCGCCCAGCCCACAAAATCCAGAGCACCCCACTTTGCGCACCACTGCTCTAACTGATTCTGTTCTGAGATTACACAGACGTCACATGTACTTTACCTAACTCCTTTTGAAAACCCATCATAGGCAAATATAAATTCAAACAAGTAGTCAGCTGTCTGGTCTACACATAATAATATAATGAGGCTTTAAAACCATATTTAACCTGCTTTGTTCCAGATCTGACTATAAAGCTAAAAACAGGAGACCTCGGAATCCCCCCTAACTCAGAAGACAGGTAGGGAACGCCTTCACTCGTGTGTATTTGCTGACAGTAGTGCTTGAATCTTCTCTTGGGATTGTTAATCACTTATATTTGCAAACACTGCAGATCAGCTCACACACCCACTACACCACACCTGATGCTAAGGCTGCGGACATGGACTATGCGCGTTCAATGTAATGAAAGCATAATGAAAGCAAATGAGGATGGCCATGCTTGCACGATGCTCACAAAAGCTCCACGCTTGGAGATAAAAAAAATTATTTCCAAGCGCTGAGCATGCACGCGTGACAATACTGTGACCAATCAGCATGGAGAGAGGGTGTGGGAGACTGCACCGACTGCATCGACTAATGTGATCTTGCACACACGACTTTGCTATATAGATTCAACATGCCTTAACTAAATGTCGTGATTTCTTTATTTCTGGGGGGAAGGATTGGGAGGTGTTTTGAGAGTTAACTGTCATTTATATTGCATGGTAACGAGCTTTACAGTCTCTGCTGTAACACACCGATCAAGTACTCTGGAGGGGGGAGGAGGCAAAAAGCACATACCACATGAAAAACTGCTGCTGGTTCTGTTATGTTCTGTTGGAACTCTTACTATTTGGTCTTTCCAGGTTAGGGGTTGATTTGTGTTAAGTTATTATTAATTATATTTTGCAGCAGTTTTTCATGTGGTATGTGTTTGAGTTTGTCTCTTGTGTTTTTATGATGCATTGCTAATAAAGTCAATTTTTCAATTACATAATATTTGAGTGCTCCCTAATTTTGACCCTTCTTTTTTCTTTTTGTGTTTATTAATTTATTTGGGTCGGTAGCACCGCCAGAAGGTTACTTTTACCGTGATATCTGGTTTTGTGTATTATTAGGTCTCTCAGAGTTGATTTGACTGCGGCACCATTTCTGTGTGTAATGCTGACGGTTTGTCAATGATGCACTCCCTAATATCCATGGTCGCTCTTCCCTCGAGGTCGGAGCTGGGGGGGAGGATATGTGACAGAAACCAGGGGATGGTAATAAATTCCATATATAGGGCTCCCAGGATACTGAACAGTTTATATCCTGTTTAGGCTGGAAAGTGCAGCCTCAGAATGCATGCACTCCATCCCACAGTTTGGCAAGTGCTGGAACTGAGGGATGAGGGATCCAGACCAGAGTTTGTCTGCTGCCTGATTTCTGTCACCTGTCCTGCTAGATAGAGATCAGGTATATAAGGCTGATTTCCTGGTTCCTCTCCCCTCTCCCCAAGAGACTGGAGGCAGGAAGGCTGCTGGAAGCAGAGAGGGAAAAAGCCTCTCCTCAAACAGGTTAAATCATTCTGTTCCTTTTTTCTAAAATTGTAAAGTTCCTTATTTTGTTGTTGGAAGTGGATAAGCCGCTCCAACCCCAGTCAGGGTAAACCTTAGTTAAGTTATTGCTCAGGTGAGCAGGGTTTTGTTTGCTTATGTTTTATTTAGTATTCCGTGTGGCAGTCTAAGTGCCTGGGACTGAATAAACCAGGCAGTAGCCTGTTCAAAGGAACAGCACGTTACTGGATATAGCCAAAGAGACTTGGGAACATGAGGTTACCCCATACAGAAGTGTAATAGAACATGTTGCCCATATGCAGGACCGCATAGCTGCAGTCCTACCTATAGTGAGGGAACACATGGAAAAAAACAAGAGGCACAGAGGAATACGTATAATAAGGGTGCTAGGGTCAGATTTTTTTTTCCAGGCGATAGGGTGCTAGTTCTGATTCCCACCGGGGGTTGGAGCGGCTTATCCACTTTGGAGGTAATTATCTTCGATGTTTTTCAATCTCCTACTGTGCAAATTATTTTAGGATTGCCTTGGCTTCAACTCCACCATCCGCGCACTGATTGGCCTTGCACTCTGCCTCTCCAGTGGCCCTCGTCCACAGATGACGTCCCCGCAGGGTCTCCCGTGGCTGTACTTGCCGGTCTGGACTCAGTTTCCACCAATCTGTTGTCCCTGCCTGCAGTGTACCATGAGTACTTGGATGTTTTCAAAAGGTACAAGCAGAGGTTCTTCCCCCTCATCGTCCATATGATTGTCCTGTCGACCTCATCCCTGGGACCATCCTGCCGAAGTCTAAGTCTTATCCACTCTCCGTTCCAGAGATGGAGGCGATGACTACCTACATTCAGGAAAATTTGGAGAAGGGATTCATCTGTATTTCTTTGTGAAGAAGAAGGATGGATCACTGAGGCCTTGCATTCACTTTCGCGGTCTCAATAAGATCACGGTAAAGAACCGGTATCCTCTTCCGCTCATTTCTGAACTGTTCGATCGTCTCCAAGGGGCCTCTATCTTTTCAAAACTTGATTTTAGGGGTGCCTATAATCTCATTCGTATAAGGGAGGGAGACGAGTGGAAAACAGCGTTTAACACACGTTCTGGACATTATGAATATCTTGTTATGCCTTTTGGATTATGTAACGCTCCTGCCGTGTTTCAGGAGTTCATGAACGATATTTTACGTGATGTATTAGGAACTTTCGTCATAGTCGACTTAGACGATATCCTCATTTTTTCTAAAAATCTGGAGGAACACATTCAACACACCAAACTTGTGCTTTTCAGGCTTCGTTCTAATCGCCTTTATGCCAAGATGGAGAAATGCTTGTTCCACCAGACGTCTACTGCCTTCCTGGGCTATATTATATCCAGCCAAGGTTTTTCCATGGACCCAGATAAGCAGAAGGCGGTCCTCGACTGGCCGCTCCCTAATTCACTCAAGGCTGTGCAGCGTTTTCTTGGCTTTGCCAATTATTACAGGAAGTTCATTAAAAAAATTCTTCATTTGCTTTTCCCATCACCGCCTTGACCAAGAAAGGCGCCGACGTCTCATCCTGGTCACCCGAGGCAATCTCCGCCTTTGAAATTCTCAAGAAGGCGTTTGTCTCTGCTCCCATCCTTCGTCATCTGGATACCTCCCTTCCATTTACCTTGGAGGTCGGCGCCTCGGACGTAGGAGCTGGCGCAGTTCTTTCTCAGAGGACCTCTCCTCAAGAGAAACTTCATCCCTGTGGGTTTTATTCACGGAAGTTTTCAGCGGCCGAAAGGAATTATGATGTCGGTAACCGTGAACTTTTGGCAATAAAACTGGCTCTCCAAGAATGGAGACACCTTTTGGAAGGTTCCAAAGAACCTATCGCTATTCTCACAGACCACAAAAATTTGTTATATATTGAGGGGGCTCGTCGCCTGGGTTCCCGCCAAGCCCGTTGGTCACTCTTCTTCCGCCCGGAAGTCCTGTCATTTTGAGTGACCCACCTTCCACTCCTGTCACGTGAGGACGCCAACCAGAGTGCTCCGGTCGCCATCTTGGGAGCCCAGCTGCATGTATCCAGTTCGTTGCCTGTATATATCCAGCATCTTGTGAGTAGGGTTGTAATTTTACCCCTCCGGATGCGTTATATGTATTCTTCACACATAATAAATTTGCTTTTCATTAATATTAGGCCGTGCTAGTGTTTATCGTCTGTATGTCCTGTATGTCTTGTGTTGTCAGTTTGTCCCCACAATCATAGTGTTTGATATACTGCACTATTATTTGTTTCTCTTTCTATTTTTTCCACATATACTCCGTTGATGTGAGAATCCTCGAATTCCATCATTTAAAGGACTCCATTTGGACTGTACACCAATCGGTTTGATTTTATTAACCATTTGTGGCGCCGGTATATCCTTTGTTTGTTATGAATCTACTCAGCAGTCACCTTTCTTTATCAACTTTGGTTTTCATCCCACTAGCCTTCCTCTGTCACCTTCCCCTTCTGGTGTTCCTGCAGCCGATTCTCACATCGCCAACTTACAGGAATCCTGGAGAAAGATTCTCAAGACCCTACAGTCTGCGGTCTCCAAACAAAAAACCTGGCGATCTGGTGTGGCTGTCTTCTAAAAATATTAGACTAAAAACTCCTTCACCCAAATTGTCACCCAGATTCTTGGGACCATTTAAAATTGTGGAGAGAGTTAATCCAGTGGCCTATCATCTCGATCTACCCCCCAATATGAAGGTTCCGTCCGTGTTCCATGTGTCCCTCCTTAAAAAATATTTTGCCAGTCGTCACTTTTCGGACCCCTCTCGTAACCCAATCCAGTGTCCACCCTGGGCCAACAGGAGTACGAAGTACAATCCCTCATTGACTCTCGCTGGTCTAAGAATAAACTCCAATTTTTGGTACACTGGAAGGGCTACGGCCCTGAGGAACGTTCCTGGGTACCCGCACGGCATATCCATGCCCCAAGACTACTCTCACAATTTCACTAGAAATTTCCCCTCAAGCCGTGGTTGGATTACTCGGAGATTGATCCTCAAGGGGGGGATACTGAGATGACTCTGGAGATTCCTTCCCCTTCTGGTCCCTCTCTCCCATCTTATGTCACCCCCTCTACTCCTTCCCAATCCTCTCCTTTACCCCCCACCTCTCTCCCTTTGCCGCAGCGCGTACCCCGCAGGTCTCACATACCCACGCGGTCCCTGAGCCCCTGCTATGATCCTCCCCATTCTCTTTCTCCCGCAGTGCCCGCATAACCTTTCTCTGTGGTGGCATCCGTCCTGTTGCCTCCTCCCTGCGTGGTACCTGGGGCACGGCGTTCCGCGCGCCTGGTGACGCGCCCGACTCGTTCGCTCCCGCAGCCCACGGGGGGCGCACCCACATGCCCCTCCGCTGACTCACCTGATCCCTTCGCTCTACCTTTGCTCGCCATCACACGGGTGCAGGCCGCGCGAGCGTTCCCCTCCTCTTGGCTTCCTCCCCCTCCTGCGGTCTTCCCTTGCTCCGTGCGGGCTGCTCCTGTGTTGAAGCCAGTGCGCGCGCATCCCCAGCTTACAGGGGGCGCGCGCACAGACTCCTCTTATCAGGCTTCCCCTGTCTCTGCCTCCCAAACCTTACAGGCCATTCCTCTGACTGCCCCTTCTGTCTTCTCCTCTTCTCTCCCTGACCTATCTCTACCTTCTCCCACTTCTCTCTCTACTCCTCCCCTCTCTGTCATTGGTGCACCTTCCTTTATAATCCCTGTCTGTCCACTTCTTCCTCGCTCTGCATAGTTCCTGTTTCCCTGTGTGTACCTGACATATGCTGTGCTCCCTCTACGTCCTTGCTGTTTCCCTGTTCCTGTATGCACTTGGATTTCCCTGGCTCCTGACTCCTGCTTGTCCTGTATTACTCTGCTCTCTGGTACCCCTCTGAACCTTGCTACGCCCTTCACTACGTTTACCTCTGGCTTCCTAGGACCTGGCTTGTACACTGACGATTCTACTCTCTCTACTCCTGGACATTGGCATACGGACACAACTATTCTCACGGACACCCCCAAGCATTGCAAGTATAACAAACAATTCTCTTCCTACAGGCCCAGCAACGCTATACCACACTCCGGGCTTGCTCCCACTGCTGTGGGTGTGTGGTGTCATACCGTTCCCACCTCAGTACTGGGGTCCTGCCAGGTCTGCGGGCATACAGGCGTGACAGTATATACATATATATACATACACACACACACACACACACACAGATGCAGCGGTCGTTATCCTCCCATTTCTCTATTTCTATGAGCCATTTTCGTAAAGTCTACAACAGTGTTTACCATTGTTGATTTCTTTGAATTATCTGGATTCTGATTTGTTTGAGTGCATTTCTTCACGTATCCGCCAGATGGCAAAAATGAATTCCCTTTGCACTATCCAGTGGATAGTACAGTTATGTACTTAGTTAATTTGCAGGTGTTTAAAAAACAGATAAAAACAGAGTCTATCACAGTTATCCATTGTAAATTGACCTTGGTCGCTGAAGACATGTTCTAATTTAGGCGTTTTCATAATTTAAGAATCAAAACACAGTGGGCCTTATTCAGAAAGCCTCGATAAGGCCCTTATCGAGCACTTATCGACCAAAATGGCTACTCGTATTCAGAAAGCCTCGATAAGTGCTCGATAACGGCCTGTATCGACGCAAAATGTTATCACCATCAGAAATTCGCCAATTGAGCATCGATCAGCCGCTTATCGACCATTTTCTGAAGGATCATAAACTCACAGCGGCCATTTTGGATTTAGTGACGTCATGTTAAAGGGAATGATGCCAGCCAATCAGAATGGCTGTGCTTAATTTGCGTTTAAGATGACGTCACTAAATCCAAGATGGCCGGTGTCACAAGGTATTTCAGCCAATCAGAGTGTGGAATTGGTTCCCACGATCTGATTGGCTGAAATACCATGTGACGACGCCATCATGACGTCATCTTAAAGGCAAATGAAGCACAGCCATTCTGATTGGCAGGCATCATTCCCTTTAAGTGACGTCATGTAAAAAAAAAAAAATTAAAGTCGGAACATGGTTTTAACAGCCAGTCAGGTGGCTGTTAATCATTTTGAGGGTAAATGTGACGTCACAAGCCCTATTTAAGGCCGTGACTCCTCATTTGAGCCCAAGTAGCCGACGAGACAACATCGGTTGGGATTTAACATGGGGTATTTTGGATTGACAGATGAAGAAAGAAGATAAAGAAGATCAAGAAATGGTTACAGATGAAGATAGAAGAGGTGATGAAAGAAAGAAAAAAGAAGATTGGGGTACCTGATCCGGATCTTCATGGCGTATGGCATCGGATGCTGTTGGAGGGCTTCAAGGTACATGATCTTCCTGTTACCCCGGGAGTCCAAGAGCCACCGCTTCTAATGGTAAGTAATATATTCAATGTTTGTAAATGCCTCTTTTTACAGGTTTATTCTTTGGATGTGTTTTTTGAATTTTTTGGGGGAGGCACATTGACTGATAATATATTAATCTGTACCTCTTTAGGGTACAGATTAATACATTATTATGCCAATATTTGGGGGGCATTTCTCGCTTGGTATTGCTGTTGCTTTTTTTCATTTAATTTATTATGTGGATGTCATTGTTTGTTTGTTTATGCTTAATGTAATAAAAGGTTTGCGATTGGTGTTCTTTTGTACTTAATGTTATATTATGTTAGCTAATGTGTTTTATGGTTAGTTCAGATATTGTTAGAATTTCTTTCTCTACTGGTATTTTACTGTTTAAATTCATTAATGTTGGAGTCATTCATTGTTTGGATTGGTTAGTGTTACTATTCATTTTGAGTTGGTTTAGGAATTAATTGTTTTGATTGGTTAATGGTTTAATTAATTAATTGTTGATGTTGTTATTGCTTGTATTCATTGGATTAGCTGGCTACTGTTTTTATTTAGTGAAGTGTGTTTTTTTGGAGTTTAGTTATGTTTTATTATTGTGTGTCTTGTGTATTAATGTATTGTCATTAGGGTGCCCATTGAGGGCTATAGAGGCTTATCATGCCCATATTATTATTATATGGGTATGATGTACCACTATACTACTCAATGGGTATAGGGTGGGTATAGTCAGTCAGGGGTGGGTGCTTAGGCCTCCCGTGTTTGTATCGGGTCAGGCTGGGTTAACCCCTTAATGACTATAGCGGTTAGTAACCGCTAAGGTAATTAAGGGGATATAGGCCATTAGAATGTCTTTATTATGTATATATGCTTTCTTGCTACGGAGGACAGAGGGACCTTCTGTTGTGGTAAGTATAAGTGTATTTATTTACTTTATTTTTGTATGCTAATGCAGTGTTTAATAATGGGCAAATAATCTATTATCCATATCTGGATAATAGTTATTTTGCCCATTACTGTACTGTATGGGTTTGGGCGGACGGGGGGGGGGGGCTTGTATTGATGTTTATTAAAATATTTATTAATATATATTTCTTTAATAGTGTAGATGTGCAGGGGGTCTCCGGAGCTGAACCATGTTGGTTTTATGTCCGGGGACCCCCTGCTTTCCAAGATATAGGCCCCTTTATGGGGTGTCGGTATCACTCTGCATTGAAATGTCCCGCGTCACGTGACCGGGACATTTCCTTGCATAGGAGATACCGGCACCCCATAAAGGTGCCTGTATCTCAGGAAGCAGGGGGTCCCCGGACATAAAACCAACGTGGTTCAGCTCCGGAGACCACCTGCACATCTACACTATTAAAGAAATGTATATTTAAATAAATAATTTTCGGGCGACATTTCCTCTGTGAGAGGCTGCTCTCTCAAAGCCGCTCTCTCTGCAGAAGAAATGAATCACCGGTTTATGCCTTTTCAGAGGCTTGAGGCTCTCGCTGGCAGCAACTCGCCCGTTTTGGGAATTTTGCTATCACTGGTAATCGAGCCTCTCTGAATACCGTGATAGCAACAGCCAAAAAACAATCATTTGAAATTCCCTGGCGATATTTTTTATCAACCCTCTCTGAATAAGGCCCAGTGTTGGGTACATTATTCTCAATTGCTATGCCCACACAATTGCTAAATAGACATACACTCAACATCATGTCATATCCTTATACACAACCGAATTGTAGTTATGCATTTTTAATATTTTCTTCAATTAATGCTGGAACAGATAAGAAGGCAACATTAGCAGAGACATATCATCATATGAACTACGATTTTTTCAGATTTTCCCCTAACCATCATGGGTGGAAGCATTCGAAAAGGCAAACTTTAACTAATAAGGATTGCTTTTTTCACACAACTCCTCAGGGCGATAGCAGGGGTCTATGCTCCCAGCTTTTGCCGGTATGTTTGCTCATGGCAACGTCAAAAGGAGAAAGGTCGGGTTTAATCCATTTAAGATTCGTATTTCCCGACCTGCAATGTACCAGCACCAACTTTCCAATACTATTGCAATAACGTGCCGAACATCACAGAACACCAGGTGAACCGCAATCCTTGCTACCTGCCCCCTCCTGATTACCAGCCTGATAAAAGCCTGATTACAAGTCTGATTACAAGTCTGATTACCAGATTCAGCAGGCACCTGTCAGCTATAATGCAGACTACATGAGTGACCCCACCTTGTATGCACAATACACCTCTGACATTGGCTCATCTCCACCCGGTTGGCAAAGTTTATAATGAAGGTACAGTAAATATAATGTACTATACAGTATTTACCTATACAGTAGGTGATGTATACAGTAACTATAATGATGGTGGAAAAGAATCGAGGATATGGAGGAGGATATATACAAAAATTAATCAACGAATGCAGAGATCCAGGATTAAGGAATGAAAAACTAGCTATCTTTCAAAAATGAGGCTAGATCAAAATCTATGTTAAGACCTGCTGGGGTTAATGTTCTAAGGGTATATATCCAATTACTTTCGCGCCTGGATATCAGATTTAGATCTTGTCTCCCCCTCTCCAATTTTGTTTGGGACAATCAATACCCTTACATATCAACCCCTCTGGGTTTTGATTGTGCTTAATTTTGAAATGATTGGAGACACTATGGGCCTCATGCAGTAAGCGACGAATATGTGAAATCGGCAACCTTACCGATTAGTCATGTTATTGGCGATTTTCCCTCTCCGTATGCAGTAAGTGCCGAATACATTCAAAATCAAGCCGAAAACAAATCCGCCCACTCTCACGATGATTTGCCGATCACACACAGGTGTATCGGCGTGCGTGGCGGGGTGCTGTTAGGTTGCCCAATCACAAATCTTGCTGAATCAGGCGAAGCAAGCATGTATTGGATATCGCGCCATATTTAAAGGCAACGTGTACTGTTAATCATTCTCTGTGTTGTTGGGAGTGAGAGAGAGAGAGACGCACAGAGCTGGGCGATTTAATATTTGCATATTGACTGAGAGACTTGTTGTGTATTGTGAGAGCTTTGTCCTTTGTTGTTTTGTTTACATCTTTGTCTTGTTTTCTATGTGGAAGTGTTTCGTGTGATTGGCTGTACATTTCTTTTCTGTTTTTTGTGAGTGCTGTAAGTATGCCCGGAAAGCGTGGGAAGAGTGATGCTGGTGGGAGTGGTAGTGCTACTCGTGCGAGTACGCGTCAGAGTGAACGTACTGTTCAGGCAAGTGCTGTTGCTAGGAGTGCGAGTGCTGTTGCTGGGAGTGGGAGTGCTGTTGCTGGGAGTAGGAGTGCTGTTGGTCGGAGTGGGAGTGCTGGGAGTGGGAGTGCTGTTGCTGGGAGTGGGAGTGCTGTTGCTGGGAGTGGGAGTGCTGTTGCTGGGAGTGGGAGTGCTGTTGCTGGGAGTGGGAGTGCTGTTGGTGGCTCAGTTGCTGATGGGGTGTCTGGTGGTGGTTGCTGGTGGGCAGCTTTTGGAGTCTCTTCCATTGGAAGAAGGAGAGTCCAGTCAGCACCAGGCAAACTCTGAGCCTAAACGTGCTCGGAAGAGATGTGTGGAGAAGCCACGTAATCCTCGCTTCAATGACCAAGAAAATAGGGCTCTTGTCACTGGGATTCTGGAGCACTATGACAGTCTCTATGGACATTTAATAGGTGAGTGTACCTTTCCATTTATTCTTCAAATACATGTGATCCTAGGTCATGTGAGTTTTGTTAATATGCAAATATGTGTACAGAATATCTTTCTATGTTAATTAGTGTGGAAACACAGCTTTTTATCATGCGTTACAAGGACAACAAAACTCAGGCGTACAATTTGCGATAACTGCATACAATATTAATGCAACCTTGCTTACATGTATAGGTTTAGTAGTGAATGCTCATGTGCTTCACATACTGCTGCGGCCAAGTTTATTCGAGCATTTGCCCGTTCTTGGCCGCAGAAGTAGCCTGGCGCGCGCCCGAGTGTGACGGGCGCGCGCCGAAGCAGCGGAAGAGCGCCCTCCGATCAGGGCGCTCTCCCTACCGCTGCCGGGTCCGCCGGGTCCCCCGGAACCCCCTGCCGCCGTCCCGCAGATTGCGGGACACCAGGGCTCCCTCGGGGAGCCCTGTACGCGCGTGCAGGGGGCGCAGGCTCCCGAAGACGCGTGACCGCGCGTCTATGACGCGCGGCACGCCGAGGGGCGGCCACTAGCAAGCCGGGAAATCTCCGGGCTTGCGGTACCGACCACACTGCAATAAAGTGTGTCGGTACTGTATTACACCTAAAACAGCATGTTTGCTTTCTCTTGGAACAGCTAGCAGTGTAGGAAACTGGTGGTTGTATTATTATTAATTAACGTCATATATTTTGTATGTTTTTCAAGGGCGGACAAGTTTATCAAGCAAAAAAGAAATGTGGGACACAATAGTAATTGGTGTCAATGCGTGTGGGAATCGTGTCAGGGACAAGCGGAATTGTCGCAAGAGATTTGACGATATTAGGTCAAAATTAAAACAGAAAATACAAGACCAACGCGTGCATGCTACTGGCACTGGAGGTGGCCCGCCACCACAGCGTCTGATATTAACTCCATTGGAGGAGCTGATTCGGGGAAAATTACTTCCCGTCGTCGTGGAGGGTTTGCCCGGTGACAGGGACATCGGAATTTATCCCTCACAATTTCCACCAGGTGAGAAATATTACTGTACTAGGCGTGTCGTTGCTTACAGTTATTTTAAACATTTCCGCTGCTTTTTATAGTGTCTTCCCAATATAAGCATACCTACATCTATATATGTATATGTCTGTTTCTCTCTCTCTCTCTCTCTCTCTCTCTCTCTCTCTCTCTCTCTCTCTCTCTCTCTCTCTCTCTCTCTGTCTCTGTCTCTCTCTCTCTCTCTCTCTCTCTCTCTCTCTCTCTCTCTCTCTATATATATATATATATATATATATATATATATATATATATATATATACAGTGGTTGACAAATCACCAAAAAATCTACTCGCCACACAAAAAAATCTACTCGCCACCTAGTACCAAACGTGTGCTGCTTGGGCCAATATTTACTCGCCCGGGGGTTAAATCCACTCGCCCGGGGCGAGCAAATGTATAGGTTTGTCGAGCACTGTATATATATATATATATATATATATATATATATATATATATATATATATATATATATATATATATATATATATATATATGTGTGTCAAATTAGACATATATGTTGTAGTCCTACTAAAAGCAGTAACTAATATACCACGTTGCATTGTGTGCTCATTTGCATGTGAATTCCCACAATGCTTTGCTGCAGTGGAAGCAATTTATGGTGGGCGAAGATGGGGAACAACAGGGTAGCACACATGTGTAACACATGCTAATGAGAAATTATTACTAGCTACTGTTACAGAACATAAATATGTATAATATTAATGTGTATATTATTTATTTAACTCCTACAAACACGACATTACTGCCTATTCTAATCATGCATCGAATATATTGCATGCAACGGCCTACAAACATCACTAGCACAAACACATGTCTACTTGTTGATTAAAAGGTCCATTTTTGCTTTATGTCATATACAGACAGCATAATGAGGCACACGTAGCATATGTTATGTCATTGTGTTCATAACTTGAACACTTCACACGACTATTTAGCTCCTCTACCATTGTGTTAAAGCAGCTGCAATGAATATGTCATCACAGCATACACGTCAACAGAGGGGGTGGGGTTCAGCACACACACAAATTACAGGGTCATCTTACGGTGAACTTTGTTGACACCATTTTCACCTGCTTGAAGTAATTGAAAGGTCTGGCTGATTAGG
This sequence comes from Ascaphus truei, assembly GCF_040206685.1. Lineage (NCBI taxonomy): Eukaryota > Metazoa > Chordata > Amphibia > Anura > Ascaphidae > Ascaphus > Ascaphus truei. The sequence goes on from NC_134483.1 coordinate 362,790,865, forward strand.
GTTTTTGGGGGAGGGAATACCGTTCTTACAACCTGAATAGCAAAACTGAAGGTAATCACACTCATGTGAAAGGTTAAGTCTAGGTACTAAATCCCCCAAAAAGTCATTAGTTATTAAACCGTAAGTCACACATTCGTTCACTCACATCTATAGTTTAACTGATATCAACACCACATTATCACACACAGCATGTGTTGTGCTGGTCAGTGGCAGCCACATTCAGCCGTGCCACAGCTTCTATTAATGTACCACACATATCCTCTAACAAAAAAGATTATTTTTGCAATATGACCACCTTCATGATAACCCTTGTGAATGTTCATCTCATGATAGTTATGTACATTATTATACTGATATGACTACACAATATATGATTTGTATGTACAAATTTAATCATTTTATCCTAACGCATTACTGCAGAAACATAGTATGTTGTATGTGACTGAACACAAAAGTTCTAAGTACACAGCCATGTACATTGTTAGTACAACTATTTATGTTCACTTTCACACACACATTTTCGGTTAAGGAAATTATGCTGTTAGTTAGTCATAAATACAGAACATACAATAACTGTATGTTCAATATTTACACATGTAAATTTACAACTTATGTTATTGTTATATAGTTGCCCCTGGAGGACATGTGTCACCTGAGGCGGAACAAGTGTCTTCACCTGGGTCATGCAGCTCAACACACCTGGAAGGTAAGTGTATGAGGTGGTGGACATATAATATGTTCACTTCTAAATGTTATGTTGTCATGTTCATTATTTGTTTTGCACATGTTCTTTAAATAGGATTACTTAGTGTCAGTGAAAATGAAGTTTTTAAACACAACATGTATTGTGTTTGTGAAGTTAAGTATCATGTAGGAGTTGAGAGTTTTGAGCAACTTTTCATTCATTCTTATTTCATACTGAGTCCAAACAGTATTCGTAAGTCAAGGTAGTTTTTAATTTGACGTTATTAAACGTATGGAAACATGTTAGGTGTTTCTTATCACACAGTAGAATTACATAGTAAAACAGCAGAGATTAACATGCCATTTCATAATGTGTACATTTATTTATAGCACATGATGATGATGATGATGATGATGATGATGATGATGATGATGATGATGATGATGATGATGATGATGATGATGATGATGATGCCACCGCCATAGACACAGAAATACAATCAAGTGACCATGACGAGGTTCCCATTGAAAGAGTTACACAGCCAATTCGTCCATCAAGTAACACATACGATGCAATAGTAGCTTCAGAGGGAAAAATTGTGGAAGCTGAAAATCGTCGCCATTCTGATCTGATGACAGTGCTCGAAAGGATGATTTCACTGCAGGAACAAACGATATCACAATTGGCACATCTCCACAGAGTCTTCATTGAAGTGCCTAAACAGATGCAAAAAATAAACACTTCATTAGAAGCAATGGTTGTGCAGCAAACACAAGCTAATTACTTGAGAATGACTACTGTACCCAATTTCAACTTCAACACCTCACAGGCAGGATCTTTACATGCTGGTAATTTTTCACCACATGCATCTGATCTTCATTCCCCAGGTCCGAATGTTACCGGTCAAGTAGCAGACATTTCTGTGCAGGCTCCTGACGACATCCTACCGCTGCCATCTGTAGAAAATCAGGAGCTGACACCTACAAAGGAGGCGACAAAAACAAAACAGCACAAGCAGTTACTACTGACCAGGAAAGATGAAACGGACCAACCATGTGTTGTGCACGGTGTACCAACTTGCTCACATGTGTCACTACCCACAAGCCCTGTCGGTGAACAGTCACTGCCCAAAAGCCCTGTCGGTGAACAGTCACTTCCCACAAGCCCTGTAGGTGAGTCACTGGCCACAAGCCCTGCCCGTGAAGTGCCAGAGGCCACTCAAAGTGGCTCTGTTGTGGCTAAAGTTGTTGCAAAACGAAAAAGGAAAATACAAGAGACAACAAGCAGGCCTGTTACTCGCTCTCAAAAGGAAAAAAAAAATGTTATAATTCACATATATGTCTTTGGCCTTGTTTTGTTGACTTCAGATTATCTAATTAATATTGTATGTATGCTGAAGACCGTGTTGTTTCCAAACTTTCAAGTATGTTCTTGTACACGTGAAGTTTTGGAAATGTTAACAGTCCTAATTAATGAATAGTGTTATTAATATTGATGTATTAATCATCTGTTCAGTAATGGTCCACCAGGAGCCACTTGCTATGTTTAGAGAAGCTGCCATTTACTTACCTGCAAAACATTGTATTTGGGTGTGTTACTTGATGTAATCATTGCATGTGCATATTATTCACATGCAATTAAAAACACACATCTATTTAACTGCAAACATCTTTCTTGTCCGTGTACAGCAGGATTACGTGTAAAATATTACTTACCTTCACCTTGCTTGCCCATTGTAATGTTGTCCTTTAATCATTTATGTGTTCTTGTTTCAAGAATGTATACTAATATATATGTAGTATGTATGGATATATGTACACACACAGTGTGTGTATATATATATATATATATATATATATATATATATATATATATATATATATATATATATATATATATTATATGATTTGTACTATCTAAACTGGTATAGATGTATTTTCTGAAAACATACATTTCATGCTTCCTTGTGAAAACACAGTATTTTAATAATACAGGCCTAATGTTTGTGAAATATAGTAACTGTGAGCCTATAACAGTATTGGCCTTAAAAAAATGTTTATTACTTAATTCACTCATGTTTATCACCATTTAAATAGGTTTCATACAAGGCCTACTTACTGCCATCAATATGTTGTGTGTACTCCTGCATTATATATATATATTATTGGTTTTAACACTACAGGCCTTCAAAATTAAAATAAACCTTGTTTGATGGTAAATCACATTTACCAGACAGGTCAATGTAATAGGCCATAAAAGTTTAAGCCTCTATTATGTTAACCTTTAAATAAATCACACCAATATAAAAATCCCTCTTTACATATAAGCCCTTAAAAGTTGTAATATACACACACACACATTTAAAGTTTGGTTTTACAGACATATTGTAATATATATAGATATATATATACACACACACACACTACAATATACATATACTACAATATACATATACACATTATATATATATATATATATATATATATATATATATATATATATATATATATATTTATGAGAGATATATATATATATATATATCTACATATACACACGTACTTAAACTCTGATGCAGACAGGGAGTTAACCAGACTTTCAAAAAAACACAGAAATTTATGAGGAAAAAAAACATTGACTTTTGCAGGTGCGTGTGTATTTCATTATATGGCTGTATAAGCACTATTTTCATACAGTGGTCAATGTTATTTTTCCTCAACCCACAATGTTTCTTAATTAAAAGTCTACCAATGTTTTGAGAAATAAGATAAAATTTGCTACATGTTGGTCAGACAAATGGCTATCACAAACCACAAATGTGAAAGCAATTATTTCTACACATCCAATTGGTGCTTCAAACAAGAAGTACAAGTAGAAACTTTTTCTGACCTTGAAAAGGAAAGACAGCAAATAGTTAGCATTTGAACCGTTTCATTCTTATGAGCAAAGAACAGAGAACTGCAGTCATCTTTTCTGTTAATCTGCAATGGCTGATGAATTATTAAAAAATATGCATCCGCACAGAGGATACAAATTCATGATTGCAGAAGTGATATTGTCAACTTCGGGACACAAAGCCAACGCTGGACAAATCTATGATTTGATTAGAACCAAGTATCCTTATTACCAAGTACCTGGGCATGCGCCAAATTTTAAATCCTCAGTAAGATTCACTTTATCAACGAATGACTGTTTTGAACGTGTGCAGGATAAGCTACAAGACAGGTATGGTTTTTGGAAGATTGCTAAGGAGAAATATTTCACCGTGGAAGAGGGCACACATATTGTGCTAAATGGCATATTTATTCCTAATGCCAATAGCAATGGATCCGCTACTACTGTTCCGTGTGAATCGATACCTGCTGCAATATCTGCACCCTCCATTCCAGAAACACACATTCTACAAGAACATAACTACTATGATTATGTACCAAGCGTTTCAGCTGAAAATGCATTGGAATGGGTACCCGAAGAAATGAACCTACCTCCGGACCAATTGTTTGAAGAAAGCAGTGGCGATTCCTATGAGCGCTTCATGGAGGAGATGTGTGTCATACAGGATTCAGCGTTTGGGTCAAGCGTGGATGCAAATGCCTTGGTTTTCAGGATTGACCAGTTGCAGGCAGACGAAGTGTTACTTCTACAAGAATGGTAAATATAACAATCGTTATGCGTTGACTCAGCGTTTAATTTTTTTTTTTTTTCTAACCAGAATTTTGACTTTAAATGCGTGGATACAGCGTAACATTGCAGACTGCATAACATGTAGCGATCTTAAACACATTTTTCCCTATTACAATATATTAGAACCTGAAAGAGTAGTACACATTGCTGACGGAATAAATATACGTACTTTCCTATCCCTTTAAACATATTAGCAACATGTTACCATAACTCTAACACACACCTGTTTTGTTATCATGCAACATCTACAAAAGAAAAAACCGGGTCGACCACGTATGACGTGGGACCCTTGTCATGTGCCAAGGCGTCCTTAAAAAGGATTACGGATGTAAGTCCCGCCCCCAAGCAACGTGCGCGCGTCAAAGCCTATTGGCTGTGTTGTTTTGTTATAGTTACGGTAACTGCACTGTGTCATGCGTGCGGCTCAGTGTTTGTGGGCGTACACTGGGCGTTAGCCGAATGTTAATTGAGTGGGAGGAGTGTTTGCGTGCGCTTCACGCTGGCTTAACATGACGTCACACGTATTGCATTTGCGCATTGTGTTATCGGCCGTGCTTTCTGTCCACACACGTCTGTTTAAAAAGAATACAGATGTACTCGTTTAGAACGAATGTAGTTTCGCCTTCATTGTATTTGAAATAAATATTTTATGGTTAATGGTATTTTCAACATGTATTGAACGCACAATGTACGCATGCGCTAACAGTTAGTCGACCCAAGCGTGAAGTGCGTGCGCACACTAAGATGTGCGCGCACATTTTTCAGTATACAGGCAACGTTAACTTCATATACATAGTTATGCCTGCTACTAATTTAATGAACGATTACATAATGATGTACACTTGTACTTCTAACATATAAGTGACTGACGTGTGTATCTACACAATCATATAGAGCTGTGTAACGCGTTGTCACGGATACATATATAGTAAGGTGCCATCTTTTACCATCATGTGTTTGCTGTATTTCAGAGATGTCGGGGAACATACAATCGGATCAATGTATGATTTCAGAAGAGTCTACCTTTATATGAGATGATTGTGAGGAGGAGCCACCGACTACTACACTGGCGACACACTTTATTCGAGCTTGGCTAGTTCCACGAATTCGGGTATACCCGGGTGTATTGAGGTTTGTGACTGTTTTCTGCCCGAGTGCATTGAGTTATTTTCCAGGCAGGGATTGTAGCATTTTATTCCCACTGGCTGCAATACTGCACAGTATATATATATATATATATATATATATATACTGCATTACAATTCATGAATTTATGCCATCTGGTAGACACGCGAAGCATTGCAACCTATTAAATCCTAATCATTATCATTTAACAGATCAGCCGCCCATCAGCCAGGCATGAACCCAGGCTGGGAAGGCAAATGCAACGGGGCTTGTAAGAGGTGAGGAGCGGCGCATTCCAGGTATCTGCCAGGTACATACCGGGTATTTGCTCGAATAAAGTGTGTCGGTGCAGTATACTATATATGGAACTAATTTTATATTGCTTGCAGCGCTTATTAACAAACAATTAAAAATGTGATACCCTTATTCCTATATTGCATAAGCACTTAATTAACATAATGATGTTGCAAAAGAGTGCCTCATGAATTTTTCTTGAGTGTTCTTTAATTACTACTAACATTTTATGGCATTGTGTGTTTTATATATAACAACCATTCCCACTCTGCTAACACATTTGTGTATTCTATTGTGTAATGGAACGTATGACTGTCGAAACTATGTAACAATAATAATAATAATAATAATAATAATATGAGCATGTTCATGTATAGCGCTGCTAGTTGTACGCAGCGCTTTACAGACACATTTTTCAGGCTCAGGTCCCTGGCCCATGGAGCTTACAATGTATTTTTTGCCGCCTGAGGCACAGGGAGATAAAGTGACTTGCCCAAGGTCACAAGGAGCCGACACCGGGAATTGAACCAGACTCCCCTGCTTCAAACTCTCAGTGCCAGTGTGTGTCTTTACTCACTGAGCCACTCCTTCTCCCAATGTAAAGGACACTTATAACCAACTAGCCATTTCTTGTTAAAAATCTCTTGTTACATGGGTATGTTGATAGAATGGTTTGGGACTGTAGCAAATAATGTTATTGCCTAGATGTTGTGGTCCCCTACAATGCATGATGTTCTGAATATTACATCAACATCATGTAATGAAGTACGTTTCTGTGTATATTTCATTTACCTAACTAACTATAGTTTACTGTGTTTATTAAACGTTCTAAAAATAAATAGTACAGTCAATATGATGATATAAGCTACCATAATAAACCTGCTGTTATCATTTGTCGATGTTATACATGGATCCTACACAAATTGATACAGACACAAACAGTTGTCTTAAAAAGTGTGCCTATGCTAATGTGCACGTGATTGACGTTTATATTTTGAGAATACTTGATAATTATCATCATGATAATGATGAAGTGACGTGAATGACATTCCAAATATATTACCAACATTGTCATAGTGGGAAATTAGAAATGCAAAATTACAGTAACATTTGCGACAAAATTGTGGTTTTGTTTACAGTTTGACACTTGTTACATGTAGGTCACATCCACACACGTGTGACTTATACATACACATGTCACAAATTTTAATTAATGTTGACTATTAATTTCTAGCATTCATAAACACCTACATTGCTAAATATAAGATGTACTACGCATTGTTGTGATTACAGGCATTCATGCATGGAGTGTTATGATCAGTCAATTGCATCCGTGATGAATAAGCTCCCGTAAGTAAACAAATAAGTACAGTTATCCCCTTTTCTCCAAACACCTCTATATTACATTAATGGAATTTATAAGGGAACATACATAAAATGTGATGAAATGGGAGTAATCATTTTCTAATACAATGCACATGAAACCTCAATAGTAGCTAAATGCATGTACATGATACAGAAAGTACATATATGTTACATTTTTCTTTAAACCAATATGTTGGGTTTTTACTTCAAATTATTATAGGAAGATTGAGGTAGGCACATCTTATGACAGATGTCAGCAAATATACATACCATGATCAGTCATACTGGAGATATACAGTACCTATAATGCAATGGAACAATATATAAATTGCAAACATTGACATGCCATCTTCAGTACCGTAAGCAACACAGCAAAGTGTGTATTTGGTGTTAAATGTGCAACACCATGTATATTTAATGACATTCAAAATGTAAAGCAGCCTGGTGTACACATCATATGGATGTACATGTTACACTGCACCAATAACATTGTAGGTAAGCATACTACAAGAATGAATGACTATGGCCATACTATGTGTATTGTGTTTGCATAAGGAACAACACAATGCTAAAATATTACTGCTTTGTTACCCCAGTTGTATTCACATACACACAACTAATGTACAATTGAAGAGGGATTATATAACCTGTGCAACAATAACATACCGGTGCCACATCCCTTTGTGCACACAGCAGAGAAAAGAAAGGTGTGCAACCCATATTCATCTGTGTCCTAACAGAAGGTTATATAAAGAACATTATTGTTAATATAACATAATTAAACTATAAAAGTAGTACTAGGAACATATATGTTTTTACTTACAAGAAAAAAAGGAATTGATGAGATTCTGGCGTGTCTGGCCACCACTGGCTGTTTGTTCATTTTCAGCAGCTACATGGGTGGGATGCTCGTTTACCAAAGGCTCAGCTAGGTCTGATTGTACATTGTGCCTGAGTGCAACATTGTGCAAAATGCAACAGGCAAGGATAATATCAGACACTTTTTGAGGCTTGTATAGAAGAGCCCCACCAGTTCTGTCCAGACACCTAAATCTGGTCTTGAGTAGGCCAAATGTCCTCTCTATAACAGATCTTGTAGATATATGGGCTGCATTGTACCTCTCCTCTGCTTCAGTTTGAGGGTTTAGCACCGGAGTCAAGAGCCACGGCCTAATTCCGTATCCTGAGTCACCTATAATGAATGGAGCACACATAAGCTTACATTAGTGATCAAATTCTACAATGACAACATTCCTAAAGAAAAATGTGTTTTGTGTTACAACATCTAAATCTGTACTCACCCAGCAGCCAACCATGTTCAAAATGTCCCTCTTCGAACGCATGGAAGACTGAAGAGTTCCTCAGGATAGAGGAATCGTGACTGGAACCAGGGAATTTGGGTACCACATGCATTATCCTCATCGTGGCATCACATACCACCTGTACATTGAGTGAATGGTAGTGCTTACGATTGCGGTAAACATGCTCACTCTGACTAGGTGCAATCAAAGCAACATGTGTGCAATCGATTGCACCCAGCACACATGGTATCCCTGCTATATTATAAAAGCCATTCCTGACTTCCAGCCACTCTGTCGCCTCTGTAGGAAAATTAATATAATTCCTAGCGCGTCTATTGAGTGCATAGAGAAACTGGGTAAAGGCCCGCGAGAATGTAGATTGCGAGACCCCGCCCACTATGCCCACAGTTGTCTGGAATGACGCGGAAGCAAGATAATGTAATGAGCACAGCATTTTAACAAGCCCAGGGACTGCACGACCTCTGGCTGTCAAAAAATCTAAATCTCCCCTTATCTCCTCATAAAGAGATAAGATTGCTGCTGAACTCAAACGATAGCGACTTACTATCTCCTCCTCACTCATCCCATCTAACAGGGTTCTCTCCCTGTACACACGCGGACGAGGCACAACTTGTCTCCTCTGTCTTCTCCTCTGATCTCCTGTCCCTCTACCTCTCCCTCGGCCTGTCCCTCTCCCTGTCCCTGTCGTATCCGCGTGCCTGTCCCTGTCACTGTCCCTCGGTCTGTCCCTCCCTTGCCCTATATCATTCTCTTGATCAGCAAGCATGTCATGAAAAAGAATGTTCCTCCGTCTCCTAAACAATCGCAACATTTTGAAATAAGTAGCTGTGAATGAGCAGGTAATGTGCGTCCTTTAAATAGGTATGTGATGATGTCAGGTGACATAGTAAAATGCAAGGTGTTACATTAACATAATAAAGTACTTCTGTGCCAAACTGTGTGCAGTTGATTTTAGAAGTATTTGTTGTGTGTATTCTGCAGGGAATGATGATATTTGACAATGATGTCACGTGAAGCTTTGTACAAACATTGCTTGAAAATAAATAGTTTAATGTGCAATGCATGTAACACTTCTGAACGCAACAGTCAGTCATGTAATTAGACAAAAAGGCTGAGATTGACGTGGGAAAAGTTTGCTGTAACATGTGTAATTAGCTATGTTATTGTCACGTTGACAACAATGAATTGTCGTGTGCATATGCATGCATTTCTGTAATGAGGATAGTTGCTATAGAATGAGTTTGCAAGGTGTCACAATGATTAATTACTGTAGATGTGTGTAGAAGTTAGGTTGAAGTGCTTGTAATGCAACGTTTACAATGTAAACATGCAATGTGATTGAGTGTCCAATAAGTGACGTCATGAAAATAGGGAGGACACAAACTAGATGTAAACATGAGAAGAAAGATGTACATGAACGTTTAAAGATGCGTCACACATTACAAGCATTGTGTAATGTAAAGGAACATGAATATACGGTGTATGTGTGACATGTGTGACATGTGTAACATCATGTAAATAATTGTCGCTCACTTCAGTAAAATGTGTGATATGATGTGAGGTTCTCCTTTAAGAGTTAAGTATAGTATTTTCCCTTGACACATCATCACATGATGAGTAATGTGACACGCAAATGATGAAAACATGTAAAAGTACAATGTTATGCAAATAATACACGTCAGCTGTGACACAATGCAGGGAATGCCCCCCACACTGTAATGCAAATCACTTTTGTATTGTGAGCACTGAAACGTAAACAGTACTATACTGTTATACGTCCCCGCTCCATTGACTCCATTGATGTACAGAAGAGTTTTTTTTCTAAGTGCCGTTCCGGCAGCCTTAGCGATCGTTCTCCCCTCCAACCTGCCAACTTTAGTTGGCGGGAGAAATTGGCCATAACATCTCAATTTCGTAGTGCCGATCAGCCCCGATAAGCTGATTTTGGTACTTGAATCCAGCCGATTTAAAAAAGTGGCGATCAGTGGCGAAAACAGGCTTATCGGCAGCCGACTGGCCATAACAAAATTATCGGCTACGAAAGCTGCCGAAATCAAGCACTTATCGGCGCTTACTGAATCTCAAACCCAATTTTGGCTATAAAATGCCGAAAAAATCCTTATCAACGCTTACTGCATGAGGCCCTATGTGTCTCCAAACCTCTTTTTATATTGTAGATATATTCTGCGAATCGTCGCTTCAACGGTCTACCTTTTCACCCTACATACTGTAGCCCGCAAGGTAACAGGTAGACCGTGAAAGAACTCTTACAATTTATGAAAGACTTGATTGGAAATATTGCCACAGTAATGTTAGATTTAAAATCTCTACATTTGGAGCTATATTTACAACCAATACACTTGTTGCATGTAAAAAAGCCATTAAGTTCTTAACTTAAGAACTTAGGGGGTAATGCACTAAGCTTCGATAAGTCACTTTTAGAGTGCAAAATGCTCTTAGAATGTGATGTTGCGCTCAACCCGATGCACTAAGCAACGAAAACAGGCACTTTGGCTCTAAAACTGACTTTTTTCCGGAATTTGTTCTAAGTTCAACTTTGCTCGTTCGTAGCCCTGTTTGCGTTAAATTCTGCCATTAAGCGGGATGCACTAAGCCACGCAACCTTAGTGTACGTGAAAGTTGCATTGATCAGAACACGTCAGGTCAGAGTAGACGCAAAAAAAGCTGGACATAGAAAAAATTATTGCTTTTCATTTTTGCACGTGCAAAACCCATACAACAGTCCGGCGGGTGTCCCCGGCTGACCAAGCGGAAGTCCCCGAGGGAGCCTGGGGGTCGCGCGGGTGACCCCGGCTGACCCCTCAGGGGTCCGGGGGTCCACGGCTCACCAAGCGGTGGTCCCCATGGGAGTTCGAGGGTCCCTGTGGGAGTCCGGGGGTCCTGCGGCCGTCCCGGGGTCCCCAAGGGAATCCCGGGGTACCCGCGGGCCTGCGGTACCAATGTTGCGCCTCCAAAAATAATAAACAATATTTATAACTAAATACACCCCCCTAACACATACTATACAGTAATGGGCAAAATTACTATTATCCACATATGGATAATAATGCATTTGCCCATTTTAAATACATATAAATGACAATAAATACAGTAAAAACATATTACACTTACCTTTTACAGGCACCCACGATGAAGGCCGTCTTCATCCTCATCTTCATCCTGCCCATGCCCCCTCCGATGCTGCAAAACATACACAAGAATAAAAACATCCAATGTAATGTCCCCTAACCCCTTAATCACCATAGCGGTTATGAGCCGCTACAGTAATTAAGGGGTTAACCCACCCTCACCCACCACTCAGGAGGCCTACATACCCTCCCCCACTAACCCCCCACCCTGTGAGGCCTAACCACCCTCACCCACTACCCACAAGGGAGGCCTACCCACATACCCTTGTGGCCAATACCCCCTCCCCCCACCCCCAGTACCCACAATAAAAACAATACACTGCCCCACAATAAACATCATTCTATTTATTAAATACATAACCCACCCCCTGTGCCCCCCCATGAATACATGATTTATTGTTTTACATACAGGGTTTATACCCCAGGCCCACGAGAGTCCCCGGTGGGCCCGACGGGTCACCCGACAGACCTACAGATTACCAGCAACTTGTTTCATACAGGTTCTGGAGGCCTGTTGGTGGGTCCCGACAGGCACCATGGGCCACCAGGTGGTCTCCGCAGGTCACCGTGGGCCACAATTGGGTCCCCACGGTAGGCCCGTGGATGTCTGGGAGCCCCGGGTCAGACCCACAGGTGTCTGCGGGGCCTCGGGTGTTTCCCATGGGGGTCTGGGGACCCACGGGTGGGCACTACGGGTCCGCGGTGCCCCCACAGATGTGGGGTCACCGGTTCTTTGTCGCAGGTGTCCCCCATGGACCCACCAGCCTGATACCTGTGACATACCCGAGGATACCGCAGGTGGTCTCCATAGGTCTCACGCAGAACCAAAAGGAACAAACCCTGAATGTAAAATAAATAAACCTGACCTATACATTCAATACATAAATCCCCCACCCCCCCAACACCTACAGTACAATAATGTGCCAAATAACTATTATCCAGATATATATATATCTATATATATATAGATAGATATATATAGATATATATATAGATATACATACACACATGATGAACCAATATTCAAGTAAATGTAGAAGGGTTATCAAAAACATGCTCTACTACAAATACCACTTCTCCATACAGACACAGTACAATAAAATCATATTTCCTCAAAAAATACAATCTCATCTTCCAATCAAAAGCCTCAAATGCCAATCAAAACATTGCATTTACATTGTATACGTGATGCATACAATCTATGTACCATGAACACTCTGCCAATGAATGTTAACAATAACATATTCCAAATAAAATACCAATACATCCAAACAAGTATACTATTTAAACCAATCAAGTGACCAAAAATCAATTAGCATTCATTAATTAAATCACTAAACAATTTAAATTCCATCCATAACAATTAAACAATTAACTATTTCAATTGTTAAACAGAATACGTTACAGTCAGACAAAATATAAGTACTAAAAAGAATACAATATACAAAAGCAAGCCTCACCCTGACCTAAAGTACACCATACAAGACCAAAAATTACATCTATCTACTGTAATTCGAAAATACATTACACACACATTTATGCATAGCAGCATAGCCAAAATCATTTTAAACACAGCAATACAAGCATTTCCTACCAAACCATTTCTTACCCTGTATGTATATATCGATCTAGATGTTGTATATTGGATTGTATCTCTCTCTCTCTCTCTCTCTCTCTCTCTCTCTCTCTCTCTCTCTCTCTCTCTCTCTCTCTCTCTCTTATATTTATATATATATTTATATATATATATAGTGTGTGTATATATATAGTTGCATGATGAAGCCACTCTACAAATGAATAGGTGAAAGGTGGGTATCGGGCCATGGTGGCTTAACCCCTTAATTACCTTTGCGGTTATTTTCCGATAAGGTGAATAAGGGGTTAATTGATATCTGAATGTAATTGCAATGTATTGGCTATGTATTTTGCTGGCAACGGAGGACAAGGATTTTGCTGGCGACGGGGGCTTCTTATTGATGAGGTCAGTAGAACTTTATTTATGTTATTATGCTAGTTAATGTGTTTAATAATGGGCAAATAATCTATTATCCATATTGGGATAATAGTTATTTGGCACATTATTGTACTGTATGTGTTGTGTGGGGGGGGGGGGATTGATGTATTGAATGTATAGGTCAGGCCAGTGTGGACGCCATCTTTATAGAGCCCACGTCGCGTCTTGGACGCTATAAAGATGGCGGCGACACTGGCACTGATGCCCCATACCGGGGCCTGTAACTCGGGAAGCAGGAGGTCTCTAAGACAGAAATCAATGCGGTTCAGCTCAGGGGACCCCCTGCTCCCACACACTATTATTAAAAATACATTGAAGCAGCTTCATTACCATAGCGGCTATCCGCTACGGTAATGAATTATTATTTATTGTTATGTGTATTTTAATACTAGTGTAGATGTGCAGGGGGTCTCCTGAGCTGAACCGCATTGGTTTCAGCCTCGGGGACCCCCTACTTCAGGAGATATAGGCCCCTTTATGGGGTGCCAGTATCCCCTGCAGAATTTAAATGTCCCGGTCACGTGACGCGGGAGCTTTAAAGTGCAGGGGATACCGGCACCCCATAACGGGGCCTATATCTCCTGAAGTAGGGGGTCCTCTGACCTGAAACCAATGCGGTTCAGCTCAGGAGACCCCCTGCTCATGTACACTATTATTAAAATGTATTTATTTAGTGTACAATCGCCTGTAACAGCCTTGCATGGAGATGGCAAATCTCCATGCAAATGTTACATACGGCTTTTTTTTCTATCAGCTAGCGTACGTAAAGGTTAAGAATGCTAGCAGGGGGAAAAAAGCATCACGTACGCTGTGGTTGTTCTGAGCTATTTTGAGAAGGTATGTTAAAAAATGGGCTCAAGGCCTTAGTGAATCGCGTCCCCTGCTTCACTTTTTAACCAACCCTGCTTTTTTGCAAAATCAGAACGCAAAGCCATTGAGCTTTGTGCATATCCCCCTTAAGTTCTTAACATAGATTTTGATCTAGCCTCATTTTTTAAAGATAGCTCGTTTTTCATACCTTAATCCTGGAGCTCTGCATTTGTTGATGCCTTTTTGTATATATCCTCCTCCATATCCTTGATTCTTTTCCACCATCATTATACTTATACACCACTGAGTGCTAATACATTCCAGCTATAATAGGTTTCAATTGGTTCATCAAGATATTTTAGAGTTTTTTTTATAGATATGATTGTTGATAGTCTGTTTAATTTATGCATATGTTGTGTAATCTATACGATCAGTGTCAAATTTGCATTTGTGGTTTTGACCTCAGATTAATTTTGGTTGTAATCCACATGCCAGATTTGTTTTTAATGTTATCATAGTCAGCAGGCTCTCCTAGCGTCTAATCATCCATTGGGAGCTGCAGGACCGCGTTGAATGTGCTACAAATAGCACACACATCCATTAGTGCTCCATACCCCTGACGAAGTGACGTCATGAGTCACGAAACGTGCGTATGGTGGAGCTAGGACTGAACGTGAACGACGTGCACGAGCGGGCTGAGGAGGGGAACGGCGGTGGATTGGTGATGTCAACAGAGGTGGACTGGTGCTCTGAGTCACAGCTGAGAGGAGGAGACAGACACAGGATACAGTCTCAACACATGCACCACGCACCTGTTATTCAAGCCTGCGGACGGCACGTCTGTAATCTGATTGTAAGATCCTTCAGCATGTGAGTGCAATTGTTTGTGATCTTAATTATTTTATTAAATGTGTTACGGTACTACACTATTTGCATTATCCTTGCATTTTATGTATATCGTGACTGAAATTTGGTCGAGTTGTGGAGAAGGCAGAAGTGCAGAGAAATCTGAGACTAACAGCTATCCAGTCCCATACACCAAAGCACAAGATAAAAATATCTTTCAAGGTCCCATGCTATGTGCTTATATGTAATTAGTTAGCTGCTGTGTGTATTTGTGATCTCCACAGTCAGAGAGTACTGTGCAATGGTCTTTTCTGTCTTGTTTGGTTTCAGATATTGATTCACCTCCAAGAAATTCCAGAAAGTTCATCTGTGTGGCATACGAACTGTTCCCTTACTCTGAGATTCTGGACTGTATTATCCAGGTTTAATCACCTGGCAGTGCACCAAGGACTGTCATACATTCTACCATTCCAATACAAGCCTCTATGGATAGGCTTGTTGTTTGTCCTTAGGCAGACATCCCCTTACATTTATTAACTTACACGTGGGGGTTCCACATTTATTTCCTCACTATTATTCTCCCTGCAGCACAAGGGTTGTTATTCCTTCAATATCACTTTTATCAGTTGGTTTTTCATTGTTAGAATAATCACTTGTTTGTAATAGGTTGAGCGCTTAGTATATGTTTTAGTTAAGTTTTTCTTTTTGGTTTATTATTATGGTATTTAATAAATTGGTTATGTTTATATTTATAATATGTGCTAGAAAAGAGGGCTATATGCATATACATTTCAATTGTGACATCACAGGTCAAGGACTATAAATACCACTTCATATGTGTATGTATTAACAACCCTGATGAAGCACATTAAATGCGTGAAACATACCCCCACTGGTGTATTGGACAAGATCACACTCTGCAGAGGAGCACAAAGAACTCTTTGGACATTTGGACTGAATTTTTATTGTTGGAGATACAGGGGAACTGCATCACAAACTCACAATCGTCAGCCACTGCAGCCTCCACATCATCCACCTGCAACCAGAAATTGTTTGAACACTCCTACACTGGGCACAGAGATGCAGGCTGCTGCTGCTGATTTGAGCTCCTTTTCCCAATACAGACTACATTTACTGCTTCCTGGATTCCTGAGATTCTGTAGGATCTACATGCCTGTTACCTCATTACATTTGTGAGTTGTATTATTTATTTTTTGCACGCAATTATTTATAAACCGTGTTGCACTATTTTCTCTTTTTTTTCCTTGACTTTTATATTCCTTTTGCTGAGAAAGTGAAGATACATTGATCCCCTTATATCTGAAAACACCTGATTTTTTTTACAGTAACTTGTGAGTTCACTACTATTACTGAATCAACAGACCACAATTTATTCACAGAGCTGCACAATTGTTTTTACCTGTGTTTTTCTTTTTTCCACATGGAGAGTGTTTACGCTCAGAAGATCCTGCCCCACTACTATCAAGACAAAATGAAAACAAGTCTTTTTCTAGAGCTGCACCACACTCACAATTTGATAATGTTTATTCTTTTTTTGCACTCACATGCGTTAATTTATCTCCGTCACATTAGCAAATGCACAAAATTAATTTGCGCTTGTTGTTTGTGTATATCACAGTACATTTGTCATAGAACAAATACAATAAATGATATGTAATAAATGAATTATTATATCTGTTTAACTATATTGTTTTTCAGATTAAGGTGTTGCGGGCCGTTTGACAGCAAGGGTTCTCTGTCTTTTGCAGAAAAATGCAAATAAATGGTTTGTCAGTCAATGTGTAAGGCCATGGTTGGGATTATGTTAATTATAAAATTACAGATACATTTAAACCCTATAAATCTCCTAATATGTTGAATTTGATGTTTCTGAATCCCCTTGCCTATTAGTACTGTATGTATGGGGTTACTGATCTGCTGACATATTGGTGACTTTGATTTTGCGTTAGTTTAATACTAATTCCAATTTATCAAAATTAATATCCTGGTGTAATATATATTTCTCCTTTTTAAATTATTATTTTTTTTGGCAAATGCAGTACAAGGACAATGCTAAATCTGGTTTGTATACTTTTTCTCACAGGAGGAGATGCATTAATTGTTTGGCAACTGGTTTCTACAGCTGGCCATCCTGATCCCTTATTCCCAGAAACAAACCAAGACAAAACAGCCAAAAATCTTAGCAATTAGTCACAGGCTGACAAGACCCTAAAGTGTTCCAAAAAGTTCATATTTGCCTTTCTTATTTTAAAGTACTTAAAATGGGTCTAAATAGATGTTGTCACACAGGGGACTACATTAGCAATACATTGCAAATGCTGTTAACAGAACAACAGGTAATGATCCTTGCATTTGGTAAGAAAACAACTGCACAATAAAGAATGTCAGTGATATCATGAAAATATATATTAAATTTGAATAGGAAATCTTTCATTTATACAGCGTGCTCTTTTCCAAAGATCTTTGAGAAATTACATACAATGACTGTATAAGGCTAAAATCTCCTGTCCTGTAGTATATAGATGTAGCAAGTCTTACTGTTTCCTGTACTGGGGAAATATGTGAGATTCCTCCTGTGGAAAAGAGAAAGAAACACAATGGCACAGATCGCACAGTGAATATCTTTGACTATCACTGTTGTGAGGCTGTTGAATGACACACATATTTATATTAAAATATTATTATTTATACTTTTCATTATGTCTTAACCCAGATTGTTTTGTCATGTTATGTGTCTGTTATAGGGTTAACAGTCAAATCATGAAACTTTTCTTAAGAGAACCAAAAAACATAACATATTTTATGCACAATAAAATTCACTACAATGTTGCTATGACAATTTTTTTCTCTTAAATACAACTTGTTCTTATGTTAAACCCAGACCTTGTTGTCTGTGTGTTCCAGAAAGATGAGTTAATTGTGTGTTTTAAATACTGTTACAGCGTTGAGCCCACGGCTGGTTGAAGATTTCGATGCATGGATCAGCACAAATGTAAAATAATTTCACTTTTATTTCCTTTTAAATTATTACACACAAAAATCTCCAATCCAATACCTCAACCTACATCATGTATATTTTAAATTAAAATAAATTACTTGGCTTACTTTTGTGTGTGTGGAGAAGGGGAGACCGCTCCAGTACTAGTGTATGTGTTACCCATAAAACCCCGGAAGTGGTCATTGAATAATACATATTTATTATCAGAGGTGAGATACTGTAGTTCAGTGAGAAAAGTGAACAGGAAGTGCGCAACTATTAAACAATACCACACACGTGAAGTGATAGTACAGTGATATTAAAGGTATATTACGTGACCTAATATTCAGATTGGAGCGTCTGCCGCTGTGGTACCGGGGATGGCTTAGGGCACCCCCTAGAACGTTAGACAAAAACACAAAAGACACAGCGCACAACGCTCATAGTGCATTAAAGATATATTAAAACAACAAATTAATAGGGTAATTATTGTGCGTACATCAATAAAAAATCAGTTAGACATTTATGGGATATGTTACCCATCCACCAGCAATGCGACCCGGATCAGATGTCTTCAGCAGGGATCTTGCATCACACTGTGGACCGGATCAGCAGTCATCTACTGTCACTGGAGTCGGTGAGTAAATCCCAGATTCAGAATGGGTAGATAAGGAGTCCTTTAAATGTCCCCGGTGAAGGTGAACAGTGTCCAGCCACAAGTGGCTCACTGGGGAACGGCCGTGTCCCGCGGTCCTCGCGACGGCTGGTCTCTCTCCTTCTCCCCACCGCACCAGAACTTCCGGGTGATGACGTCACTCCAACTCACGTCGCGTCACGTCAAGATTCTTCTCCGGTGGCCGGATCAATATAAGTGGGGGCAGAGAGTCCAAAAGTACACTATCCTACGCGTTTCAAAACCGTAAAGGTTTCTTCATCAGGGAATAAAGAATGGCATACTAACTGACATTGAAATACCCTGCGATAGCAGCCCGTTGGTCCGTCACACGGACGTTTTACCCAATGGAATAGCGACAAAGGGGGGAGTGAATCCTTACAGAAAAAAACTATCAACAACAACTTTATTTATAAACAACATGTAATAATATAAAGAACGATTCTAAAATGAAAGAAAAAAGTATTAATACATCATAATATCAATTCAGTCTAAAAACATATATTATACACTAGCAATCTAAAGCTGATGGAATTGGAACATATATTTTGCAGTATACTTTTTGACTAATTAGAAACTTTTAAAGGAGAAGCATGAACTATAGTAAAAAAGGGGCTAAAATTGAACCATGGCAAGAAAAAATGGTAAAAATTAACCTACATACATCCCAAAGTGTTAAAATTAATTTCTTATATCAAAAAAATATATATATAAAGATTATCAGTATTCATCCTATATACTTTTAAAACATTAAAAAACCTTAAAAAAACTAGACTTAATTTTTTTTTTCAAATATATACTCTAAAAAAGATCAAAGGAAAGAATTACAATAATAGACCAATTTATATGAAGTACTCAATACAGGGACCAGATATCAATATCCTCATTTAGACCCCCTGGATGTAATGTATTCAATTTATGTATCCAGAAGGTTTCTTGTTTTGAAAGTTCTTTAACTCTATCCCCTCCCCTTCTATTCCTCTGTATACTTTTAATCCCTTTAAATAGAACAGAGGAGGGGTCCCTATTGTGGTGTAGTGCATAATGTTTGGATAAGCTATGTTGCATATACCCTATTTTTATATTTCGCAAATGTTCTTGAATCCTTACTTTTAATGGACGCTTTGTGCGTCCCACATATTGCAAGGAGCACGGGCATTCTATTACATATACTATATGGTCTGTATTACATAAAATAAAATCAGTAATCTCGTGTTCTTCTCCAGTGGAATTACAAGTAAATGATTTCCTGACAGTATGCATGTGTTTACACACCGAGCACTTCCCACACTTAAAGTTCCCTACAGGTTGTGTGTTTAGCCACCTTGTCTCACCAGTCTGATTTTCTTTTGTTTTAATTTTAATATCACTGGGTGATAGTACATTTTTTTAAATTTTTGGCTTTCCTGTATATAAATTTGGGGTGCTTTGAGATATGGGCACCTAATATCGGATCATTAGATAAAATGCCCCAGTGTTTTTTCAAAATCTGTTCAATTTGCATTGTCATTGAATTAAAACTGGTTATAAATGCCACATTACATTTATCCTCATCTGTCATTGTAGTTTTTATTACTTTTTGTTTTGGTATTAGCATTGTTTTTCTATCAAGTTTTCTTACTTTATCCAGATCATTGGTTAGTTTATCCAGAGGGTAACCCCTTTCCAAAAATCTGGATGTCAATTTTCTGGCCTGTTCTTCAAAATCCTTGTCCAGACTGCAGTTTTTTCTGAATCTGTAAAACTGGCCACTAGGAATGTTTTTGATCCACGTTTTCTTGTGGTTGCTCGTGGCCAGTAGCAGATTATTTGAGTCCACATCATTAAAATGTGTTTTTGTTGTAAGTATCCCTTCCTCTGAAGCCATCAGGCTCAGGTCCAGGAAACTTACTTCCCTTACACTATCCTCATAGGTAAACGTTAAGTTCTTATTGTTGTTATTTATATAGTGTAGGAAATGACCCACAGAACACTGATCTCCATCCCATATACAAAGAATATCGTCTATAAAGCGACGCCAGATAATAATGTTATTCTTAAAGGGATTGTTGTTATTAAAAATGTATTCATTTTCCCATCCTCCCATATACAGGTTTGCGAAACTGGGGGCAAATCTTGTGCCCATCGCAGTTCCGCAAACCTGTAGAAAAAACTCATCTAAAAACATAAAGTAATTATGCTTTAGTATGTATTTGATGGATTCCAATATAAATTTTTTATTTAAGGGATGTAATTCCAAATCGCCTGATAAGAAAAAATCTATAGCCGCCACTCCTTCCACGTGAGGTATATTCGTATAGAGGGCCTGTACATCACAGGTAACCCACCTATACGAATCCTTCCATTCCAGTCCCTCTAATAAACTCAACACTGATGTTGAGTCCCTAAGATGGGAGGGGAGTTTTAACACATAGGGTTGGAGAAAAAAATCTACATATTGGGAAAGGTTTGCGGTCAGGCTTTGAATTCCTGAAATAATTGGTCTACCGGGTGGATTTTTTAGGGCTTTATGTATTTTGGGGAGATGGTAAAAAATGGGGATTTTTGGGCAGTCTGAATAAAGAAAATCATACTCATTCTTAGAAATAACACCAGTTATGAGGGCTTCATCAAAGAGGCTTTTGAGTCCAATTAAGAACTCTTTAGTAGGATCTTTCTTTAGTCTCATATATGACGAGGTGTCATTCAAGAGTCTTAGTGCCTCTCCTTCATAATCTTTCCGATCTTGTAACACGACACCTCCCCCTTTATCTGGCAGGTGTCGTGTTACAAGATCGGAAAGATTATGAAGGAGAGGCATTGGTTAATTGGGGAAGCAACACCCTAATTTTCTCTCTATTTGATATGTTATACAAGCTTTGAAACCTCTCAGGGTCCTTCATCAGGTTTAACAGAAATACAGACACACAATATAATGTAAAATGTATGTAAAATGGATATCTGGTTACAATGGATGTAGACAAGAAGTGTGAGATTAACAGTAAAAATGAACATTAGAGACATACAGATACAGCGGCCGCTATTCGAACATTTACCTGGGTAAGTTTTGCATTATTCCGCATGTAGGTAGAGATATATTCACTGGTTTTGCTGGGGCAGACTTATGACCCATCGGATTAACACACCAGGGGTCCATGCTGTGTGAGTCCTACCGAGGTCTGCTTTACTGTAATAGACACGCAGTTAGAGATAAGCTGAATCAGTAACTCTAACTGTGCGCGTCTCACAGGCGATCGCAGGGGTTTAATTTAATTAAAAAAATTACAGTAATGTAGCAGGGGGCTCCGGAGCTGAACCGCATTGATTTCAAGTCTGGGGACCCCCTACTTCCTGAGATATAGGCCCCGTTATTGAGTGCCGGTATCTCCTAGGCATGGAAATGTCCCAATCACGTCACCTGTAGCAAAGGAGATACTGGTACCCCATAACGGGGCTTGTATCTCGGAAAGTAGGGGGTCCCTGGACTTGAAATCAATGTGGTTCAGCTCGGAGACCCCCTGCTACATTACTGTAATGTTTATAATTAAATATTTAGTAAGCACCAATAAACAACCCACCCCGTGCCCCCACATACTGTAAAACCAATATGTATTTTTATAGACCCAGGATTAATACCACAGGCCAATGGGGGTCCCCGGGTGGTCCCCACAGGTGTCTGCAGGCACCACAGTGCACCCCGGGGGGTACCCATGGTGTCTGGGGGCCTCTGTGTGGTCCCCAACTAGACTGTGGCCTCCAGGTGGTCCCTGTGGGTCCCTGCAGGCCCCAACTGGGTCCACGGTTGGTCCTCGTGGGTGTCTGGGGGCCCTCAGGTGGTTCCCATGGGTGTCTTGCGGCCCTTGTGTGTTCCCCGCAGGTTCGCGGGCCCCCACAGCTGTGGGGTCCCCAGTTCTTCCCTGCAGGTGCCCGGGGGTCCTCAGGTGGTTCCCGTGGGTCCCCGCTGGCCTGCGGTACCATTCCTGTATTTAAAAAAAATATGCATGGCTTACTGTACATCAAAATAAATACATCTCCTGTGCCCCCATATAAAACCAATTTTTATTTTTATAGACACAGGATTAATACCATAGGCCAGCGGGGGTCTGTGGGTGGTCCCACAGGTGTCAGCAGGCCTCACAGTGCATCCCAGGGGTACCCATTGTTGTCTGGGGGCCTCTGGTGGTCCCCGCTAGGCTCCGTGGCCTCCAGGTGGTCCATGTGGGTCCCCATGGTCCCCACGGGTGTCTGGGAGCCCTCGGGTTGTTCCCACAGAAGTCTGAGTGCCCTCAGGTGGTCCCCACAGGCCCTGGGACCCCCACATCTGTGGGACCCCTGGTTCATCCCCGCAGGTGTCTGTGGGTCCTCAAGTGGTCCATGTGGGCATCCAGGGGTCCTCAGATGGTCCCAGTGGGTCCCTGCTGGCCTGCAGTACCATTCCTGTATTTAAAAACATAAACATGGCCTACATTTCAAGAAATACACCACCCCACCCCACCCCCTCCAAACACATACAGTACAGTAATGGGCAAAATAACTATTATCCAGATATGGATAATAGATTATTTGCCCATTATTAAGCACAACATTAGCCATGCAGCATAAATAAAGTAAGTAAAAACAATTCTACTTATCCCTGCCAATGTGAAATATGTCCCCATCAGCTTACTGCAGGTCCATGTCGTCCGTTGCCAGAAAGCATACATAGCAAAATAGAATCTAATGGCCCCTAGCCCCTTAATCACCTTAGCGGTTAATATCCGCTATAGAAATTAAGGGGTTAACCCACACTGCCCAAAGACCCTCCTGGGAGACCTAACCACCTACCTGGACCCACTATACCCACCCTGTACCCATTGATTATTATAGTGGTACATCAAACCCATATAATATGGGCATGATAAGCTACTGTACTATAGCAGTCAATGGTCACTCTAATACAAAAGCCTGACTGTCCAAAATACCCAATAATAAAATTTAACATGGCAAAAACAGAGCTCCTCATAATTCGTCCCAAACCTGGCCCTATTTCCTTCTTCCACATTACTGTTGGAAGTACTATCATTTACCCAGTAGCCTAAGCACGCTGCCCAGGTGTCACACTGGACTCCTCTCTCACATTCTCTTCTCACATTCAAAAGGTAGCAAAAAACTGTATTTTTTTTCCTCCACAATATTACCAAGATACGCCCTTTCCTCTGTTGCTCGGCTGCAAAATCTCTGACACGGACCCTCATTCTCTCCCATCTCAACTACTGTACCTTCCTGCTGTCTGTCCTTCCTGCCTCTCACCTGTCTCCCCTACAATCTATCCTAAATACTGCTGCCAGAATCACTCTACTCTTTCCGAAATCTGTCTCAGTGTCTCCCTGCTGAAATCCATCTCTTGGCTTCATATCAAATCCCGTATCACACACTCAATTCTCCTCCTCACTTTAAAAGCTTTACACTCTTCTGCTCCTCCTTACATCTCAACCCTAATTTCTCGCAATACACCATCCTGACTCTTGCGTTCTGCTCAAGGATGTCTTCTCTCTACCCCTTTTGTATCTCTCCTGCCTTAAACCCTTCGAACTGACTACCCCATACCTCTGGAATGCCCTTCCCTTCAATATCCGTCTAGCACCCTCTCTATCCACCTTTAAAGCCCACATTAAAACACACCTGCTTAACAAAACATATGAGTAGCTCCATGGCTGATAATTAACACCTCATACATTAACCTTGGCACCTTGCAGACACACTTACCAGAATGCCCTCCTACTGTCTCTGTACGTTCTTCTTATCAACAAATTAGATTGTAAGCTTTTTGGTGTAGGGACTCCTTTTCCTAAATGTTACTTTTATGTCTGAAGCACTTTTCCCCTTTTTGTATTATTTATATGTATTGTATTATTTATATGATTATGTCACGTGTTTTACTGCTGTGAAAGGCTATGTACATTAAAGGCGCTACATAAATAAAGACATACATACATACATCAAGCCAATGTCATATTGTACTTACTTCATGGTAGAGATTGTGGATTTGGAGAAGGCAAATCCTTGCTTTGTTGATGAGAGAGGAGAGAGAGCGGGGAGAGAGGGAGCAAAGGTTTGGCATGGAGGTGGTGCCCCTCCAACGTTGTATCATGACCATACTAGTTTAGAGGAGCTGAGTGAGGCAGAAATCATCAGCCATTATTGCTTGAACTCAGCAGCTATCTTAGCTCTTTATGAAGAGTTGAGAGAAGATCTAGAACCCTTAACAGGAAGAGGTTGTTCGGTCCCTGGCCTTGTTAACATGCTCAGCTCAATACATTTTCTTGCTTCTGCATCTTTTAAGACAACTGTGGGCATAGTAATATACATTTTCCTAGAGAGCAGACAGAGTGGCAGGAACTCAGGACTGGATTTATAACATCGCCAAGCTACCCTGTGTGATGGGTGCAATAGATTGCACATATGTTGCATGTTGCACTGACCCCGCCTAGTGAAAGGGAGGCTGTGTACCATAACAGGAAACACTATCACTCCCTTAATGTGCAGGTCATATGCGATACGCACATGAAAATTCTGAATGTGGTAGCCCGATATCCTGGTTCCTGCCACAATTCCTATATTCTGTGTCACTCATCCATCTCCCATGCATTTTAGGTGGGTATGTATAGCGATGGTTGTCTGGTGGGTGAGTACATAGAATAGAAGTAAGCGGGAATATGTTTTTTATTAATGTATATGTATTTTCTACATAATAGTAATCTTTGTGCAAAATATATGCAGTTTTTTATACTGAGATCGATTGTTAACAATGCTACATGTTCTAATGGTTTCAATGTACTTTCTCATACAAATGTTCATATCAATACAGTTAAGCACATACAGACACACACACACACATACCTTGTTTCCACAATACAGCTGTAATGTCAGACAGCATATTCTGCTGAGCTGGAAGCACCATAGATAACATTTAATGTTGCCAATTATTCACGCTTATAGTATTGATATGTCATTCAGCACAGTGACATACTGAAATTAAGTATCAAACACAGATTTCTGCATGTTGCATGAATCTCTCATATACTGTACAGCAAAACACATCACATCTGATAGTACATTGTTCTTGTTCAGCTACTCAATGTTGGAGGACAAAAAAGTAACTATTTTCTATGCATAAATACATTGTAACGTGTCAATTAATTTTTGCTCTCGCTGTATTACAGGTGATTCAGGATATGGGATCCGACAGTGGATTCTAACCCTCAAACACCTGCAGCGGAGCGTTAAAATGTGGCACACATATCCTCTCGCTCAATTATTAAGCAGACATTTAGACTGTTGAAAAGTCGGTTCTGATGTCTGGATAGATCTGGTGGTGCCCTACAGTACTGACCTGAAAAGGTTTCTGACATAGTGCTTTGTTGCTGAATTCTGCACAACATTGCACTACGTCACAATCTTGCAGGCAACTTAAAGGGAGTGTCTCAAGGAGGATCCTCCTGTCTGTGCTGCAGGGGCTAGGGAGCAGACACCCAGTGAGGTGGAGACACAGCAGAATGTCATTGAGAACTATTTCTCATGTAATCCGCAATTAATGTTTTCATTTAAATGTTTACTCTTCTTCATCTACCTTTGACTACAATGTAATAATCTTTTGTCTTCATAGGATTGTGCTGGGTATCCAACAACTTTTGTATCCAATCTCTGCTGTCTCTCCCTAGCCATCTCTCTCTGATTTCACATGTAAGCTATTTGTCTACTGCGAAGCGCTGTGTACATTAATGGCGCTATATAAATAAAGACGTACATACATCTCATGTAAGAACGTGTCTACTGTGAAGCACTATGTACATTAATGGTGCTATATAAATAAAGACATACATACATACAAGCCGCAATTAAAGTTTTCATATAAATGTATATTCTCCTTCATCTTCCTTTGACTACAATGTAATACTATTTTGTCATCATAGGATTGTGCTGGGTATCCACAACTTGTGTATCCAACCTTTGCTGGCACTACGAGGCCATCTGTCTTTGGTATGTGAAGCTAAAACCACCTTTTATTATAATCATGCCAATTGCCCCACACCCCATAAATATTAATCATGTGTGCATGAGGGGTGAATGTTGTGCATGTATGTAAGGGACATGAGTGTTGTTTTGTTGCGTATTGGTTAAATGAATGTGATGTTGATAACAGCTTCATAATAGTTCATACTTCATGTAAGCTTACACAAGTCATGTATATTTTACAATGTAACCATATATTTATTGTTATGAGCATTTACTACTCTCACCCTCTTTCCATTTTAATAAATTATTTTTACATGTACATAGATTTAGAATGTAAATGACTCAATATTATAATATTTATTTCCTTGCCTATAATAAGTTGCATATTATAGTTGGTATTCTTAATGAACGTCAAGGAGAAACTCTGCAACTCAGATCTGCTAATGAACACGAGCACAGACAGTCACAGGTATTTTGGACCACTATAACTATCTGAACTTGTATACTTCTACTACAGTGGCGTAGCCAGAGCCCCACCAGCTCAGAGGACTGTGCTCTTGGGGGAGTCCATTCTCTCGCATAGTTGTCTCTAATCGCGCATGCGCGGTAGCAAAGTGCACAGCGCGCAGGCGTGAGCAGCTGTCCCTGCGAACTCATGCACATGTGTGGGCGGAAAGTTGAGATCGCACATGTACAATGGCACAATTTAGGCCCGGGCTCCCTCGCATATCCTGATATGTTTTTGCTTGTACAGTTTATTTAAATGCCTTGTCCAAAAGAATTGCAAAAAAAAAAATTTTCTACAGCAACATTGATGGATCATTTTAGATCTTTAGATCATTTTAGATTTTAAGCAAATTCATGGATGTCAGAGAGAGGTGAAAGAAGGTGGGAAAAGAGTGAGTACCAAATGATCACATAATTGTATTTTTAATATTTACATAATATAGTTATATCCGTGTCTAACTAATAATTTCTACATTTTCACTGGCGTTACCAAAACGAATTGTACTATTTCAGTTATTATGTTAAATGTAAGGTTATATGTTCAGAAAAGCTTAGTAGAACACTTCTGGTACACGAGGGCTCCACAGGTCACAAGTGAGAAAATGTAGCACACAAACAAACAATCTGTATAATACAGATGTAGCAAGACTTACACTTACCATGACCGGGAGAAGGTGCGAGTGAAAAATTTGTTGTGCACAGGCGAGCCGAGGCTTATCTGTGTCTCCGCTACGGTGATGCACCTTGATAAAGAGCGTTGCTCGAAACGCGTTGGTGGGGGCCCGTGGGCTCACTGTATGTTTATGGTTTGATCCATTAAACCTTTTTTGGGACACACACTCTCTTGCAGATTGTTTTTTCCACCCTGTATTCAGTTGTGCTCCAACCTTCCTATATTGTTTAATACAGATGTAGCAAGACTTACACTTACCATGACCGGGAGAAGGTGCGAGTGAAAAATTTGTTGTGCACAGGCGAGCCGAGGCTTATCTGTGTCTCCGCTACGGTGACAAAATAATTATGTTAGTGCAGATCGGCACGTGTGCCAGCAGGTGGCACACTGAATATCTTCGCCTATGATACTTGATGCTATGATACTCAGTAGCCGTAAAGTGGCTGCGGTTGAACGATAGTTTGCAAATATATGCCGGAGATTAACACTTGCTGTTTTCCGTTGCCAAGGACAGTAAGTCTTGCTACATTTGTACTGTACTTAAGCCTTTAGGATAAGTTTTGTTCTAAAAGTGCTTTAGAATTCATTTACTGAATATTGCAAAAGGTGCATTGCACACAATACATTATCTGTGCCCTTGCATGCCAAGAACAGCACACCTGTTTCAATACAAGATACAATGTAGAAATGTATCACTTAAAACACTGCCTTTATTTGTTTAATGACCTTGTACTTTTCATCAGAAATACTGTAGCAGGTTCACACTAGACTAGAAAAATTATGCATTAAGCACATTTGTCTCAGTCCATTTGTACATGGCATGGAACATGGCACTTACTATATGCGAGTTTTAATTTGCCTGTGATTATGTTTATATTATTTATTCTGCCATTCAAGACTCAAAGGGATGTGTTTAGTGAATTTGATGAGATAATCTTAAAAAACAAACCTGAGCTCCCACAAGCCAAGGAAGAGGTTGGTATACAATGGGACACAAGTTGTCCCCATCACAGTCCCTTAAACAAGGCCTGGTGAAGATCAACAGGAAGAAGTAGCCAGACAGGAACAAATAGGAACTATGGGCCTAATGCAGTAAGCGCCGATGAGCCGTTTATGGGTATTGTTTCGTCAAATTTGCCCTCCCGATTCAGTAAGCGCCGATAAGTGGGCAAAATCGGCCATTTTTGTTGCCAATAAAAACTTATCGGCACTTTTTGAACTCGACTGAATTCAGGTAGCCCCGATCAGCTTTTCGCTGTTGATTGGCACTCCAGAATGGAGAGTTTTTCGGCAATCCAGCCCGCCAACTAAAGTTGGCAAGTTGGTGGAGGAGAAGCATCGGCAAGGGCGACACTTAGAAAAATTCTGGCCTTTTTCCTGGCTGGGATTGATGCTGGGGGTCTCCGGAGCTGATACCAGCACCGGAGCCCCCCGGCATGCATCCGAGGCAGGAAAAATGCATGTACAGCCAACTTCATTACCTTAGTGGCAAACCGCTAAGGCAATGAAGGGGTTAATCTACCGTGCCAGCTTTATTGTGGGTAGCGGAGGTGGGTGAAGGGGGCATTTGGCCCCGTTTTATTTGTTTAGGGCTTGTGGGGGGTTGCGGGTGCACTTAACCCCTTCACGACCGTAGCAGTTAATACCGCTACGGTCATGAAGGGGTTAAGGCCTCCCGCTAAAAAAAACAAATAAATAAATAAATAAATTAATATAAATAAATAAATAAATAAGTAGATATATAACCCCAACAACCCCCATAAACCCTAACATACACATATATGCACATCAATGATACTATAGGCCGGCGGGGTCCCTCGGGTGTTACCCGCAGGCCTGCAGTACCAATTATGTGCCCCCCCCAAATTAATGTCAAAACACATACATACTTATAAAGAAATAACCCCCTACCCCCCTTAACACATACAGTATAGTAATGGCCACAATTACTATTATCCACAAATGGATAATAATGAATGTGCCCATTTTAAATACATAAACACCAATAAATACATTAAATACATATAGTACTCACCCATGTCCGGCTGCCACGATGAAGGCCATCCTCATCTTCATCCTGCCCATGCCCCCTCCGCTGCTGCAAAACAGACACAAGAATGAAAACATCCAATGTAATGTCCCTTAACCCCTTAATCTCATAGCGGTTATTAACTGCTACAGTCATTAAGGGGTTAACCCACCCTCACCCACCACTCGGGACACCTACATACCCTCCCACACTAACCCCCCACCCCGTGAGGCCTAACCACCCTCACCCACTACCCACAAGGGAGGCCTACCCATATACCGTTGGGGCCAATACACCCCCCCCTCACCCCCAGTACCCACAATAAAAACAATACATTGCCCCACAATAAGCATCATTCTATTTATTAAATACATTACCCACCCCCTGTGCCCCCCCATAAATACATGATTTTACCTTTTACATACAAGGTTCATACCCCAGCCCCACGCGAGTCCCCGGCAAGCTGGCGGGGCACCTGACAGACCTACAGGGTACCAGCAGCTTGTTTCAAACAGGTTCTGGAGGCCTGTTGGTGGGACCCGCCAAGCGCCATGGCCCCCAGGTGGTCTCCTTGGGTCACCGTGGGTCACAATTTGGTCCCCACAGTAGGCCCACGGATGTCTGAGAGCCCCGGGTCAGACCCACAGGTGTCTGAGGGGCCTCGGGTGGTTCCCACGGGGGTCTGGGGAACTCATGCATGCTCACTACGGGTCCGCGGTGCCCCCACGGATGTGGGACCACTGCATAATCCCGCACCTATGGGTCCATGGTGCCCCCACGGATGTGGGACCACCGCTTCATCCCTGCAGACTACAGATCCGCGGTGCCCCCACAGATGTGAGGCCACCGCTTCATCCCCGCAGGTGTCACCCGTGGAACAACCAGCCTGATACCCGGAAGATACCCGAGGAGACCGCAGGTGGTCTCAAGAGGTCTCACGCAGAACCACGGAACAAACCCTGAATGTAAAAAAAAATAAACCTGGCCTATACATTCAATACATACCCCCCCCCAACACCTACAGTACAATAATGTGCAAAATAACTATTATCCAGATAGGGAAAATAGATTATTTGCCCATTATTAAACATTTTAACTAGCATATTCAAATGAATAAAGTACTACTGACCTCATCAATAAGAAGCCCCTGTCGCCAGCAACATCCTTGTCTTTCGTTGACCACAAAATACATAGCCAATACAAAGCCAATACATTGCAATTACATTCAGATATCAATTAACCCCTTAAACACCTTATCGGATAATAACCGCAAAGGTAATCAAGGGGTTAAGCCACACTGGCCCGATACTCACCCTTCACCCATTCATTTGTACAGTGGCTTCATCATGCAACTATATATATATATATATATATATATATATATATATATATATATATGAGGAAAAAAAGAGGAGAGAGCGCACGCCCATAGCGTAAAAAAGTAAATTTAATGAGGGGAGGGGGGAAGGGGGGTAAAAAACGCACTTACAAAAGTAAAATAAAATCAAGCATATGTGATAATAATCACCACCATCCGGTCAAAACTGCATGCTCTTGGGGCAGTCCCTGGCTCCGTTGGTAAAGGAGCGACGTCCCCGCAGATTTCCAGGGCTGGTGTGCTGTTAGAAAGTCCAAGAAAGTAGTTCCGTATAGTGTAGGTATCTGTAGCACTTGCGCGTGGATCGGTCCGCTCCAGCGCTTGGTATTGACTTCAATCTCAGTGCGTCTGAGGGAGTGTCATTACGTCAGACGCACTGACATTGAAGTCAATACCAAGCGCTGGAGCAGACCGATCCCCGCGCAAGTGCTACAGATACCTACACTATACGGAACTACTTTCTTGGACTTTCTAACAGCACACCAGCCCTGGAAATCTGCGGGGACGTCGCTCCTTTACCAACGGAGCCAGGGACTGCCCCAAGAGCATGCAGTTTTGACCGGATGGTGATGATTATTATCACATATGCTTGTTTTTATTGTACTTTTGTAAGTGCGTTTTTTACCCCCCTTCCCCCCTCCCCTCATTAAATTTACTTTTTTACGCTATGGGCGTGCGCTCTCTCCTCTTTTTTTCCTCTTAGATACCTTGTGGACGTGGTTTGTCCACATTGAGAGCTGCCGGAGACCCTGCATACCAGCACCCATATACTTTCATTGGAACTATTTGAGGACTGGTTTATCCTTTTTCTTGCTTTTTTACATGTTGTTTTATGTTTGGTATGGGCCTATTATATGATTTTTAGGTTTATATAATATATATTGCTTATGTCATCTAGGGATACTCCCACAATAGTTCACATTCATTTCGATTTGTTTTAGCATATATATCCACACTGGTTCACTTCCATCAGAGGCGCAGCTTTTTTCTTTTTTTGTGTGTCATATATATATATATATATATATATACAGAGAGAGAGAGAGAGAGAGAGAGAGAGAGAGAGAGAGAGAGAGAGAGAGAGAGAGAGAGAGAGAGAGAGAGAGAGAGAGATACACACACACATGATGAACCAATATACAAATAAATGTAGAAGGTTTATCAAAAACATGCTGTACTACAAATAAACACTTCTCCATACAGACACACTACAATAAAATCAATTTCCTTTAATAATCCAATCTGATATTCCAATCAAAATCCTCAAATGCCAATCAAAAACCTCAAATGACAATCAAAACATTGCATTTACATTGTATATATGATGCATACAATCTATGCACCATATACATTCTGCAAATGAATGTTAACAATAACATATTCAAAACAAAATACCAATACCTCCAAACAAGTATACTATTTAAACCAATCCAGTAAACATAAATCAATTAGCATTCATTAATTACATTCCTAAACAATTTACATTCCATCCCTAACAATTAGACAGTTAACTAATTCAAGCATTGAACAGAATAATTTATCCTGTGAAAAAATATAAGTACCAACAAGAATACAATATACAAAAGCAAGCCTCGCCCTGACCTAAAGTACATCATACAATAGCAACAATTACATCTATCTAATTTTAAAATACATGACACACACATTTATGCATAGCAGCATAGCCAAAATAATTAAAAACACAGCAAATCAAGCTTTTAAAACAACATAATTTCTTACCCTGTATGTATATATCGATCTACACATACATACATACATACATACTGTGGCAAGAAATGATATACCAAAAATAAATAAATACACATGTTAAAAAAGCTTTTAAAAAAATGAACAAGTTAAATAAAATACTTTTCTTTAGTTCACTTACCATTACTTGACCCATTTACTGACTCCCGTTGAACAGCTTACTCTCGAACCAATCCACGCACAGGAACCCATAAAATAATAATTTGTAATCCATCTTCATCTGTATTCTTCTTTCTTCTATCTGTGGCTCTCTTCCAGGGTCTTCTTGTCTTCTACGGCCACACCCTGGCCTTCTTCTTCTGTAGGAGGTCCTTCCTCCTCGGCGTCTTGCTTCAAAATGAGACAACATAGGCTTTTAAAGGCCTATGACGTCACATTTTCGTCATGGTTCCCACGGCCCTGATTGGGCCGTGAAAACCATGTGTTTTGGCAGAGAAAAAAATAAATGATGACGTCACTTAAAGGCAATGAAAGCACAGCCAATCAGAATGGCTTTGCTTCAATTGCCTTTAAGATGACGTCATTAAAAGAAACATTGCCGTCCTCACATGGTACGGTAGCCAATCAGAGCGTGGGAACTCCATCCCAACTCTGATTGGCTCTAGTATACCATGTGACAGAGGCTTGGGGGAGAACGGATGTGACGTCATTGAAAGCCTGTCTGGTACTAGAACCAATCAGACATCAGATGTCCCAGACATCCGCGGGCCTACCGTGGGGACCCAATTGTGGCCCACGGTGACCCAAGGAGACCACCTGGGGGCCATGGCGCTTGGCGGGACCCACCAACAGGCCTCGAGAACCTGTTTGAAACAAGCTGCTGGTACCCTGTAGGTCTGTCAGGTGCCCCGCCAGCCCACCGGGGACTCGCGTGGGGCTGGGGTATGAACCCTTTATGTAAAAGGATAAATCATGTATTTATGGGGGGGCACAAGGGCTGGGTAATGTATTTAATAAATAGAATGATGCTTATTGTGGGGCAGTGTATTGTTTTTATTGGGGGTACTGTGGGTGGGGGGGTGTGTATTGGCCCCAACGGTATGTGGGTAGGCCTCCCGGCTGGGTAGTGGGTGAGGGTGGTTAGGCCTCATGGGGTGGGGGGTTAGTGTGGTAGGGTATGTACGCGTCCCGAGTGGTGGGTGAGGGTGGGTTAACCCCTTAATGACTGTAGCGGTTAATAACCGCTATGGTGATTAAGGGGTTAGGGGACATTACATTGGATGTTTTCATTCTTGTGTCTGTTTTGCAGCAGCGGACGGGGCATGGGCAGGGTGAAGATGAGGATGGCCTTCATCGTGGCAGTCAGAAATTGGTAAGTGCTATATGTATTTAATGTATTTATTGGTGTTTATGTATTTTAAATACACAGGGGGTGTATGTTGTTTATTGGAATGTTTATTGGGGGCAAATGTCCCCAATAAACATGCTATTCTGCCTTAACCCCTTCATTGCCTTAGTGGCTATAAGCTATGGTAATGAAGCAGCATTTATGTATATTAATAATATTGTTCGGAAGCAGGGGGTCCCCTTAGCTGAACCGCATTGATTTGTGGCTCAGAGACCCCCTGCTTCCTGAGTTACAGGCCCCGGTTTGGGGCATCGGTTACAGTGTCGCCGCCATATTTATAGCGGACACGGCACGAATGGGATGATATAAAGATGGCGGCGACACTGCCACCCGATGACACATACCGGGGCCTGTAACTCGGGAAGCAGGGGTCCCTGGTCCACAAAGCAATGCGGTTCAGCTCAGGGGACCCCCTGCTCACAGTACACTATTATTAAAAATACATTCATGCTGTTTCGTTACCGTAGCACATGTCCGCAAAGGTAAGGAATGAGTGTTTATTTATATATGTGTTTTATTCATAGTGTAGATGTGCAGAGGGTCTCCAGAGCTGAACCACTTTGGTTTTAGGTCCAGTGACCCCCTGATTCCCGAGATACAGGCCCCCTTAGGGGGTGCCGGTATCCCTCTGCTTTGTTTACATTCCGCGGTCACGTGATCGGGACCTTTAAATGCAGAGGGATACCGGTACCTTATAAAGGGGCCTGTATCTCGGGAAGCAGGGGGTCCCCGGACCTGAAACCAATGCGGTTCAGCTCCGGAGACCCTCTGCACATGTACACTATGAATAAAAGTCGTTTATAAATAATTTATATTTTGCCGATGTTTGTGTTGAGAGAGCGGCTGGTCTCTCTCTGCTGCAAACACCTATCGGCAGAAAAGGCCTATCAGCAGGTTTTCGGGAGCCAGGCTGTTTCGGCACAGGCTCATCGGCAGTTTTGCTTTCGCAGTGATTCGGCAGGGATCGGCATGGATTCAGCCCTTACTGAATACTGCGAGGGCAAATCGCCAAAATAAGGCCTATCGGCAACCCTTGGCGCTTCCTGCATAGAGCCCTATGCTCTGGCAAAATTCTGGTTGAAATCTTGCCTCCTTTATAGATGGCCCCTTCAGGCTCAGTATGGGTGGAAGTGAGTAAAGGACTGCTAAGAAACAATAAATTGGTTAACTGAGGAAGAAGTTCATAAGCCACTTGAAAAAAATTAAAGTAAATAAGGCACCTGGCTCCGATGGCATACATCCAAGAGTTCTCAAGGAGTTAAGCTTAGTAATAGCAAAACCATTATATTTAATATTCAAGGACTCCATTTCCACAGGCTCAGTACCACAAGATTGGCGTAAAGAAGATGTGGTGCCTATATTTAAAAAGGGAGCTAGATCACACCTGGGGAATTACAGACCTTTAAGCCTGACTTCAATAGTAGGGAAACTACTTGAAGGTTTAATACGGGATAATATTCAGGAATACCTAATGGAAAACAAAATTATTAGTAATAGTCAGCATGGATTTATGAAGGATAGATCTTGCCAAACAAACCTTATTTGTTTCTTTGAGAAGGTAAGTAGGAATTTAGACCAGGGTACTGCAGTTGATGTGGTCGACTTAGATTTTGCAAAGGCTTTGGTACGGTTTCACAGAAGAGGTTGGTGTACAAAATAAAGAAAATTGGACTCAGTAATAATATATGCACCTGGATTGAAAACTGGTTAAAGGACAGACAACAGAGGGTTGTCATAAATGGAACTTTGTCAGGTTGGGCTAAAGTCGTGGGTGGAGTACCTCAAGGATCGGTACTGGGACCCTTGCTTTTTAACTTGTTTATTAATGACCTTGAGGTTGGGATCGAGAGCAGAGTCTCCATCTTTGCTGATGATACTAAATTGTATAAGGTAATAGAATCAGAGCAGGATGTAATTTCTCTTCAGAAGGACTTGGAGAGACTGGAAACGTGGGCAGGTAAATGGCAGATGAGGTTTAATACAGATAAATGTAAGGTTATGCATTTGGGATGCAAGAATAAAAAGGCGACTTACAAATTAAATGGAGATATATTGGGGGAATCCTTGATGGAGAAGGATTTAGGAGTGCTTGTAGACAGCAGGCTTAGCAATAGTGCCCAATGTCATGCAGTAGCTGCAAAGGCAAACAAGATCTTATCTTGCATCAAACGAGCAATGGATGGAAGGGAAGTAAACATAATTATGCCCCTTTACAAAGCATTAGTAAGACCACACCTTGAATATGGAGTACAATTTTGGGCACCAATCCTAAGAAAAGACATTATGGAACTAGAGAGAGTGCAGAGAAGAGCCACCAAATTAATTGATTAGATTAATTAATGGACATTAATTAATGGACATTCTAACTTATGAGGAGAGGCTAGCTAAATTAGATTTATTTACATTAGAAAAGAGGCGTCTAAGAGGGGATATGATAGCTATATACAAATATATTAAGGGACAATACAAGGAGCTTTCAAAAGAACTATTCATCCCACGGGCAGTACAAATGACTCGGGGCCATCCCTTAAGGTTGGAGGAAAGGAAATTTCACCAGCAACAAAGGAAAGGGTTCTTTACAGTAAGGGCAGTTAAAATGTGGAATGCATTACCCATGGAGACTGTGATGGCCGATACAATATATTTGTTCAAAAAAAGGTTGGACATCTTTTTAGATGGGAAAGGTATACAGGGATATACCAAATAAGTATACATGGGAAGGATGTTGATCCAGGGATTCATCCGATTGCCAATTCTTGGATTCAGGAAGGAATTAATTTTTCCCCTTAATGGGGTTTTTTGTTTGCCTTCCTCTGGATCAATAAGTAAGTATAGATATAGAATAAATTATCTGTTGTCTAAATTTAGCATAGGTTGAACTTGATGGACGTACGTCATTTTTCAACCTCATCTACTATGTATGTAACTATGTAATATGGATGCCATAGCTTCAGTATGGATGCTGACGGTGCCAAAACTCCATAGTAGGAGTTTGTTAAGACAGAACTGCTCCATCAATAAAGGGTTGCAGAGGATTAAAATATATCAATACAGGTGCAGTGATACATTTTCCTTTTAATTCCATAAAAGAGTCAAGATTAGAATAGTCAGGGTCATAGGCTTGGATGAGGCAGGTGTCAAAGGAGCAAGGTCGGGGGTCAGAGGCAATGCTCGAGCCAGGCTGCAGTGGGGCAAGGTCAGTGTGTGTGTTTGTATGTATGTATATCTTTATTTATATAGCACCAAAAGTGTTCTGAGGGCTTCACCAAATACAGTACAGGGAATGATAATATTACAATAAGCGCAGCAAAATAAGATAATAGGAAAGGAAATCCCTGCCCCGAAGAGATTACAATCTAAGTGGTATGATGGGAAACTTACAGAGACAGCAAGTGAGGGAATAAGTGCTGTAGATGGCAGTGCTTGACCACAATGGGTGGTAGGAGTGACTGCGTGTGTGGGACAATAGACATGAGTGCAGACTATTTGGAAGCTTGATTTGTTGGGTGAGTTTTAAGGTTAGTCAGTTTTAAATAAAAAGGTTAACACCATTTACAGGGGAAGAGATAGCAGGGAGGTATGGGTTAGAGCAGGTGTGTTTTTCTGGGTTCAGGCTTAGGGGAGATCCCCAGCAGCATTAAGGAGTACAGATGCAGCGGCCATTATTTTAACAAATCACAGCGCCATTTTCGTGTGCGCTGCTGTACTCCACGTGGCATGAATCGGGCCAATCGCCCCAGACACACGTGTTTATCGCGGTTGCTTTGTTTGAATTTCATGGATTGTGTGCAATTAAATGCAATGAAATTAATGAATTTTAATGTGTACAGGACTGTGCTACTGTGCCAATTTTAGGTGTTTAAAAGCCAAAACACTAAATGCCATTTTCTTCACTCGCCTGCACTCGCGTCTTAAGGCGGTATGGTTGTAAGAAATCCCGCTCCATGACATGGGTATTCCGAGGTATACACGGCGTGATTTGTTAAAATAATGGCCGCTGCATCTGTAGATAGAAATTGTGAATAGAGAATTTGTGTGGGTGCTTTTTATTGAGGGGTCACAGTCTGGAAACAAGGCAGAGTGAATATCCACAGTAAAATAGGAACAAAAGGGAATTCTGCTCTGACATCATCCTTGGGGGAATTCCTGTCTCTTTAAAGGCATGACACAAGTGACCAAGATGGCAGATGCAGCCTGAGTGTGGGCGGAAGTGAGTAAGGACTGACAGGGAAAAAGAGGAACATTGTGACTTCAGTGTGGGCGCTGGCGGCGCAGATGCCTCAAATCATTTAATCAACGTTGGCGCATTACAGCGAATTTATAAAAACTTAGGACGAAATGTAACCCAGACCCCAATTTTCACACTAGAAATAGTAACCAAAAGGATTTACTAGCCCAGACCCTACAGATAAATATCAATACTTTTTGCTGCTGGGCTTTGCACACCAATCAAAAAAGGTTGTTTTTAATGCCATGGGTGCATGATCTGCCACTCGGAGTTGATAAAAGCGGCAAGCTACGCAAACCCTCTATATACATAATTAATTTATTTGATAATCTGCTCCTGTATCCTCTATTATGTAGGCAAGACTGACCAAAGTTTGAGAGAACAAATTGCAGAACACAGGTAAACTATCCAAACGACACTTGCACATAAAGAAAGCCAGATACCAGTGGCACAACATTTTATGTATTACAACCATCCACTCTCCACACTAAAATATATGGCAATTGACCAGGTACAATGTCCGAGGTGGTGATATAGCACACCTTATTCTTCAGCATGCAGCAAAATTGATCTTTGACCTACAAACAATGTTGCCTAATGGTCTACATGAGGATTTTTCTTTATCATGCTTTCTATGAACCAATATCCATTTTGAACTGATGATGATGATTGGATGAAATGTTAATATCACGACTTACATACCATAGTTCTCTCATCTTGTTTTTTTCAACATTTGGATCTGACTAACTGTGACTGAATGTACTGGATCAGAGATTGGTGTTCACTAACAAAAGCACAAGAATACTGTGGAAACGTATGATGCCCTATTTAAATTTGGAGAATATGTGTATCTGTAGTGCATGGATTTTATGCAGTCAGCAGCTTCCTCTTTTTAATCTGGTTCTGTGGAACATTACCAATATTTATCATGTGAATTTTTCTATCAATGTGTCTTTGACAAATTGTGCCGACATGATGATGACTATCTGTCCACTATACTGCTTTTATCTGACTACTTAATTGTTTGGATCTTAATAACTATGAGACTAAGAGTGCAGTACTACAGAGTGGAGTTGATTAAGACACAAGTATGATGTGATAATACATGATTACCTTCTATACTATGAAGGAATGGGGTAATTTCATTGTATGGGCTGTATAGAGATTGCTGCCTGTGATGTGCCTTCCTAATAAAGGTGAAGCATGGCTGGCTGCCCCTAAATACTGTGTGTAATGGGCTGTCTATGTAAGCCCATAGGGCCGGTAAAGTGTTTTTACTGTATCCCCTTTAAACCATGCTTCCTTAGCTGTCCCCTTTCAGCTTAAAAAGCTTGGTATGTCCTGTTTGTTATAGACCCCTTATGGGAAATAACTGCATAACTGGGACTTTGGGAACAGGAGTTTAAGGGTGGCTGTTGGGGGACAAAGGGGGTTAAAATGTGTATAAAGTGTTGCTGACCGGTAGTACTGTAAATGTACCCGTGAATCGTGCATATTTTGCGGGTACGTGTCTATGTATAAAGACGGTGTATTTTAGTAGTAAAATAACCCTATGTACAGTAACATCATAGGCCAAGCCAGCAAGTTTTGCAACCACGTTTTAAAACACAGTGCAGGAGCATGTTTTAAAACCAAGTTGTAGAATCCAAGTTTTCAAGTCCAAGTTTTAGAAATGTATTTTTCTGTAAAAAGGTATGTGTAATTCATTTCTATAGGGGCAGTCCTGGTAATTTGATTACAATGAAACAGCAGAGGATTGGTGGGACATTGAGTAAGTGTAAAAATAAAAAAGGTTTCTCAAACTACATAAAAAACATAGAACATACTGAGGACAAAAACGTGAATCTCCTCCTACGTGTTTCACGCTAAGTGCGCTTTCTCAAGGAGTATACTGGGGTAGGAACACAGTTAAGTTATATAGCCCCTCCTTCTAAATCAGAAACATCTGATTTTAATTGGATGTAATCATCAAAAGGGCATAAACATACATAGTAGGCGTTTGCTGGGGTGAAAATCCCTGATACTAAGATTGTATATAATGATCCTTATAGCAGGATATAACAAAGTACATATGAATTCCATTGGACATAATTTGGTAAAAATTACAAAATAAATCAAGTTGTAATAACCAAAGCCAAATACTAATAAATTGTTAGTCCAGTAATAGTCAACAGTTATAAAGTTCATACAATCTGAAAAGTGTCTTATTGTTTAATTGTTATGGATGGAATTGAAATTGTTTAGTGATTTAATTAATGAATGCTAATTGATTGTATGGTTACTTGATTGTTTTAAATAGTATACTTGTTTGGATGTATTGGTATTTTGTTTGGAATATGTTATTGTAAACATTCATTGGCAGAGTGTGCATGGTGCACAGATTGTATGCATCATGTATACAATGCAAATGCAATGTTTTGATTGTCATTTGAGGCTTTTGATTAGCATTTGAGGATTTTGATTGAAAGATGAGATTGGATTTTTGAAGGAAATATAATTTTATTGTACTGTGTTTGTATGGAGAAGTGGTATTTGTAGTAGAGCATGTTTTTGATAACCCATCTACATTTATTTGTATATTGGTTCATCATGTGTGTGTGTGTGTGTGTGTGTGTGTGTGTGTGTGTGTGTGTGTGTGTGTGTGTGTGTGTGTGTGTGTGTGTGTGTGTGTGTGTGTGTGTGTGTGTGTGTGTGTGTGTGTGTGTGTGTGTGTGTGTGTGTATATACACACATGATGAACCAATATAAAAATAAATGTAGAAGGGTTATCAAAAACATGCTCTACTACAAAAGCCTATAGGGAACCATGTTAAAAATGGTTTTTGAAGCAAAAAGTGGCACTGAGTGCTCATTTGCATGTCATTTCCCAGAATCCCTTGCTGCAGTGGAAGTGCTGTATGCTGGGTGATAATGGTGAAAGGTGGGGTTGCAGACCTGCCTAAGACATGCAGATGAGCATACAGTTGTATTTGCATATTTGCTTTCCTGTGGATGGTTTTTGGCACTTTTTTTACTCACCATAATTTAACTCAGTATTATGGTATAGCCTATCCCATAGCTTCTTTGCATACCCAGTTAATCAACCCCACACTAATGAGACCCATCAAGGTCAAAACAGCTGTCTGTGGGTGGTTTTCTGGGTATGCACCTTAACCCTGGCTGTGCTCAAAGCTGTGACCATGTAGCAAGCTTAAGCCTATAGGGAA
The DNA here is from genome assembly GCF_040206685.1 of Ascaphus truei. Classification (NCBI taxonomy): domain Eukaryota; kingdom Metazoa; phylum Chordata; class Amphibia; order Anura; family Ascaphidae; genus Ascaphus; species Ascaphus truei. The sequence goes on from NC_134483.1 coordinate 362,832,934, forward strand.
CCATGTTAAAAATGGTTTTTGAAGCAAAAAGTGGCACTGAGTGCTCATTTGCATGTCATTTCACAGAATCCCTTGCTGCAGTGGAAGTGCTGTATGCTGGGTGATAAAGGTGAAAGGTGGGGTTGCAGACCTGCCTAAGACATGCAGATGAGCATACAGTTGTATTTGCATGCATATATATATATATATATAAAAATATATATATATATTTATATATATATATGCATGCAAATACAACTGTATGCTCATCCTTGTCCTCCTCCAGCACAATCCTTGTCCTCCGTTGCCCACAAAATACATAGCAATAACATTCAGATATTAATTAACCCCTTAATCACCTTATCGGATAATAACCGCAAAGCTAATGAAGTGGTTAAGCCACCCTGGCCCGATACACACCCTTCAACCATTCATTTGTAGAGTGGCTTCATCATGCAACTATATATATACACATATATATATATATATATATATATATATATACATATATATATATATATATATATATAATCATAAAATAAATAGATGATACCGTTCTGTGGCTAACAAAATGCTTTCATTTGTGCGAGCTTTCGAGATACACTGATCTCTTCTTCCAGCGATGTTACAATGAATGAAGCAAGGATAACTTAAGAACAGTGTCCCTTGGAATGTTATCTGTGCTTGTCCTTCCCCAGTGTGGATGTGTTTTATGGCTAGAGGTGTCAAAGGGTAACTGAAAGCAAGTGAAGAAAGAGTGTGTATGTGTATCAGTGTGAATAAAAATGAATGGAGAGCCCACAGTATAAACAGTGCTCTACACAAGGTGTGTGTGGAGTGAGAGGGATATAAATGGTGTGGGTGGGTGTGGAAATGTGAGAGTTTGTAGCACAACTAAAAGTGTGTGTGGATACTATGTGGTCCCTATTGGTGTATATGGATGGAAAAATAAGGAGTATTAGTATGTGTGAGAGACAGCTGTGTGTGCATACATATAGCACAGTATGTACAGACAGACATTTAGCGCTCATGGGAAGAGAGTTCGCTAGTCTCAGTAATGACTCATAAAATTTCGATCTCTGTTTAGGCCACTGCTAAGTGTCCCGAACAGTTGCATAAATTTGTATTCATGCAACCGTCTCTCTTTCGGGGTTTTAAGATTACCTTTGAGTATGGCAACCCTCAGATCGTTCATCTTATGGCCAGAGTCAGAGAAATGTTCGCCAACAGGACTGTCTCTTGTTCCGCGTGTGATGCTGTGGCGATGCAGGTTCATTCTCTTGTTTAGCCCCTGTCCTGTCTCACCTATGTAGTAGCAGCCCCCTGGGCATTTCATGCACATTATGAGGTACACAACATTGCTGGAGGAACAGGTGAACCCTCCTCTGATTTTGTATTCCCGATTCTTGTGTGGTATATGTATTTTGTCCGCTGTGTAGAGCATTGCGCAGGTTTTGCATCTTGGGTCCTGGCATGGTTTTGTCCCGCATTCAGTTGTACTGCTGAATACTTTACTCCTCACCATAATATTCTTGAGATTATGGGGTTGTCTGTATGATAATAAGGGTGCTTCAGGGAAGACCTGTTGCAGTCTTGTATCTTCCTGGAGGATGGGTTGTAGTTTCCTGGCGATCTTGCGTAGGGCTCCTAAGTGTGGGTTATATGTGACCACCAAAGGAACCCTGTCGCTTGTCTCCTTCTGTTTGTATTCAAGGAGATCACTTCTTGGTATTCTGGTGGCTTTGTGAATTTGCTGGTCTACAATTCTGTGGTTATATCCACGGTTTATAAAGTCTGATCTCAAGGCTTTAATCCGCTGGTCTCTGTCTGCTGTGTCAGAGCATATCCGGTTGTATCGTATGGCTTGACTGTAGATGGTTGCATATTTGGTGTGTGTCGGGTGGAAGCTGTTGTCCCTCAAATAGCTGGCTCTGTCTGTAGGTTTGTGGTATACAGAAGTCTGTAGTTGGTTGTTCTTTATAGTAATGGTGGTGTCTAGAAAATGTACTTCATCCGGGGAATGGGTGAGTTTGAGTTTGATGGTCGGGTGGAAAGTATTGAAGTTGTCATAGAACTGTAGGAGGTCCTGTTCGCCAGAGGTCCAAATCAGGAGGATGTCATCGATGTAGCGAAGGTATGTAAGGGGTTTCAAGTGACAGGTGGACAGAAAGTCACTTTCCAGTTTTGCGCAGAACAGATTGGCATACTGTGGCGCCATCCGAGTACCCATAGCGGTCCCGGTTGTCTGGAGGTATGTGTCATTTCCAAATGTGAAGTAGTTATGGGTCAGAATAAATTCAATGCATTTAGTCACTGTCTCTGTGAGTGGCTCCTGCGATCCCAGAAAGTATCTGCAGGCTGAAATCCCATCCTCGTGGTGGATGTTTGTATAAAGTGACTCTACATCCATAGTTGCTAGTAGTGTTCCTGTAGGGAGGGGGCCAATGGCATTCAGTTTGTTTAGCAGGTCAGTAGTATCCTGGATATAGCTGGGTGTGTTCCTGACAAGTGGTTTTAGAATGCCCTCCACCCAGCCAGAAATATTCTCGGTAAGTGTGCCAGATCCAGAGATAATAGGGCGCCCAGGTTTACCCTCTTTGTGAATTTTAGGGAGCATGTAGAATGTGCCAGGTTTTGGGTTAGCTGGTATCAGGTCCAGAATTTGTTCTCTTGTGTGGATCGGGAGTGTTTTAATGATCCTGTTGAGTTCTCGCATGTATTTTTTAGTTGGATCCTCCTGCAGTTGGGTGTAGTACTTTGAATCAGAGAGTTGCCTGTGTGCTACACATATATATGTGTATATATATATATATAGTTGCATGATGAAGCCACTCTACAAATGAATGGGTGATTGTGTGTATCGGGCCAGGGTGGCTTAACCACTTCATTAGCTTTGCGGTTATTATCCGATAAGGTGATTAAGGGGTTAATTAATATCTGAATGTTATTGCTATGTATTTTGTGCTCAGTTTTTAGCACATCTAGTGAGACTCATACACGGTACAGTGCCTAAATATATATGGATAAATATCTAATAAGTAAATGGTCTTTTAGTTTGACATTTTTGGCCAAAATTGTTGTAAGCCCCTGAGCCAACGCCAAGGCAGACCACATATCAGGGGTCCCTAACGCTAATATAAATTCTTAATAACCTGTTTAATAACAGGAAGAATGATTTATAGTAAATCTGTCAATATTAGCTGCAAAGTTCTGTCTGACTGAAGCTTTTATTAACCTGTACATTACCAGGAAAAGCACTCTGTATTAGAGATGTCACAGCCAAACTGCAAGCAGGCAAGTTCCCCTGAGTGGAAGATGCTATGGAGTGAGCCCATAACCATTTAAATGTGGGAGGGGGTGAGCTTAAATTAAGTAGGAGGTTGCCAACCTCCAATCAGCCATGACTAGCTGGACAAGAATTGTAAAACATACTGGACACCTAACAAGCTCCTATTAAACCCCCAAAATACCCACAACATATATATAAGCATATGAGTGTCAGAGGAGTGCTACTGAGCATGGCAATATGCATTAAAACCAGAGACATAACATAAAACACAGACAAAGCTCAGTTTTTAGCACATCTAGTGAGACTCATACACGGTACAGTGCCTAAATATATATGGATAAATATCTAATAAGTAAATGGTCTTTTAGTTTGACATTTTTGGCCATTTTGGGTATTTTGGGGGTTTAATAGGAGCTTGTTAGGTGTCCAGTATGTTTTACAATTCTTGTCCAGCTAGTCATGGCTGATTGGAGGTTGGCAACCTCCTACTTAATTTAAGCTCACCCCCTCCCACATTTAAATGGTTATGGGCTCACTCCATAGCATCTTCCACTCAGGGGAACTTGCCTGCTTGCAGTTTGGCTGTGACATCTCTAATACAGAGTGCTTTTCCTGGTAATGTACAGGTTAATAAAAGCTTCAGTCAGACAGAACTTTGCAGCTAATATTGACAGATTTACTATAAATCATTCTTCCTGTTATTAAATAGGTTATTAAGAATTTATATTAGCGTTAGGGACCCCTGATATGTGGTCTGCCTTGGCGTTGGCTCAGGGGCTTACAACAATTTTGGCCAAAAATGTCAAACTAAAAGACCATTTACTTATTAGATATTTATCCATATATATTTAGGCACTGTACCGTTTATGAGTCTCACTAGATGTGCTAAAAACTGAGCTTTGTCTGTGTTTTATGTTATGTCTCTGGTTTTAATGCATATTGCCATGCTCAGTAGCACTCCTCTGACACTCATATGCTTATATATATGTTGTGGGTATTTTGGGGGTTTAATAGGAGCTTGTTAGGTGTCCAGTATGTTTTATGTATTTTGTGGGCAACGGAGGACAAGGATTGTGCTGGCGACGGGGGCTTCTTATTGATGAGGTCAGTGGTACTTTATTTATTTTAATATGCTAGTTAATGTGTTTAATAATGGGCAAATAATCTATTATCCCTATCTGGATAATAGTTATTTGGCACATTATTGTACTGTAGGTGTTGGGGGGGGTGGGGGGGGATTGATGTATTGAATGTATAGGTCAGGTTTATTTATTTTACATTCAGGGTTTGTTCCTTTTGGTTCTGAGTGAGACCTCTGGAGATTACCTGCGGTATCCTCGGGTATGTCACAGGTATCAGGCTGGTGGGTCCATGAGGGACACCTGCGACGAAGAACCGGTGGCCCCACATCTGTGGGGGCACCGCAGGCCCGTAGTGCCCACCCGTGGGTCCCCAGACCCCCGTGGGAAACACCCGAGGCCCCGCAGACACCTGTGGGTCTAACCCGGGGCTCCCAGACATCCACGGGCCTACCGTGGGGACCCAATTGTGGCCCGCGGTGACCCGCGGAGACCACCTGGTGGGCCATGGTACCTGTCGGGACCCACCAACAGGCCTCCAGAACCTGTATGAAACAAGTTGCTGTTAACCTGTAGGTCTGTCGGTTGACCCGTCCGGCTCACCGGGGACTCTCGTGGGCCTGGGGTATAAACCCTGTATGTAAAACAATAAATCATGTATTCATTGGGGGGCACAGGGGGTGGGTTATGTATTTAATAAATAGAATGATGTTTATTGTGGGGCAGTGTATTGTTTTTATTGTGGGTACTGGGGGTGGGGGGAGGGGGTATTGGCCACAAGGGTATGTGGGTAGGCCTCCCGGCTGGGTAGTGCGTGAGGGTGGTTAGGCCTCACGGGGTGGGGGTTAGTGGGGGAGGGTATGTAGGCCTCCCGAGTGGTGGGTGAGGGTGGGTTAACCCCTTAATGACTGTAGTGGTTAATAACCGCTGAGGTGATTAAGGGGTTAGGGGACATAACATTGGATGTTTTGATTCTTGTGTATGTTTTGCAGCAGTGGAGGGGGCATGGGCAGGATGAAGATGAGGATGGCCTTCATTGTGGCAGCCGGACATGGGTGAGTGCAATATGTATTTAATGTATTTATTGTTCTTTATGTATTTTAAATGGACAAATGCACTATTATCCATTTGTGGATAATAGTAATTTTGCCCATTACTGTATTGTATGTTTTAGGGGGGGGGTGTATTTATTGTAAAGTATTTGTGTTGTTGTATTTTTTTTTGGGGGGGGGCACAGAATTGGTAAGGCAGGCATGCGGGGAACACCCGAGGTCCCCCTCCGGCCTCTAGTATCATTGCTGTGCATCCCAAAAATTAGATATATGTAATTGGGGTATAGGGGTTGTTGGGGGCACAGGGGGTGTATGTTGTGTATTGCAATGTTTATTGGGGGCAATTGTCCCCAATAAACATGCTATTATGCCTTAACCCCTTCATTGCCTTAGCGGCTATCCGCTATGGTAATGAAGCAGCATTAATGTATTTTAATAATATTGTGCGGGAGCAGGGGTTCCCCTGAGCTGAACCGCATTGATTTATGGCTCTGGGACCTCCTGCTTCCCGAGTTACAGGCCCCGGTTTGGGGCATCGGTTCCAGTGTCGCCGCCATCTTTAAAGCATCCAAGACGCGACGTGGGCTCAATAAAGATGGTGGCGACACTGGCACCCGATGCCCTTTACCGGGGCCTGTAACTCGGGAATCAGGGGGTTCCTGAGCCAAAAATCAATGTGGTTCAGCTCAGGGGACCCCCTGCACCCGCACAATATTATTAAAAATACATTAAGGTGGCTTAATTACCATAGCGGATAGCCGCTAAGGTAAGGAATGATTGTTTATTTATATGTGTGTTTTACTCATAGTGTAGATGTGCAGAGGGTCTCCGGAGCTGAACCGCTTTGGTTTTAGGTCCGGGGACCCCCTGCTTCCCGAGATACAGGCCTCTTTATGGGGTGCCAGTATCCCTCTGCATTTAAATGTCCCGATCACGTGACCGCGTTCAGAAGTGGTACATGCATTAAACATTCCAGAAATACTTGACAATAAATGCTTGTACAAAGCTTAACGTTACATCATTCTCAAATATCATGATTGCCTGGTGAACACACATAAATAATCCTTTTAATTGTTACTGGATAAATGTTGGGAGTGAACTACTTGGATATGTTAATGTAACACCTTGCACTTCAGCAAGTCACCTGACATCATCACATAGGTATTTAAAGGAGGGCAATTACCTGCGCATTCACAGCTACAGACCTGAAAATGATGCGAATGTTTATGAGACGGAGGAAGATTCTATTGGACGAGAGGCTTGCTGATGGAGAGGATGTCACAGGCCAAGGAAGGGACAGGGACAGAGGCAGGGACAGTGACAGGGACAGGCACGCGGACAGGAGAAGGAGAGGGAGAGGTCGAGGGAGAGGGAGAGGGCAAGGAGATGAGAGGAGAAAAGAGAGGAGAGAAGTTGTGCCTCGTCCTCGTTTGTACAGGGAGAGAACACTGTTAGATGGGATGAGTGAGGAGGAGATTGTAAGTCGCTATCGTTTGAGTTCAGCAGCAATCTTAGCTCTTTATGAAGAGATACGGGTAGATTTAGATTTTGTGACAGGCAGAGGTCGTGCAGTCCCTGGGCTTGTTAAAATGCTGTGCTCATTACATTATCTTGCTTCCGCGTCATTCCAGACAACTGTGGGCATAGTGGGTGGGGTCTCGCAATCTACATTCTCGCGGGCCTTTACCCAGTTTCTATGTGCACTCAATAGACGCGCTAGGAATTATATTCATTTTCCTACAGAGCACACAGAGTGGCTGGAAGTCAGGAATGGCTTTTATACCATAGCCGGGATACCATGTGTGATGGGTGCAATCGATTGCACCCATGTTGCTTTGATCCTCCCTAGTCAATTTACCATCTGACACTGACCAAACAGCCAGTGGTGTTGAGACACGTCTGAATGTCATAAACACATTTTTTTCATGTAAGCAAATACATATATGTTCATAGTACTACATAGATGTATTCATTCTTTGTTATGTTAAATACATTTGTCCAAATACCATTCACTTAGGAAACAGATGAATATGGTTCGCACACCTTTCTCTTCTCTGCTGTGTGGACAATTGCATGTGGCACCGGTATGTCATTCATCAACAGGTTGTATTGTACTTCTTACCAATAAAAGGTGTTGTGTGTACGTGAAGAAATAATGTGTACTAAATCTATATTTTATGTACATGCTCTTTTTGGTTATGCATACACAATAAACCTACTATGTCAAGAGCTAGTGCAGTATGGTTACATACAATGTTTCTTTTGCAGTGTGACATATGAGTCACAATGATGTGTACACTATTGTGTATTTCAGATCATATTTGACGTATTCGAGATATTGTTTCATATCACACACAAAATTGTCAATTCTGTGTGTTGCTTACCTTAATGAACATGTCATGACAATGATTTATTTTCATTCATGTTTTCTTTTTCAAGGTATATCACTTCAATGACTGCTCATGGTATGTATTTCAATTCATATCTGTCATAAGATGTGCAAACCTCGATACAGGTATAGTTACAGGATGTATAAACAGAACGTAATGAAAAAGATGTGACAATTAAAACATGTCGTTTCTGTATTGTGTACGTGCGGTTAGCTACACTTGGTGGTTATTGTGCAGTGTGTTTTACAATCATTAGGGACATTACATAACATGTAATTTAGCAAACGTAACAACATCCATTCATGGAATATAGGGGTGGGAGGAGAGAAGGGGATAAACCCTGCTCAGCTATTGATTATGGGAGGAGAACATCCATTGATGCACATGAGCGATGTTAACACTCAATGCATGTTTTATACATCATTAACATTGCAATGTATGTGATTAGTTGTTGTATCACTTCATCTTCATGTTGATTACTACATTGTCACATGTGTATGTATAAGTGAAAGATGTGTGTTGATTTGACGTACATGTAACATGTGTCAAAATGTTAACACCATTCCAAAGTATAGTTTTTTGGATTCTCAACTTTTCCTAATTCATTCAACACAATGACAATGTTGTTAATATAATTTTTATTTCATTCACGTTAGTTATTCATAATGATCATGATCCTTTATAAATAATGTCAACATATGAACATAAATGAAGTTGACATTTGCATACGCACACATTTCAGCAACTGTGTGTGTTGTAGTTTTTGTTTGATGCATGTATTTCTACGTGAAATAATAT